>NC_090929.1:346366730-346674730 GCF_040938575.1 Ambystoma mexicanum
CTCTAACGTCCTATAGCCCGTGGGCATCAGGGTGCACACATCATTAGCAGGTGGCATTGGAATATATTATGATGCCCACCCTCTTCTACCATCCAGTATTTCTGAATGTTTATATGGTCTTGTTTATATGGTCTGGAAGTGCTCAAAAGTGGATAAAAGGTGGCAAGGTGGTGTCTAGGTAACAACAATGGTGTCACAAACTCCATGTACCTAAGTGAGATTGCATACCACCTGCCACCTCGAACGTCTGCCCTGGACTGACCGGTTGTCAGGGCCTGCTCAGCTCCCTTCTCCTCATGTCTTTTAATTCGATCTCTGCTTATATATTCTCTATGTCCTCCTCCGCATATGGCATTGGTTTTCTCCTTCTTCCACCTCATTGACAACTCTCCAGAAAACTCCTTCAGACCTCCTCACATACTCATTCCAGATGTTTAACATTATCCTTCCAACCCACCTCAAAACACTCCCTTCAACCTCAATATCTATTCTCCTCCAATATAGCTTCCTGCCAACCTCCAACATTGTGCTTCCAGCTCTCCTCTTAAATGTATTCAAGTTTGCCAGTCTCTTCCAAACACCTTCCTACAGCTCCTTCTCGAACAACTGCCTACCTTGTCTGAGCAAGATGGCTTACATAGTCTGGTCTTTCCTCCCTTTTGATGTTACTTAGGGGCATGGATGGCACCTGTGTAGTGTGGGCCAGGCTGACTTGTGATTTAGGCAATGCAGCTATGGTCAAGCGGGTTGAAAGGGGGTTACCCACCTGCTATCCTGGTAATTAAAACTGCCCCATTCATGAATAAGGGCTCCTCACTGCCCCTTAGACATCCTGCTGACATTGCCTACTTTGAATTGAATCCCTATGTATTCCCATTGTAGAAACCAAATGTCAGAAAAGCTTTTGGTAAGCAGGGGTATCTGTTCAGGTGTGAATGTAAACATTTTTGTGGGGAAATGGTAACTTCGCAATCTCTGAGACTCTAGCTGAGCGGAAGAACAGTGTTTGTTTTGCCACTTGCACAGACAATGCTTGTAAGTTTCCTTTCATTCTTTTTGCGTGTCAAGTGCAAAATAGGATCGGCAGAACTCCCCAGGTCTCTACTAGTCTGGCTCATGCTCTCAAACGTTTCTATCTGCAGCAGTGCCAAAGAACAAATGCATTTCCATATTCGCCAGGAATTCAGAATATTGAAACTCTTTTCCCTTAAAGTGAAAGGCATTATTTCACATGCTGAGAGTTTGAATCTTACAAAGGAGTTGTAAGGGGTCTCTAGGAGTACCAATACCACAATTAGAGGCATAAGTAAACGGGTTTGGACCAGACCTTTTTTCCATGGTGGTGACTCATGTTGGCAAGTATGTTCCTATGATTGCGTCCTGCCTTAGGGTAGGGATCCAGTGGGAGGGGGTGGGGACGGGGGTGGGGGGAAGATCTGTATTCCTCCTCCAGGTCCATCATCCACTAGCTTAGGACAGACCCCTGCCCTATGGGCCACCCACAGAGGAGGACACTTGAAGTGGGATATGATATATTTAAACCTTACGAGGCAACCTAGTTCTGCCCTGAAGCAATGAAATCTCGGTGCCAAACATTATTCTTTACGGGTGGAACTTACAAAGGATCATATACAGCACTGCTCAGTAGTACATCACTGCTGTCAGCCATTTCAAGGAATATTTGACCTCTCAGGCTTCCTCTGGGACTACAATTAATAGATCCAGGTTTAAATCACAGTTGCCTGCTCTGCATTGAAAGGTATAACAAAACATGTGCTACATATTTGTCAAATAACTTCCAAATGTTTCCTTTTTCCACTATGTGTATGGTTACTTACCATGGACCACTCTCTGGCCTTTATTCTCATCCGGTTAAAGCTGCGCTCCTCTGCATAGAGGGCCCCCATGAAAGCTCCAATGGAAGTTCCGCCCACCAGGTCAATGGGGATGCCTGCCTCTGTCAAAGCCTTGATGATGCCCACCTGTGAGCATCCCCTGCACAAGAAGAAGAGACAACCCTATGTTCACTACATATACATCTACTAAAACAACAGCTTTCTTCATGTTAAATCAATTGAATGGAACCGGACATGGAAGTAAACTGCATTAGAATCCCGCTATATCTACTTTGTAAAGAACATGCAATAGGTATCATAAAGCTATGACAACTAAAGACAATTGAGAAAATACTTGTATAAGATGCAATAGAAAACACACTTTCATTAGGCTTCACATGTTACGCTGCTTCCCATATTCAAGCAACAGGAGAACCTGGAAGCAAACAGTTGTAACCGGAAATGATTAGCTTCAGAGTCCAAGCAAAAGCTCAGAGAACCGAAAAGAAGAACATAATCACATCTTCTTTTCAAACACTACTCAGTCATGAAGCTTCTATGGGTGAAACCTTTAGTGTTGTCCTTCACCTGAACATCCTGGGTGAACCAAGAAGTTCTGAGTCAGGAGTTGGATCTCATTACAGCCCCCATGTTCATGGACCTCACAATGCAGTCCACCGTGTCTAGACCGAACAGTCTGGGTGTTTCTTGGCTTCCTTTGCAAGCGGCGGATAGCCATCTCTCATATTACCTTCCAGACGATTATTGCATCTCTTTTGGTGGCCTTTACTATACAATGTCCAGCACCTTATACCGAACAATAGACTTTAAGGGGGCAGATAACCCCAAAAACGCCACCAACTTTGCTATAGTCTCCCTAAAGCAGAGGTCTTCAAACTGTGGGGTGTGCCCCCCCTCCCAGGGGGCGCGGCCGCATCTCAAAGGGGGCGTGAGAGCCCAGCATAAAATGCAAATATTTTTTACAAAAATCAAAAGCCAAAACACTTTTTTTTTAGATTGGAGGAAATGGGCTGGGCGGCTCACATGATCGGACTGGACCATAAAACAGTCTCAGGCCTCAATGAAAAAGTGGCCCCCATGTGCAAATGGATATTCATTAGTTTAGTCACAGACTGTTTGAATAGTACCCAAGGGGTGTTTTTATTAAAATATAAGCAATTTGTGAAATTTCAAGAATATTTATTCAGCAACAATGGTCAAAACTACTAGCTACATAGTGAAGTAACTCATCAAACTGGCCCACATTGGCCAGAAAAGTGGCATTTTGCATTTTTGGGACTGGCATTTCCCTATTGCCCTATAGGGCAGTCCGAGCCTGGTGGATCATCCCTAATAGGCGAGGGGGCGTCCACCCAGTGGCCCCCTCACCCATTATGGAGGAGCCAAGGAGGCTGAATTGTCAAAGGGAAACACTGTTTCCCTTTGACAGTTCTGTTCCCCAGCCGCACATGCTCACTGAGCCATGCAAGGCTGGGGGCGTTTTGATTCGCCAGCCTTGCATAGCTCATTGGAAATGCTGGCTGGGGCACTGCATGTCTGTATGTGCGAGGGGGAGCTCCTGCGCCTCCTCACACAAACGGACAGAGCAACCTGGAGCGGGGCCTTTCAGCACCTATGCGCAGGCCCCTGCAGAAGGTACGTTTATTTTTTATTTAACTATGTGTATGGATGAGTGTATGCTTGTGGTATGAGTGAGTGCATGTTGATGGGTGCTCATATGAATGATAGAGTAATGTGTGTGTGTTTTGGGTCCGTTGAGCTGATTTTGGTGTAGGAGGTTAGAGGGGAAAGGAGGGTTGTACAAAAAAGGCATTTAAAAAATCTGCCAAAATCAGCTCTTCTTCTGAGGCGCTGTGGAGCCTAGGAGACAGGGATGGTACTTTTTTCTTTTACTGGATATCTATCATAGATCTCCAGTCAAAATGCCATGCTTTCCCCCTTGGGCCCCCAGTACCAATTGCAAACTGTTTGGCTATTTACCCATTTTTTTTTTTAAGTATGCTTTAAAATGCAACATTTTAAACAATTCTTTTTTAAAAAATTCACAGGGGGAAAACCCCCTGAATCCCCCTTCATTGGTTCAGTCTCCCTCGCTGCACTCCGCCACTATGGCATTTTTGTGGGAAATATTTATGCTGCTCCACTTCAAAAATTCACCAGCTCTCACTGGCTCTCGAACTGTGTTGGGAACGGGGTGGGGGAGCCCAGGGACTGTGGTGGCAGCAGGATGGGCGGGAGCAATGGGATAATGGTGGGAGCAGGGTGGGGTGAGCCCAGGGTCTGTGATGGGGTGGGGAGAGCCCAGGGACTGGGTAGGAGTGGGGTGAGGGAGCCCAGTGACTGTGATGGGAGCAGATGGGGAGCCCATCGGCTATACTTGGAGTAGGGTGTGGTGACGCTGCACGATAGTTAATAGCCATTTGTACATACTGCCCATTTGGCATTTTTGGGGTGGCCCGGCCTGCCCAAATTTTGCTCAACGGGGGGGGGGGCAAAGAAGTTTGAAGACAATTGCCCTAAAGGCTGCATGCATTCGGGGGAGCAAAGGGCAAAGCTTTTATAACACTAATTGGTTTATTAGTAAGGTATCCAGACAACTAGCATTTTGGAGATCTGCTACCAGGTTGGCAAGGTCAGTGACAAAATCCCAAGGTTCCCTCTGGAATTCTATACCCTCCCTTGAAAGGGCTCAAGGCCAAAGGAGGATCTGACCACTAATAATGTGGACTAATGGAACATTGAAAACTGCGACTGAAAGACAGAGTATGGGCCTCTTCACGAGTCTGGCGGTAACCCTTAAATGCGGCGGTAGCGCTATTACCGCCGCATTTAAGGGTCCGCCAGATCATGGCTTCGGCTGATTTCCACCCAGCTCTCAGCTGGGGGGAAATCTGCCGAAATTTTGCGCTCATACCGCCGGGCATGAAATCCACGGGTGGTAATGGGGAATGGGGATTTCCATTTCTGCCAAACCCGTGATCCGGCACTAATAGCGCCGGTAGGTTTGGCGCTAGGGCAGATAGCGCCAGCGCTTTTAGCGCCGACGTTACCGCCCAACTCGTGATGAGTCCCTATATCTAGACCACCCACTGCATAGATCAGTGTTGATGATGCATCCCCGTCTGATACAGCTATGAAATGTTGCAGATCGACATCGGAATTTCGATGCCCGGCAGTGCCAGCATCAAAGGACTTCGGGAAGGCTTCCTTTTCAACAAGGCAGTGGTCAAGCTTGAATGCACGGTGGGCCCTGGTGTCTCCATTGACGCCAAGGTCACAAATCTTCATTATTTCATGCTAGAAATCTTCCAGCTGCTCAGGGGTGGAAGAGCTCGTAGGAGGTTTACTTGCTTATGTTTTGGAGAGTCTTGAGAGTCCTTTTCATCCCTCCTAGAGTGACGATGCTTCTTTCTCAATGAGGAAGAGGAGTGGCCGAAGTCAATCCAGAGAAGGAACAAGCTATGCCACCCTCTTGACAAATGTATTAAGGTTTATTTTGACTACAGACAGATTGCTGCCTTCAGAAATTTTACAATAATAATAAAAATAGCTTCAGGAATATGAAAAGCTGAACTACATTACTAAAATTTATTGTATGTTTGTACCTTGCACGTTACTCCATTATATGGCAAAAAGTAGTATTGTCCATTAATGTTCTTTATCACAATTGATTGAATTTGCATTTAAGTACATTGCAACTACTATCACAGGCAGGACGCCCCCCCTTTGTTTGTATCAAAGTCAATTCAGCACAGAGATGTCTTGTGATGCTGCTTTTTCTTTTTATCCTTCTTAGGAACCTTACCCCAAAAGTGACTGATTCGCTGTGGTCGACCGGATCAATGGATGGAGAAATTACTTACCGTAATGTTCTTTCTAGGGATTCTTCTCCCGCAGATCCCTTATCTGATAGATATTCCCTGCAGCTTCGCTGCTTCAGAGAAATCTCAACAGTGGGCGTAGCGGACCTCGACCTGGCCATCGATCATCGATCCTTGTTGCTCGGCGTCTGGTCGTCGGCTCCGGACGTGATGTCAGGCACTGTATAAATACCATGTCACTATGCCCCAACCTCAGATGCCCCTTTTTTCCCCAAGCACCACACACTGCATAGAAAAACAGAGGGAACAAACGAAAAAGAAAGTCACTATAAACCTCCAAAGGAGGAACAATTGAGCAGACACTACAAGTAGCGTTAGAAAAATCTTTGTTCGAAGAAACTGTGGCAGGAAGACCGAAAACAGACACAGAGGACCATCACCAAGTCAGCGTGAAAGAGAAGATGCGCACCAACCACTGACTTTCTGAGCGGGGATGGATGAGAGGGGAGTTGAGAATCTGCAGAAGAAGAATCCATAGAAAGAACATTACGGTAAGTAATTTCTCTTTCAATGGATTGCCTTTCTCCAGCAGATTCCTCATCTGATAGACTCCCAAAGCAGTAAATGAAGGAGGCGGGCAGAAAGTTATACCAAGAAATTTTGCACCACTGACCTGCCAAAACTCACATCAGAAGTACGAAACACATCCAGACCGTAGTGCTTTGCAAAGGTATGCATTGATGACCATGTCTCGCAGCACGACAAATCTCCCGGACAGGGACTCCCCTCTGCAATGCTGTGGAAGCGGACACTCCCCTTGTGGAATGGAGCCTGATGCCTGCTGGTAATTCCTTCCCAGCGGTCTGGTAGCATTCATCTATGCAGAAAATTATCCCTCGGGGTAAAGTCTGCTTGGTTATGGGCAGGCCCTTTCGGGCTGAGAAAAAGGCCACAAAGAGCTGGTCAGCTCTCCTGAAATCAGCTGTTCTGTTAATATAACTCAACGCCCTCTTCAGGTCTAGGCGATGTAACCGTTCCTCCTGCTTAGAAGGGTGCAGAGGAGGATAGAAGACTGGAACGTCGATGGAGTGCAACAGGGTTAATTCTAAGACAACCTTGGGGAGGAAGCCAGGCCTTAACTTGGGGGAAACTTTCTCCCAGAAAAAACGCAGGAAAGGTGGCTTACAGCACAAGGCCTGCAGTTCACTCACCCGCCTAGCGGATGTAACAGCCACCAAGAAGGCTGTTTTCAAAGAAGCCGTAAGGGACAAGAGTGCATAGGCTCAAATGGAGCCGCCATCAGAAATGTCAGAATCAGATTAAGGTCCCAATCTGGGACAACAAAGGGAGTTGGTGGAAACTCGTTTACAAGGCCTTTCAGGAATTGTGCCATTACTGGGATCGTAAAAAGAAACCTTGATCCGGGGCTCTCTTAAACACAAACAAGGCTGCCACATATCCTTCGACTGTGGTGACCTGAAGGCCTGAAGAGGCCAGTGACAGATGGAGCTTTATCACTGTAGTGGTAGGGCAAGAGATGGGGTCAATCTCGCGGTACCTGCACCACCCCTCAAATCTTCTCCATCTGCACGCATACAAAGATCTTGCAGATGGTCTGTGTGCAGCCAGCAAAACCTCAAGTACTTCCTCAGAGAGGTCCAGTCATCATATCTCATCCTCTCAAGAGCCGTGCATGTAGGTTGAGGGATTCCGGGGTCTGATGGCGTATCTGACCTTCCCGACTGGGTTGGGAGATCTGGACGTCAAGGCAATCAGTGAGGTGGACAGATCGAAGAGGTCGGAGTACCATGTTCTCCTTGCCCAGTCCAGAGCGATCAAGATCATGGTCGCTCGAAACCTCTTCAACCTCTGGAGAACCCATGGAATGACGGGAATCGGAGGGAACACAAAAGAGAGTGAAGGTCCAATCCACCAGAAACGCGTCACCCAGTGCACCGTTCGCTGGGAATTCCCTCGAGCAGAACTGTTCGCATTTCCTGTTGGACTCGTTGCAAACAGATCCACTGCTGGGGAACCCCAGAGAGCGAAGACCTCCTCTAGGACTTCCTGGCACACTTCCCACTTCTGCAAGACCATGCTCTGCCCGCTCAGAGCATCCGCCAAGTTGTTCTCTGTGCCCTCCAGATGAACTGCCGAGACCGAGATCCTGTTCTCCAGTAACCAGAACCAAAGCATCATCACCTCCATGCAGATGGGGCGCGAGTGCACACCACCTTGCCTGTTGAGTGCATTGCCACTTTGTTGTCTGTCAGAACAAGTACATGTTTCCCCTGCAGAGACTGGGCGAATGCTTTCAGGGCTCACCTGATAGCTCGCAACTCCAGCCTGCTGACGTGCCATCTGACCTCCATCGTTGACCAGAGGCAGCTCACCTGCAAATCCTCGCAGTGAGCACCCCAACCCTTCAAAGACGCATCCGTGACCACTCGGGTCTGAGGCCAAGGAGGCCAGAAGGGTTCCCCCGTCAAAAGACTGTTGCGGTCCGCCCACCAGGACAGGCCGTGACAACTGATGAGGACAACCTGAGGAGATCCAAGAAAGAGCCGAGGTACTGAGACCACTGATCCCTCAGTAGCTATTGCAGGGATCTCATGCGCAACCTGGCCTCTGGCACTAGAAAAATGCAGGCGGTAATGAGGCCTAGGAAGCGGAGGAAGGAAGCTGCTGGTAGAGTGGCATGGTTCAGGAACAAGTCGACCATCTGTGTCAAGCCGAATACTCTCTCCTCGGCAGGGAAGGCCTTCCCCACCCGGGTATTTAGGACTGTTCCGATGAACTAGAGCCGCTGGACAGGTGTCATGTGGGACTTCTTTAAGATTCGGGAGAAGCCCAGCTTGTGTAGAAGCAAGCAGGTGTCCTCTAAATGAGACAAGACCTGCACTACAGACTTCCCTCAGATCAGCCAGTCGTCCAGATATGGGAATACATGGACCTCAGGTCACCTCAGGTGTGCCGCAACTACCGCCATGAGCCTGGTGAAGACCCTTGGGCCAGACCTAAGACCAAAGGGAAGAACCTTGAACTGATAGTGCATATCTCCTATGGGGAATCTTAGGAACGTCCTGTGCTTTCGATGGATTGACACATAAAAATAGGCATCATGTAGGTCTATCGACACCAGCGGTCCTGTAGTTCGAGAGCGTGGGGAATCTTCCTCAATGTCGCCATCCTAAATTTGTCTTTCCTCAAGAACTTGTTCAAGGCACTGCGGTCCAGAATGGGACGGAGATCTCCTCCTTTCTTGGGTACCAGGAAATAAAAGAAATACCAGTCTGATCCCTTTTGTTCAGGTGGTACCTCTTCCATGGCACCCATCAGCAACAGGGCTCTCAGTTCTTCCTGGAGCTCATGTCCTGGGTTGGATTGGAGGTGGGGGCGGTCTAACCTGTGGTTTTCTCACAAATAGCAGACATTAACTCCACTGAATGACCTCTAGAGCCCAGGCATCGGAAGTAATTTCCTGCCACTGGAGCAAATGCTCCACCCACCGTCCTCCAACCGGTCCACTGTGAGAGGGGAAAATCAAAGCAGCTTCGAAGGCTGGGTCGGCCCTGCCGCTGACGCCGCCTGTTGGCCTCTAGAAGCCCCTCTCCCCCATCTGCAGCGTGAGAAACGCTTCTGCCCTTGCCTGGCCAATGGGAGCTGCACTCTCCTGCCGTAAAGAGCCCCGTAGCCGCGTGCCCTACAGGAGAAGCTAAATGCAGGTTTGGCCAGCTGTGCAGGTAGGCCTAAGGATTTGGCAGCGATCTTGGGTTCCTGAAATTTCTCTAAGGAACTGCCGGCTTTGTGGCCGAAAAGAAGATCGCCCTCAAAGGGTATGTCCAGAAACTTGACTTGGACATTAGGCGAAAAAACAAGAGGTTTTTAAGTAGGCCTGCATTCTTAGCGTTATGGCTGATGCCATAGATCGACCCACACAGTTGGTGATGTCCAAGCCTGTTCGCAACGACTGCCTGGCCACCTCTTTCCCATCCTCCACTAGCTGTAGGAAGCCCTCACGCATTTCTCCTTCCGGGACATACTGAGCATCATTTTCCATTGCTACTTGAGGTGAAGGCATCTACTTTCTTTACATCCCTGTCTTGAGGCAGCATGGATGTAGAAGATGCAGGTCTAGAAGAGACCCTCCGGAGATGGGAAATACGAGCGGTATGAAGGATCTACTCTAGCCGGCTGGTATTTCCCAGAAATGGAGCTGAGAAGAGGAAAGGAACAAGGATTTTGCTACATAACTGCTAAAGGATCGGCAATGGCACGGTTTAAGGGTATATTATGTTCAGTGGCAAGGCCTTCATCTAAAATGTCGGTAAGTTTGTAACCTTGTACAGGTGCCACTAATGAATGCAATCCCAGGGTGTCAATAACCCTTTCTACCAGAGCCCTGAATTTAGAGGTATCGTGAAGATAGGGTTGGGACTGCTGAAATTCGAGGTCTGGCGAGGTGTCCAGACCGCTAGCGTCCTGGAAGCCTTGAGCCAGATGTAAAAGCCGATCCTGGTCGTCAGAATAATTCGACCCCTCCTGAACCCAAGTAAATCGGGTCGACGTCCTCCTGATCATCGGCGTCATGACCGACGAAGATACCTGCTAAAATATCGAAAAATTTGGACCAGGGTTGCGGAGTGAATGTTTTCTCATCGAGTGGTTTGTCTTTCGGGGCCGATATGGTGGATGTCAGTGTCGATCAGGATCGAGATGCTGTAGCTTGGGCATCCTTGGATGCATGGGGATAATCCGGCTTCCATTGGATTTCTTTCGATGTCGAAAGATTTATCACGCCGACATTGTCCGTACCAGGGCACTAGAGGGGTTGGGTATACAGAGCGCTGCTCTCGGCTTCGAAGCATGCTGGCGTGGGGGTTTAGACTCGCCGACTGCAGCATGCTGCTTGAACATTGCAAGCATCGAGGATTTGAAATCCTTCCACTCTTGGCAGGTGGTAGGCCAAGCCGACGGCTTACCTTTATCCGTCAAAGACTCGGAATCCTGACAATGGCGGTGACATCTTTTCTTATTTTGGGACGAGGAAGAGTGGATCCTCGAGTGGGACCGTTTCTTCTTCCGTCTGTGTTCTTTCTTGGGGGTGTGCCTCTCACTTTCGGCCTCCGAAGACCGAACCGTCGACCGCGCCAGAGATTTTGAGGGCAGTCGACCCAGAGTGAGTGTTGCAGCTCGATCTCTAAGGGATTAAGGTTGCATTTTGGTGCACAAAGAACACCCGTCAGTCCTGTGATCCATGCCAAGGCACCAGAGACACAACTTGTGTGGGTCAGTGGTGGACATCTTGGTGGCACAATCAGAACACCATTTGAAATCTGATAGCCAAGCAACCAACATCTTGTGTCGAGGATTCTGTGAAAAAGTACAACGTTTTCTGATAAAAACATAGAGAGTTGAAGCTCTGTGTCCCCAAGCAGCGTGTTAGCGCACATAAAAAAGAAATTGAGGTTGCGGTGTAGTGACATGATATTTATACAACGCTTGACATCACGTCCAGAGCTGACGACCAGACGGATCGATGGTCGACGGCCCGGGTCGAGGTCCACTACGCCCCCTCTGAAACTTGCACATGCATCACAGATGCACCGATGCCACCACCATACCCATCATGAACACTGGTCGATTGCAGTAGAGCAGACAATAACACCAGCAAGTGGAAATGCATGCATCATACCACAAAACCAAGGTACATATAATGTTTTCAGTGGATATGAACATGAAAATACATGGGCTGCAGATTAGGAGGCAAGCCAATCTTGAAGCTCCAAACCGTGTAGGACCTGGGCCCAGGTGACCATTCTGGTACTGTTCTACCAGAGAAGCTTTCTTGGAAGCCTTAAGTCAAGTAAGGGCCTTAGCGCCAACCCCACCCCCCCTCACCCCCTGTCCTCTTTGGGGATGGGAAACAAGCAGATAGCAGGAATACCAGTGTTTCCAAACCCCTGAAAAATGTACAAGCTCTACCGATAACTTAACAGAAGCTGGCAAATCGCCAGGAAGAGTGTTTTTGGAGGGGGCATTGGCAAAGAGCCAGAGATGGGGATTGGCTTTTGGAGAAATGTGAGATAATAGCTGCATCCAGAGAAGACTGATGGTTTTTGGTCAGTTTAAAAAAATAGCCTGATCCTGGCCCCCATGACAGTAGAAAAGGCTTCAAAGAGGTTTTTGAGCCTGTGTACTACAGGACAACGGGGTGGGTGATTTGCCCTTTTTTCGGCTTCTGTACCTGTAGAGGAGCAAAGTATCTTTTTGAGTTTGGTTGCCATGTGTGCAGGGTTCTATGTTGGTTTGCTAACTCCTTTTATGTTGCCCTCTCTCCGTTTTTCTGTCACAGTTTAATAGTTTGTGTGACACCAAATCTATTTAGTTAGCTGCCAGTCACTAGAAGAGAAAAATGGCCATACCATTCTGTGCTTTGGTGACATTTCACGAGTGAGGAATCTGTGGGAGGAGTGTACACATTAGAAATAAAGAACAGGAGGTTTCACAAGTAAAATATTCCCACAAACATAGTTTAAATCATTTTAGAAACTATTTGCATAGGAAGGCATCGTAAACGTCAAGACACCTTAGGATGAGGGCAAAGCCTGTGCGTCCAGGGTTGCGAGAAAACTGAAATGACAATCCTACATCGGCTTATTGAGCATATATATTGCAAACCAAAGTTGGTTGTCTGGTACTCCCTCCCCCTTGTTGCACTGCAGAAAATAGTGAACAAATCTCTGTCTTCTGCAGTACAGGGTGTGAGCAAATGCCTGAGCGAGTGGACGAACAGAAAAGAACGGGGGCATAGTTACAAGGTGAATATGAAGCACAGCTGCTGACGGCTGTACTACTTTGACACTGTATGCTTTTGGTAAACGGGTCCTGATTAGGGTCTATACTGTCCCATCAAATGCACACCAGCCATGTTTATATATTTGGGTAGTAGCGTATTAATATAATAGCAGCAAATGTGAGCAGTGTTGGGACAGGACTGGCCGGTAATACTATAGCAGCCAGATAAGCAAACCTACAGAGAAAAGCAGGTACTGTCCTTTAAAATGTGTTTTGTTGGTGCAAACCCATTAATCAAACAGTCAAAGTCCAGAGAAATAGGATACTTTGCTATTCACCTCATATCAGTTCAGCCGAGTAGTGCAAGTAAGGTCTTATTTAGTTTCCCCAGAGTGTCAGAGAGTAAGTCTTTGGGGGCCAAGCTAAAATCGGGCCTGGGTTTACTGGCAAAACAGCCAGGAATTGATAGATTTCCTGATTGGATGTGATACTCAATCTCAATATGTCAGGGCGAGCGACTTTCTGCGAGAGGCTCCCAATCCCAAGACTGGCTGGCATTCCCAGCTGGCATGTTGGCAGCGTGGGGCCACAATGAAAAGTGAACCTGAGCAGCATAGTGTATGACAGGGTTACATGAACGTTGCTCACTAGCAAAGGGAGTCTTGAACCTAGATGGACTAGTGACTTCATGTATATATTTTCAACATTTTGTATTTTATTTGAATACAATATTCTGGACAGCAAGATCACAAAGTTATCCCCGCAGATCTCCCCATGACCGTGTGAGATTTCAAGGCTGCACCTAATTTTCAAGCATTTGCCCAAAATTTGTGAAGAGGTGGTCTTGACAACCCTAATGGCCCCACAACATCTGGTGACATTGTTGAAAATTATAATGCTTGTTGATATCTCTGATGTTACATAAAATGTGCTGCAAATCTTGAAAATGCTTTTGAAGTCCAGACTTGGGACTGGGGATATTTCACGATGGAAACGTTGGTATCCACCACAAACAAATAAGCTAGTTACTAATTGGCATGTCATTTGCATAATATATTCATGCATAATATAAACATTACTGCCAATCATCTCTGCGTATGGACGGATCATAACATTATCCATTTCTCCATACCTATGACCAACCCGCCACCCGACCTCCTCGCCTCACCCATCCCCCCTATAACCACAGGGAGCTCCAGAAACATCAACCCTTCCAGCATCCTGCCATTGCTGGATGAGATTGTCCACATGGAGGTCTCAAATACCGACCCTGCCTACCTGGTGGGCCTCTACAACTGCACCCTCTTGCAGGCTGTTAATGCAGTGGCTCCACTCAGACTGTGCAAACCTAAAGCTGCCACACACCATAACGCTTGGTTCTCTCCCAGGCTGAAAGTGCTACGTCAACTCAAACGTGAAGCGGAAACTAGACGGAATAATAATCCCACTGAATCAAACAAAACCTGTTTTACTCAGGCTGCTAACAAATATAAGAAGGATATTATCTACCAAAGAAGCTCCATATACAACTCAAGAATTGCAAAGGAAAATTTTAACTCTATAGAGCTTTTCTCTATGCTTGCGTGAGCTTGAGTCACCTTCCCCCATGCCTACAACTGTACATTGAATAGCGCCATTCAAAATGTCCTTTTACTCATAATCTAAACACTACAAAAAAGATAATTGTGAAAAGGGACTCCTTATGCAGTGTTGTAACTACTACCCATCACCGGCTCCTTCGCCTATCCGACCTGATCTACCTAGTTTATACTTGCCTCTGTCTGTGAAGTCCTACAAATCATCAAAGGTCTTAAAACCTCCTGCTGCCGAGGCGACGTGTGCCCAGCAGCAGTTATTAAGGACTGTGCCGCTTCACTAGCTCCTGTAAGGAAGGAATGGTTATTAGAAGCACGACAGACACAAGGAGTACAATCCAAGGGTGTTTATCGAACAGTATATAGGTGACAAAAACACCTAATCTAAACCTAAATCTAAGATGGGAGCAAGCTACGACTGTCAAAGTAAAGAAAACGCTGTCCTAGTGGTGTCATGTTAAAACAAAATGACCTATACTAATAAACCTATTGCCAAATCCTTACTCTATATAACAAAAGGGTGCGGGACAATGATATATATAACAAAAGAGGGTAATGCAAACTGAAATGTCCAAAAGGGTTTCGATAGTTCAGGACTGCTGAACTAATACACTCCCTTCCCCACGTTACATCACGGGACAAGGCAGAACAGTGGCATGACCCTTTGAGTCTATAGGCATCAGGTAGCCATTTCTTTCGAAAAGGCAGGATCCCTCGAATCAATGTCTCTTGCCTGGCAACACAAGACTTTTCCCAAGCTCTCACCATGCAGGATTACCCTCTTCTGTGGCTTTCTCGTGATACCCCTTCGTTGGGTTCTCTCACATTCACAATCTCTGCATTCTTCATTCTTGATACAATGTGCTTTCGCTCACGGTTGTTCGACAACCTAACGAGCACTTCAAATGTTAATGTCCTTTTCATTTATCAACACAAGCCGATCTCCCTTTTCACTCACCGGCAGTGGCTGATACAGTTTATCAAGGCCTTCCGTTCACTGAAGGCTTTTGGCCCAGCGCAGCTATCCTCCTTTCAAGTCCTCACGCCACACATGAAAGAGGTACCGCCGTGACCTTCTGCAGTGGCAGGGAGTTCCCCCTTTGGGATTCTGCAGCGACTTTCTCTTTGCAGCTGGTAGAACCACAGCCTTTCCTTCGCCTCCTGGTCCTGTCTGCTCTGCTTCCATAGTCACGTCACTTTCCCAGGATTTGTTGCCCTTCCGTTCTCCTGGTCTTGCTCGCTTCGGTTGCCCTTCTCACCTTGCTCTCTGGGTGCTCTCATGCTCTGAATTATATCACAGTGGGGAAAGGTAACAGGATTCAGGTGCGAGGCATTAAAGTTAAGTGCCTGACTCTGCCTGACCCTGATGTTGGGACATGTCAAACGGACTGGTTGTGTGTGAGTCTGTCTTTCCCTGAAGTGCTTTGTCCGTGCAGCAGAGTGTGTGTAGGAAAGGGGGCGGCAGAGATAAAGTTCCTAGATAGTACAGTGAATGAGGGTGTTCTACAGGGAAATGGAATACTGCATCTCTCCTCCCTGTTCCCCACTCCCAGTCCCCATGGATCCCTCATACAGGTCATCCTCTCGCACTGGTCTACCCACAGGGTCTGGATCCAATAGCGATGGCCGTGGCCCGGCCACCTGGACGACAGATCCCCAGACACTAGTCGGTGAGACACCCTTTGGTTTCTCACACTCCTTTCAGTGCCACCCTTATCAATGCCTCCTTTGTCTCTTGCACTGTACCTGCCAGCCTGAAGTACTCCTGGGTTCTCCCCCTCTTCAAGAAGCCTTCCCTCGACCATGCCATCCCTACTAACTACTGCCCTATCACCATGGTCCTCTTTCGCCTAAAAATTCTGGAACGTGCAGCATACTTACAAATACAATGTTACCTGGAAAAGCACAATTTACTGAGCTTGCACCAATTGCGGTTTCGCCCTGGTTATGGCACTGAGTCTGCCCTCCTTGATCTCAAGAACCAATTGGATGAAATCAAAGATGCAGGTAATTCAGCCTTACTCCTCTTGCTGGATCTAGAAGTGGCCTTTTATTTGGTGGACCATCGAATCCTCTGCCATCACTTGGCATCTGCTGATAATTTCTTATCAGAAGCAATGTCCTGGATTTCCTTGTTGCTCTCTAAGAGATCTATGAGAGTCTTATCACCAACTGCGGCAGCCCCCCTGCACCTATCTCCTCTAGAGTCCCTCAAGGCTCCTGTGTCTCCTGAACCCTGCATAATGTCTTTACAATACCCCTTTTTGACTTGTTGGACGACAAAGGAATTTCTTACACTAACTAGGACGACGACACGCAGATTCTTCTCCAACTGACCGGAAACTACGAGACTGAAACCAAAAATCTGTACCTAGTCTACCGGACCATCCAGGCTTGGATGGTTTCCCACCTTCTGTGTCTGAATGACGAGAAGACTGAGTTTCTCTTGGTGGGTTCCCAATCAGATCTCAACAAGTTCGACCCATCCTACAAATCTTTCAATAATGAGGGCCATTTCAGCCTCAAATAACATCAAAACGCTGCGGGTATACCTTGATGCCACCCTTTCGCTCACCAGACGTGTTAACGCGATTGCCTCATCAGCTGCTGCTCATACTTCGAAACTCATCAACTCTTATTGACCTTTCCTAAACACTGACAGTTGTATCTCCATTGCCAGGGCGCTGATCGGTTCTAGGTTAGATTATTGCAATGGCTTCTTTGCCAGTACCTCAACACGGAACATTAAGAAAATGCAAATCATACAAAACAACGCTCTCAGAGCTGCCCTTAACATCCCGAAACATGAGTATATCTCTAAGGCAAAGAAAAAAGCACACTGGCTGCCTATCAAAGAGCGCATTCTATTCAAAACATTTGCGATCACGCATAAATGTCTCTCTAACTCTGCTCCGAAATACTTGTTGCTAAAATTTGCTAAAGCTCAATCCTCCAGACCCACTCGGGCCGCCTACCGTCACCTACTTACCATACTTCGCTTCAGACAAAAGAAAGCATGTGATTCCAGCTTCGAAGTTGTTGCAGCAACAAGCTGGACTGACCCTCTCTCTGAGAATGGAACCCTCCTACTGGGTCTTCCGGAAACAACTCAAGACTTTACTGTTCTCCGAAAGTTAACTTTCTATTAACCTTGATTCCCTCTATATATATTGACTCTTGTGCAACTCCTTGTCTTGTATGTAACCAGTGCCTTCATGCCTTTGGGCTTAGTTGGCTTAACCAAATGCAAAAATAAATAAATAAATATTCCTTTCTAGAGGCATCTGAGTGTGCAGCATGAGAGCTCTATTTTCTATGATTAGCATTTTCGTGAATCTTAAGACTGCCGGGATAAGTAGAATATAATGAAATGGAGATCAAATCAAAATGAGACCGTTTCTGAATGTATTACCTCTCCATCATAGCACCCTCATTGTCTTTACATTTCATCGTTTCCTGACAAACTGTAGAAATGGGACAGTCCCTCAAATGTATGCAAGCAACCAACAGTGGGGGCTTAGAGTTTTAAAGTAAGATTGTTGACAACGTTTCAATTTTTCTTGTTCACGAGTACCACCTGAATATTGCCGATGTTATTTACATGCCGGAATCAAATATAATTCCAATTGCAAGTGACAGCTGTCAAAACACTGTCAGCATGTCCATTGTTATCCTATCACAATTGCCTGTTGAATAATAATGTAGCGGCACACCTTTGCAGCACAACGCACGCCATTTCAGGTCATGGCGCGCTCGTCAAAATCTGCACAGGGCATCAGACAGCAAGTGTGAGTGGCATCTGTATAATTATAGAGTGGGCTTTACTAATGTGGTTTGCCTAGCATGAACCATCAGTGCCAAGTACGGCATTTATTGATTGGAGAATTGTGTTCAGCGCAGAGCTGGCACATTGAGGAGAGGGAGCTATGTACAATACAAGGGCGCATAAAAGCATTCATTAAAGCAAAGAAGCCCCAGCACTTGGCCCTAAACTCTAGATGACAAAAAGTGGCACAGAGGACATTATAACAGGCCAATGGTGCTTGCATCAATGTGGCCAATCAACAATGAGTTGTTGCTAAGCCTCGGTCCTCTGGGCAAGATTCTACTCTGACTGCACAATTATTGTTTTTTTCATACTGCATCAGCGCCATAGTGCCCTCAAAGCGTGTAAACCGGCACTAAGTGAAAAAATCGATTTGAAGAAAAAAACCAAAAATCAATAAAAGACATTTAGAAAGACCACTTGTCCGAGGCAAGGTGCAGCAGAACATTAGTCTGCTTAGGATGAAATGATTGGAAAATAGTGTGATGTAAAAGAAGAAAAGAAATGTTTTCAAATAAAATGTGGTACGGAGTATGATGCTGATATAGGGCCTCATTACGAGTCTGGCGGTAACCCAGCCGGAAAAACCGGCAGGTTACCGCCGGACTCGTATTACCATTCCGCCTCGTGATTCCCGGAATCATTGGGGCATTACAACCCCGGTGACCGGGTAATTCCGGAAGCAGAATTCGGTAAATCCCCATTCCCATGGACTATAGGACTCCATGGGAATGGAGAAGTGGAAACACCCGCACCATGCTGTAATGGTGCAGGTGTTTCCACGGCCGCCTGCAGGCGGGTGGTGTTAAACCGGCCAGGTCAGACCTGGCGGGAGTGACACCTCCCGCCTGCAGAACTCGAGATCAGCTGGTCTGGAAAGAACGGTGGTGGCAGATTTACCACCACTGTTCTTTCCGGACCGGCTGACTCGTAATGAGGCCCATAGTTTTTACGCATGGTGATAACAGTGTTTAACCCGTTTTTGGGGAGATTCTCGGTATGGAAGCCCTTTTGGTTGACTAGAACAAATGATTTACGTTTGATCATTTTCTCTCTAATGGATTTTAAGTTGCTCCCTCAGATTTTTATCTTATGGAGTATTGTCTTGCGCAGAAGGGGGTCAGAACTATGTACTCATCAGAGGTCTATAGCAGGACAATGAGATCTTGGGGCCAGAAGTGATATCCTGAAAGAAAAGAACACACACACAAACACACACACACACAAACAAACACAAACACATTCAGTGAAAAAAACGTTGTTAAAGGGACGTTACGGTTAAGTTGCACTAATAGAAACCTATGAAATTCAGTTAAAAAACGTTGTTAAAGGCGATACAAGTAAAACCAAAAAAAAACCTTGAAATTCGCCAGTTTTGGTAAGCTAAGCAACCATAACTCGCGCCACCACTGTGCACTTCTAGGACTAACACCCAGGACATCAAAGTTGACATCACAAATGTCATTGATGACATTTCAAGGGTTTTTCGGTTTTACTTGTAAACACAACGTCCAACAGTTTTTTCACTGAATTTCATAGGTATTTACCTGACCCTCTCTTAATTTGCTACACACGTTCCTAATACCTATTTTTAATTATTACACCTAAAAATCACACTCACCAGCATTGTAGCTGCTCCAGAGTCCACGGACATCAGGTAGCATCAACAAAACGCAAAAAACAGGGGACAATAGAAAATGTTGTACCCTTCAACCAACAAAAACAAATGCATAAAATAATATTACTTATATTTACTACACCCAAATAAACCTTTTTGGACAATTCATTATTTCAAAATGTAATTTATTTTCATTTAGCACACAATATAATGGAACACACCAAGCACAAACCATAACTGTACCTCATATTATCACTTCAGTACAACTCTTCATGCAGACTCAGATACACCAGGAGCTCATTCCAAAACAACCTCTTACCAAATATTAAGTACAATGTATTTATTTCTCTATTGTTACCTCTGATTATTTGAACATTTTTTAAAGGCAAATGTCACTATTTGTTTTATTTGAACAGAAATGACACACTTGAGTGGTTGGAAGAAAACTTTCCAAAAGAAGAAAAGAGTGGTGATGGCATCTCTAATGATAAACAATGCATCTTTCAATATAAACAAATAATGCAATTTATACAGAGCTCATTGAAATGATAATTTATGTTCTTATAGTACATACTTTACATGAAGAAACAACACCTCAATTTAATTATGGAGAAGCCAAGGAATCACAAAGACAATACCTATTCCCAACTGTAGAAAAAGAGAGGTTTGTTGCTCCCGGCTATCTTGCTTGTAGTTTGTGAAATAAATATTTTTGACACTTTGGTTAATACGAATTAATTCTTTTATTGTTGGTGTTTTTTCCCTATGATCTTTCCATAAGTACATGTGTTTATGAAAAACACTATTTCGAACTTGACGAGCAAGTTTAGGTCAGCCGACACGTGTTTCGACCTTACGGTCGTTCTCAAGGCCAATTAGGTTTGCTGTGTGCCCTCAGTGGGGTTCTGTAATATAAACTGTCCTTTGCAGCAGTCCTGGCTCCTGTTGGGCCCGAGCAACAGGGCCCAACAGGAGCCAGGACTGCCGCAAAGGTCAGAAGATCACAAAAATAGCAGATACGACCTACAAAATGGCTCCAATTAGCTTTATATCTAACAGAAAATAAATACAGAATAACTGACTCCTCAATAGTTTGCACGTATTGAAATACAAGGTTTGACAATAACCAAATGTCATCACGTGTTATCACTAAAAACTTCGAAATATTCCTACTTCCAAAGGCTCTCCAACAACTTAACTTGTATGAGAGCATTATAATCCAAACAGTACACCCATTTCAAGCTATAATAAGCCTTCAACCAAAAACAGCCAAATTGCCTTCACCTGAGTTACTAAAAGTAATGTGTGGCAAAATAGTATATTTGCCATTAGACCTTAAAGAAAATGTAGAAACTCTAGGAATATAACAGCCAATAGATCAATCTTTGATTGTACTAGATAATGGTGTACCAACAAAAGACAAAAAAAAAAGTGGCAACATCTAGTCGACTTAGACAAGCCCTACAATATCTTAAAGAAAACAATGAATACTACAAAGCTATAAGAAGAGGAAAATTTAAGAGAAACCACCAAAATAATTCAAGATTTAACACCAAAAAGTTGCCCACACTAGCCTTTTGTGGTTTTGGTTCGGGCATTGCCCTATTTCCATATAGGCCAGACCGAGCCTGAACATACCAAAATGTCGCCACAATACTGCGCCCTTGGACAGAACAAAAATCCTGACCATCATTACTCCGACTAAGGAGAGTGGAGGTTGCGGGGGTGTCCCACGCTCTCCATGGTTGGTATATGGGGGGTCATGTGTGGCAGGGGTGCCCCTCCTTCACGCGAAGCGTGAGTTGCTGATTGGGTGTGGTTTAAATAGCTTTGGAAGAAGTTCCAAGTGTGTATCCTTCCTCCGATCAGGTATGTATCCTTCCCCGACCACACCCGGGTGGAAAGTAGTCCCACAGGTAAAGTAGTTCCTATTCAGACCTCAAGAGGGCCTGGATGTGGCAGCATGGTCTGCATCAGGTAAGTGCACATTAAAACACTTGAACACATGTCTAGCTTTATGAGCCTGGCGCCTAAGGCGCCAGGACAGAGGTCCAACATGAGCCTGGCGCCCAAGGCGCCAGGACTGCGTCCAAAGGGCCCCAGCTTGGGCCCGCTGGCACTCCCCTGGGGGAAATGATGCCTGCCTCTGGGGTTGCTGGGTCGGACCTGGCTCCTTGGAGGTAGGCATCATGACAGTACCCCCCCTCAAGGCCCCTCCCAAGGTTCTTCCTCTGGGGGTTTGGGCTTGTTCGGAAATCTCTGGTGAAACCTTTGTACTAATCGAGGTGCGTGGACATGGTTACTAGGCTCCCACGATCTCTCCTGAGGTCCATATCCCTTCCAGTCAACAAGATAGAAGAGTTTCGACTTTACCACCTTGGAATCTAAAATGTCTTTAACTTCGAATTCTAATTCCCCTTCAATTTGAACTGGATCTGGAGGCTTGGACAATCGGGTTCCTGGTTGTACTGGCTTCAAAAGTGATGCATGAAAAACTGGATGAATACGCATGTTGGACGGTAGATGCAGTTTAAAGGCCACTGGGTTGATTATAGCTTTGATGGGATAAGGTCCTATGAATCTAGGATTGAAGGTTCGCGGGCCATTGAGGGGTAAATGTTTAGTTGCTAGCCATACCTGGTCTCCTACTTGGTAAGGAGGAGTTTTACTTCGGTGCAAATCAGCGTTTTCTTTATACTTTTTCTTGGCTTGCTGTAAATGAGTTGCAGCTTCTTTGAAGGCTCGGGTTATTGTGGAATGCAGATGATTTACTGCGGGCATTTCCAGGGTCAGAGGTGGATCTAGATCAGAGGTCCGAGGATGGTGACCATACAAAGTATAAAGGGGGTTTGTCCGGTTCCAGAATGCACTGAATTGTTGTATGCATATTCTGCGATCCAAAGGATGTCTTTCCAATTTAACTCGGATTGGTGTAACATGCACCGAAGATATTGCTCGAGAGTCTGATTGGTTCTCTCGGTTTGTCCGTCGGTCTGGGGGTGGTGGCTGGTGGATAACCACACATCTATTTGTGCTAGTTGGCAACACTTCTTCCAAAAATGGGAGATAAATTGACTTCCACGATCCGAGACCAAAATGGAAGGGAAACCATGTATGCAAACTATATTCTCTAGGAATTCCTTGGCCAAGGTGGAAGCTGAAGGCAAACCCTTTAAAGGGATAAAGTGGGCCATTTTGGAGAATAGGTCCACAATTACAAGGATTGTGTTGTAACCAGCACAAGGAGGCAGATCTGTTATAAAGTCCATTGACAGGGTGTGCCATGGTGCCGGTGGAATATCCAAGGGTTGAAGTAGGCCGGCTGGCCTTTTCTTTTGAGCCTTGTTTTGGGCGCAAATTCCAAAAGACAGTACAAAAGACTTTATGTCTTTTCTCCAAGAAGGCCACCAGAAGTGGCGTTTGATTTTTTCCTCCGTTTTAGCGATACCAGGGTGTCCTTCCATTAAAGATTCATGATGATGGGCAATAACAAGTTCTTGCAATTCTTTACTTGGCAGAAACAACCGCTCCTGGAAGTAGGGTAAGTCATCCTTAACGGTGTAATGAGGACCCTTTTGACTCCATTCCAGTAAGGTTGAAGAGTCTAGAAGTTGTTTTACTTGCGTTTGGATATCCTCAATAGATTGCAATGAAGTTAAGCCTAAGATTCTTTGCTCAGGTATGATGGGCACAGGTTCTAAGCTCGAATTAGGTTCTTCCATGCCAATCCGGGATAAGGCGTCTGCTTTTCCATTCTTGCAGCCAGGGCGATAGGTAATTACAAAATCAAATTCCGCAAAGAATAGAGCCCATCGGAGTTGTCATGAAGATTGAGCTTTGGCCGTCTTTAAATACTGTAAGTTTCTGTGGTCCGTAATTACGGTGATGGTGTGTCTTGCCCCGAGAAGGAAGTGACGCCAAGCCTTGAAAGCAGATTTGATGGCCAGTAACTCTTTATCGGTAATTGCGTAGTTGATTTCAGGAGGAGAACATTTTCTGGACCAAAAGGCCACTGGGTGTAGTTGGTTAGTTTTTGGGTCTCTTTGCGACAGGACAGCTCCCATGGCCGAACTGGAAGCATCGGTTTCCACTATGTACGGGAGATCTGGGTGCGGGTGCTTCAATACAGGTGCAGAGGTGAATTTGGTTTTCAGGTCCTGGAAGGCTTGTTCGGCCTCAAGAGTCCATTCAAAGCGTTTGTTTTTCTTTAGGAGAGCGGTGATGGGTTGGACTGTTCGGGAAAATTCCGGGATGAATCTTCGATAGAAATTGGCAAAGCCGAGCATGCTCTGAACTCCCTTCACCGAGCTTGGAGATGGCCATTTGAGGATGGCGTCCACCTTTCGCAAGTCCATTCGGACTCTTTGAGGTGTCAGGATGAATCCGAGAAACTCAGCTTCTGTGGTATGAAAAACGCATTTTTTGAGTTTTGCAAATAGTCTGTGCTGGCGCAGTTTCTCAAGAACTGCCCTAACATGTTTTCTGTGATCAGATTCTGAAGAAGAGTACACCAGGATGTCGTCAATGTAAACAATGACGCAGACATCGATAAGTTCCTGAAGAACATCATTCATAAAGTACTGAAAGGCGGCAGGTGCATTGTACAAACCGAAGGGCATCACCTGATATTCGAAGAGCCCAAATTTGGTGCGGAATGCAGTCTTCCATTCGTCGCCATTCTTTTATGCGCACCAGGCAATAAGCTCCTCGGAGATCTAACTTGGTGTACACACAAGCGTCTTTCACCTGGTCGATAAGCTCAGGGATCAAGGGCAGAGGATAACGATTCTTAATCGTTATTTGATTTAGGGCGCGATAGTCTATACACGTTCTAAGGTCGCCTTCTTCTTTTGGCACGAAGAACAGAGCTGAAGAGACAGGAGACTTGGACGGGCGAATAAAACCATTGGCTAGGTACTGATCTAAATACTGACGCAAATGCAGGTTCTCAGGTTCCGTAAGAGCATAAATCCTACTACAAGGTAGTTGAGCATTGGGTACCAGATCGATCTGGCAATCATAAGACTGATGGGGAGGTAACGTGTTAGCCTGTTCTTTCTGAAAAACGTCTTGGAATTCTTGGTATTCTGACGGTAGCTGTACAGGGGTGGAAGTTGCTGTGGCTAGACCCATAGCTGGATTTCTTGGATAACAAGTTGGTTCACAATCAGGAAAACTTATCTTCTTTGCTCGCCAGTCAATTCTGGGATTATGTGTTTCTAACCAAGGAATTCCAAGAATTACTTGAAATTGTGGGGCCTTGATCACATCAAACACGATTGCTTCCCGATGTCCATCCTGACCCACCAGTGTCACTTCAACAGTGGAATGTGTTACAGGCCCTGAGGCTATTTCGGTTCCATCTACTGTAGTAATGACATCTTGGGTTACTTTCGGGCGGAGAGGAAGCTTAATCCTGGAAGCCAATTCACGGTCTATGTAATTTCCAAAGCTCCACTGTCAATGTATGCTTTTATAGCATGCAACTGCTGAGGCTGTTTTGGGTCCACGAGCACCATTGGCATGACGAAATGCGAGGTCAAAGAGTTAGTTTTCAAGCTCGGCAAGCGGACCCCTACGCTTGCCGGGCTAGGTCGTTTCCCGAATCAGGTGTCACTAATTCGTTATCAGTAGCTCCAACCACCTTCTTAAATGGTTTAACTGGACAATTTCGAAGAAAGTGACTGGAAGTCCCGCAATACAGACAAAGTTGCATTTGTCGCCTTCTCTCTCTGCGTTATTTCTGCGTTAATGGTCCTTTAACACCACCGATTTGCATAGGTTCAGATACGTCAGTACTCTTGGAGGTAGCGTGGGTTTTGATCGGTGCTCGGTTTTCATACTTGAACCGATCTGCTTTTCTATTTTGAAGTCTGTGATCAAGTTGAACCACCAAGTCAATGTAGTCTGCGCAGACCTGGGGTGGGTTTACTATCTGAGCTAGAACATCCTTAAGCTCTTTGCGCAGGCCTCGATGAAACAATGTGATCCTTTTGCTTTCTGGCCATCCAGTTTCCACAACCAGTCTGTTAAAGGTGGCTATGTAGGACAGAAGATCCTGATTACCTTGTTGTAAGGATAGCAGTTCGTTATCAAGGGCCTGTCCTTGAGAGTGTCGAGCGAACAATCTTTCCATGCTGGCCTGGAAGCCCTGAAAATTCTGGAGAATGGGATCATCCTGATTTACCAATTATATAGACCAATCGGCAGCACTGCCACTGAGGTAAGATAGTATAAAGGCTACCTTGGTCTGGTCGTTAGGGAAGGCTCCGGGTTTGCATAGAAAGTGTCAACGACATTGGTTCATAAAGACGGCATATTTCTTGGGATCCCCCGCAAAATGTTCAGGCGGGGCCAAAGGCATGTGTCCAGGTAGATTAATTTGTACAGGGTTACTCAAACCCATTGATGTGGAAATGTCTCTGGAATTAGGTAAAGGAGTGTGCCCTGCCTGGGCCTGTAATAACCTTTTGGCTAGGTCATCAGTTCTTTCCTTAGATAAGATCAGTTCTCTTTTGAGAGCGTTAGTCTCCTGGCGGGCTGAGTGCACCTCTGCCCGTAATTCCCCCAAAAGCTGGGCCAGCTGGTCAGTTTCGGAAGTCTCCATAGCGCCCGGGTGGGAAATTGTGGGTAGGCTTCGCGTTCTGTAACGCTCACCTGATTCCCACGGAGGCGCAGGTCTGGCTTCGAGTGCTGATGCTTCTTCAATGGTGAAGCGCAGGACTCTGAAGATGGACAGGAAGGGCCCTCTACTCTGGCTTCTCCGGCTCACAGGAATATTCCCCTGTGCATGAAAAGGGAGTTTTACCTACTGACTGAGTTATGCTCAAGCCTCCCACTCTCTTCCAACCCTCCACGATACCCTTCCACGATTCCCCGTGAAGCCTCACCTTAGGGTCTGAAAGGACGAGCTCTCCATCCTGCTTCTGACGCAGGGGCGCGTTGAACCCAGTTACTTCACTGGATTGAGGTTGGATGGGAGTTCAGGTAAGCTTGATTATACTGGTAAGGCGCTGTAAAAGTTCTGTTGCAAGTTCAAAAGTTCAAGCTTTAAATAATAATGTTCATTGTCTTTTTTCCGGTGATGAATGAAGATTCCTTTGGAGACTTCTTGCAACAAAGCGCTGATGTTGATGTCTTTTCCCCACAGGGGCCGGGGTTCGGAATGCCGGAGATATGGCGCCGACCCGAAGTGAAACGTGCAGTTCCAGTAAAGATCTGGTAAGTCCTAGATGAGCGCTCAGGTAATGTTTTTGCATTCGCTCATCTAATGTCTTTGTCTTTTTTCCCCATAGCGGCCGTGGTCCTGCTTGGAAGCAGCAAGACCCGAAATGAAATGGGAATGACCCAACAGGTAAGTCTTAGAAGGAAACTGAGCTTTTCCTATTCCCTTCCTTCTCTCACCTCTTATTCTTGTCTATTTCTCTAGGCTCTGGGAAGTGGCTGAGTATCCGGATGATCGCTGCTGAAGATGGAGGAACCCAGGAAAGGTGAGTGAAATGCAGCGCTGCAGCGATCGTAACGAAATGCTTTTAAAAAGGATGTCTTCCCTTTCAGGATCGTCGGTGATGTCTCCGTCGTGCAGATTAGCTGGTAGGTCTCTTGTCTCCCTTTGCAGGTGACCCAGGATGCTGACAGGCGTGGCTGAAGTCCAGATGCAGGAGCTGACACGGTGAGCGTCCAGCTGCGAGGAGCAGAACAACGCGAAGCGTGAGTTGCTGATCGGGTGTGGTTTAAATAGCTTTGGAAGAAGTTCCAAGTGTGTATCCTTCCTCCGATCAGGTATGTATCCTTCCCCGACCACACCCGGGTGGAAAGTAGTCCCACAGGTAAAGTAGTTCCTATTCAGGCCTCAAGAGGGCCTGGATGTGGCAACATGGTCTGCATCAGGTAAGTGCACATTAAAACACTTGAACACATGTCTAGCTTTATGAGCCTGGCGCCTAAGGCGCCAGGACAGAGGTCCAACATGATCCTGGCGCCTGAGGCGCCAGGACTGCGTCCAAAGGGCCCCAGCTTGGGCCCGCTGGCACTCCCCTGGGGGAAATGATGCCTGCCTCTGGGATTGCTGGGTCGGACCTGGCTCCTTGGAGGTAGGCATCATGACATCTAATTTGTTTTGGTATTCTACTGGGAGGAGCAGTAGTCGGTGCAAAGTGAAATCTCCTATGTTGTAGGCAGCTAAACCTGTGAGGGCTGTTACAACAGATGAAAGGTTGTTGTTTAAGTCTTGTAGAGATGTGCTGATTATTTTAATTAAGAACGTTTTACCAGAACCAGCTTCGCCACCTACATACAGGAGCAGATGTTTAGCATTTTTACAGCTACAAGTTTTAGTTTCATGTTTTAAACCATGTTCATTTCTTCAGTGACGTCTAGATAATGGTGAGTTGGTCATCATTTAGCTGTGATTTGAGCACTGACAAGTCTTCTTCAGATTGTTTAGAATGATACATGGTATTTTCTAGCTCAGTCATGGCTATTTCTGCTTCATTTAGAATGAGTTGTTCTCCAAGTGGTTCTCGTCTTCCTGTAAGGGAAGTTTGACTACCCTCAGGAGTGTCTTTATCTAGCTTTAATTTCTTCCAATTGTTGGCATTCATTGTCAATATTTGTTTGTATTGTTTGAAATTGGCAATTGTTATACTGCTTTCATTGGCTTTGAATGCAGCTTCAAATTAGTCATGGCCACCTAATAATTCTTCTTCTTTTCTCCAAGGTTTAAAAAGTTGTAGTGGGGCCATGTAATAAAGTTCTCTATGTTGCAAAGATTTAAATGATAACTTTATATGATTAATTAGGCTGGGTTTGGTAAGTTTTACTAGGCTCACTTAACAAGTTGAGACTGAATATTTGCCAGTTGTCTCATCTGGTGTGACATTGCTTTTGTCGGAGTAGTTTTGGGCAGTGTTGTACAGAGACACGTTTTCCATAGCAGTACTTCTGTTTGGGTAGTATGTGTCAATTCAATTGTTTTTTTAAATGTCCTGGCTGTTGGGATCATTTGTGGCTAATGTTTCTATCTCTTGGTAGAATTTTAGTACTCTTTTTCGGGATGAAGCTGGACCAAGATTTAGCCAGACAATGTGTTCAGATTTGCCATATAAGACTGTACCTGTTAAACGGCCTGTAGCTACGTAGCACCTGCAGTCTCTGTGGGAGAGCATTGTTATACCGAAGCTGTAACATTTTTCTGACAGTGTTTTGTCAGATGATATGTCATCCCAGCAGTCTTTTAGCTCTGTTTTCTCAGCTTTGGTGGGATAGACTGTGGTATATCTTGCAACTGCAGTGGCATTATCTGCAATGTATTGTATGTCTATATTTGCATTCCACAAGGGGGCAATGATTGCATTATAATCATTGATGTACTTGGATGCTTTGTCCTTTTTAATGTATATGTATTTTTAGGGGATTTGCCTTCTATGCTGTGTCTAACAGAAGACATCCAGCTATTTACTTGTCCTTTTACGCAAACTGGTCTAGGGAAGTTAAAACGACATTTGGTATAGTATTTACCTTTGTTTTTATATCTATGTCAGTAGTATTTGCCCCACTTATGTTTTTGGAAGTGTAAGATTTGTGTACGTAGGTCACTATATGTGGTTTCTGAAGGGATGTCACAGGTAATATATTTTTCAATGAACTGTAAAACAGTGGCATCACTGTCATGGCCAAATTTGGGAGCATCTGTTATCCATAAAAGCATATGGATGTGTGTCAATTCTCTAGATCAGTGGTCTTCAAACCTTTTTGGCCTGGGGCCCGTGAGCAAAATGTGACCAGACCGGGCCCCCCCAAAAATGCCAAATGGACAGTAAGTCCAAATGGCTGTGAACTATTGCACAGTGTCACTGTACCCTACTCCCAGTATAGTGCCTGGGCTCCCCCATCTGCTCCCATCACAATCTCTGTGCTCCCTATCCCACTCCTAGCACATCCCTGGGCTCTCCCCACCCTGCTCCCACAACTATGCCATGGCTCCCCACCATCCTGCTCACACCACATCCCTGGGCTCACTCCACCCCACTCCAGGCACAGTCACAGGGCCAGTGGCGACTGGTGAATTTTTTAAGTGGAGTGGTATAAATATTTCTCCCAGATATGCCATAGCAACTGAGCCAATCAAGGAGGGCTTTGGCGGGGTTCTCCCCTGGAAATATTTTTTAAACAATGTGTTTTAATGTTGCATTTTAGAGCATACTTTAAAAAAACATTGGGTAAAAAGACAAAAAGTTTGCAATTGGGGCCCAGGAGTCAGCCATGGTATTTTGTACTGGACATCTCCCTGTCCTCAGGGCCTCACAGCACCTAAGAGGCTCACACAATCAACATCATTATGGTTGTATGTGAGGTGCTGGGGATCCAGGGGGCAGGCCTGGTATTGTTTACTGGACATCTTTGATAGATGTCCAGTAAGAAAATACCATCCCTGTCCCCTGGGCTCCACATTAGATGAGCGAATGCAAAAACATTACCTGAGCGCTCATCTAGGACTTACCAGATCTTTACTGGAACTGCACGTTTCACTTCGGGTCGGCGCCATATCTCCGGCATTCCGAACCCCGGCCCCTATGGGGAAAAGACATCAACATCAGCGCTTTGTTGCAAGAAGTCTCCAAAGGAATCTTCATTCATCACCTGAAAAAAGACAATGAACATTATTATTTAAAGCTTGAACTTTTGAACTTGCAACAGAACTTTTACAGCGCCTTACCAGTATAATCAAGCTTACCTGAACTCCCATCCAACCTCAATCCAGTGAAGTAACTGGGTTCAACGCGCCCCTGCATCAGAAGCAGGATGGAGAGCTCGTCCTTTCAGACCCTAAGGTGAGGCTTCACGGGGAATCGTGGAAGGGTATCGTGGAGGGTTGGAAGAGAGTGGGAGGCTTGAGCATAACTCAGTCAGTAGGTAATACTCCCTTTTCACGCACAGGGGAATATTCCTGCGAGCCGGAGAAGCCAGAGTAGAGGGCCCTTCCTGTCCATCTTCAGAGTCCTGCGCTTCACCATTGAAGAAGCATTAGCACTCGAAGCCAGACCTGCGCCTCCGTGGGAATCAGGTGAGCGTTACATTAGAATACTACAAACTATCCGCAGAAGCTGCTACTAAATTAAGCAGAATTCTGAAACTAACGAAAGTGCTCCTGATAGATGAAGTAAGCATGGTGTCCAACCTCATGTTGACTTTTATTCATCTCAGAATGCAAGAAGTCCTAAAAACCGACTAAGAAGACCTGTTTGGAGAAAAACACATTATTGTTTTCGGATACCTCCTACAGTTAACACCAATAAAAGGTCAACCTATTTTCGAAACATTAGGACACAAACACACTTGGCAGCCTTGAAAATGTAAATCTCTGCCAACATTTTCGCTACAGAGAGCTAACTTAAAACATGCGTCAGTCTGCAGATCTCACCTATGCATTAGAACTCGGCTGCTTACTAAACATGCAAAAGCCATCGTAAATACTAGACTAATCCATGAGCTAAATGTGCAAAACACATCTGCTCCTGATGTCATGGAACAATTAACTCAACTAAATATAAAATGCATGTCCTTAATGCCAACCCTTGCAAGTTGTAGTTAATTCAATGATACAATGTTGAAAAAAGAAATGCAACCATACTACACATCAGCTCCACAGACACACTAGAAGTGCACGGCATGACACTCCCTATGTGTCAACAAGCAAAAGCAGGACTAAATAGCTTAGAAAAATGTATCACCAACACAGCTGGATTAATTCTGTGTCTAAACTGCAGAGTAATTCTAAAGTAGAACAAGGTTTAGTCAATTGAACAATTGGTACAGTTGTTGGCTTCCAAACATATCCACATGTCAACCATTTTCAGTTTGTCAGCATCCACTTTGACAAACTTGCAGAGGTAAATAAAATAGGCCACCCAATAGCATGTTTCCTTCTTTTCAAAGACATGTAAGTACGCAGAGAACAATTCTCCCCATCTCTTGCATATGCTGTCACTATTCATAACTCGCACAATCTAACTCTAGATCACGCATTGATTGACATTGGCAGGGCAGTTTTAAAGAAGGTATGAGTTACGTAGCCCTTACACGTCTGAATACACTCGATGGTCTATTCCTAGTTAACTTCAAAGTCAACGCTGACATACCTTGCATCCTAGAATACAACAGGCTATGTGCACTGTACACACTCCATCTAGATATGTACCCTATACCTCAAAAAATAAAACCTTTAAAAAGAAAACTAATACTAATAGAACCTATAGCAGATCTCCAAGCAACACAGCTAAAGAAACAAAGAACTGCTGCTCCATCAAATAATACATCCACAAAATTGTCTAGTCCAAAAACAACTGCACGCACATCAGAAGCCAAAGAGACAAATGTCTCTTTTAAAAAAATAACTGCAGGCCCATCAAAGGATACAGAGACACAACTCTCTGGTCCATTTAAATTCAGCAACACAACTGGAGTAAATTGCTATGCTGATGTAGTTATGCTAATGTAGCAATCAATCTTCTCTTCCAATTGCCAGCAATTGTTCACAATATTTACTTAAATGGTTCAGACCGGTTATGTTTTCAAATGCTCGTCCTTCACAGAAATGCCACAAATCATCCCGGCAGCACTTACAGTGTCTCAAGTATAAGGCAAGAAATGGACTACTGCACAGTAATGGTACAATTCACCATAAACAGACAGGAAGATCCACAAGAATTCTTAGTGTACTTACTACAAGTACTGGAAACCAAAATATTCCAGATTTCTTACACGTGGAAACATACATGCACTGTCTGCAACCATGTTTCACAACAACACATTCCTAATTAACGATTTGTGTATGTATCCATACCAAATTCCAAATCCATTCCATTTCACCAGCTTCTGCAGAATGCAAATCATAGCCTAATATGTCCTTTTTGTAATTCTATCGTTCCAGCAAACAAATAAACTCACATGGCCAGTATGTTAATGTTAATGTTAAAGGACATTTGTACCGCACACTATCACCACCGTAGTGGTCCCTTGGCACTCTGGAGGCTCTGAAAAGGGAGAGGGGGGTTGAGTTAGTGGGAGGAAGCAGGAAAAATGCAAGAGAGCAGTGATGTGCTGTTGGCGGCCTCAGCCCGGTGGGTCCGTTGGCTGGGCCTGGGGTGTTTGCGGCCGGTAGTCGTCGTGTACTGTTGTGCAAGGCTATGTATGTTTTTGTTTTGTTGTTGAAATGCAGTGAAGTTTGTGTGGTTTGTTGTGCTGTAGGTTTTGGTTGTGTTTGGTTTGGAGTTTGAGAGGTGTATGCAGAAAGGGAAGTTGTTAGTAGGGTTGGTTAGTTTGCATCTCTATCCTGAATGGAAGCGCTCGGCTTGCGTAGTCTCCCCTGTTGCGGCTCTGTCCTGATCTGGGTCTGACTGGCCTACAGGTTCCTTACTCCTCTGGCCCCCACCTCTAAAATCCTCTCTCATGGCTCCCCTTATCCTCCATTTAGACTCTATTGGCCAGTGCATCTGCTAATGACAGCCTCTCAGGTAGTGGGGGATTGTCAATGTCTCGATAATTCCACACCAACGTGGTACCTGGCGGTAATTAAATTATGGGGCGGGCGAAAAAGTTGGTGGGATTGTCTGGGTTAGTTGACTCAGTCTCTGTGTGTGCCGCCTGTGTCCCTGTCTATCCGATGTCACCCGTCCAGCTGCCGTGGGTTTTACTCCCCCCGGTCAGGGATGTCAGTGTCTTTTCAGTTTAGTTCTCCTTTTTACCAGTTTTGTTTTTCAGGTTTAGTCTGTGGTGTTGTAGAGCCAGGTGTTTAGTGATTTCCTGAATTTTAGGTGATCTTCAGTGTTTCTTATTTCCTTTGGGAAGTTGTTCCAGGTTTATGTGGCTACGTGGTAGAAGGAGGTGCCTCCAAGTTTTTTCTTGAGGTATGGTTTGAGTTCCAGGCGGATTTCGTTGCTCGATCGGACGGGTCTCGCTGGTTTGTAGACTGTTATTTTCTTTTGCAGGAATTCTGCTCCTTGTCCACTGATTGCCCTGTGCGTTATGCACATTGTTTTGAAGGTGGTACGATGTTTAACTGGGAGCCAGCATAGGGTTTTTAGGGCTGGAGTGATGCGATCTCTTCTGGATAGTTTGAGGAGTAGTCTTGCTGCTGCATTTTGGATCCGTTGCATTTTCTTCAGGAGGTATTCAGGTATTCCGAGGTAGAGGCTGTTTGCATAGTCTATTTTAGACATGATTAGGGCGACGATAGTGAGTGTTTTGTGCGCGAAGGAGAGGAAAGGTAGAATTCTTCTTGCCGTCCGGAGGAGGAAAAAGCATTTCTTCACTGTTGCATTTATTTGTGGCTCCAGGGTTAGGTTGTTTTCCATTAGGACTCCCAGATTTTTTACTACCTTCGATGGTGTTGGTGCGTTTCCCATTTCCGTAGGCCATGGGATGGTTGTTTCCTTCTCTTGGTCTTTGGATACGATCATGATTTTTGTCTTTCCTGGGTTGATTTTCAGGTTGTTGGCATCCATCCAGTCGAAGACTTCTTTTAGACAGTCGGTAAGGGTTGAATGGTCGGCATCAGTGTCTTTGATTTTGTATATGATCTGATTGTCATCATAGTTGTAACATGTAATGTTGTATTTTTTGAAGATTCTGATGACCGGAGTCTGGTAGATGTTGACATATAGTGGAGATAGTGTGGATCCTTGCGGTACTCCACAGTCGTTAACTCGTGGAGTGGATTTGAAAGGTTTTATCCATACGGTTTCTGTTCTGTCTGTTAGGAATGATTTGGTCCAGCGTAATGCTTGTCTGTTATGCCTATGTTTTCTAGTCTTTTGGTCAGGGTGTCGTGGCTAACTGTGTCAAAGGCTGCGGAGAGGTTGAGCAGAATAAGGGCTCAGGTAGTGTTTGAGTCTGCGTTAGTTTTGAGGTCGTCCCAGATGGATAGTAGTGCTGTTTCCGTTCCTCTCGCTGGTCTGAAACCGATTTGAGCTTGGTCCAGCAGGTGGTGTTTTTCTACATGTTCTTGGGTTAGTTTATATACGTAGGTTTCTAGAGGTTTTGCTGGGTAGGGGATGTTAGAGATCGGCCTGTAGTTGGAAAGGTCATCTACGTCACCACTTGTGTTTTTTAAGAGTGGCTTGATGTATGCTGATTTGAAGATCTTCGGTACAGTCCCTGTTGATAGTGATAGATTTAGAAGGTTTCTGTAGTGTTCTGCTGGCGATCCTTGCGCGAGGATTAATTTGTAGATGTCTGGGGGACATGGGTCCATGGGTGATCCCGCTTTCCTGCTTCGTTTAACCAGTATTGCGAATGCCTCTGCTGATATTTCAGGAAAGCTTCGGAGTTTGTGTTGTGGTTCTGAGTTGGGTTCGCTGGGTTGTATGTTGTGGTTGGTTGGTCGCTTTTGTATGGTTTGGCGGATGTCGTTGATTTTTTTTTTGAAGTGATCTGCCAGGTCGTTGCATAGTGTTTCTGAGGGGGTTGGGGTGTTATCACAACCTGGTGGGTTTCTCATTTCTTTAATTATGCTAAACATTTCTTTTTGTGTGTTGGTGGCATTGTTGATTCTGTCATCGTAATGTCTTTTCTTTGCCTTTTGAATTTCATTCTTGTATGCACAGATTTGTTTCTGGTACGGTGTTTTTTTCCCTGGGTTGTATTCTTTCCTCCATTCCAATTCCATCTTTCTGTTTTCCTTTTTCATGTCGTTTAATAGTGGGGTGAACCATTTTGCCATTGCTCTTTTTTTTGATGGGGTGAACGTTTTTTCCGGGGCAAACTTGTCTATCGTATCTGTGATCCATTTGTGCAGTGTTTCTGCTTTGCCGTCTAGGTCAGCTAGTTCCAGTTCTGTAGTTGAGGGTTTCGTTAATTCCAGTTGTTTGAATAGGTTGCTTTCTTTGATGCGTTTCCAGTTTCCTTTGGTGGTGGTTGTGAGTTCCGGATGTTGGATGTAGGCTTGGGTAGGCAGAGTGATCCCGAAGGGGATGATGAGATGGTCACTCCACAGTATTTGTATCGGAGATGCCGTGGTGATGAGTTTTTCTTTGGCGAAAATTGCGTCTAGGGTGTGACCTGCCGAGTGCGTTGCTCCTTTGACTAGTTGTCGTAGTTTCATGGTGCTGAGTTGTTCGATTAGTGAGTTTTGGGAGTTGGCGTGGCTGTCTTCAAACCAGATGTTGAAGTCCCCTAGGATGATTAGGTGTTCGTGGTTGATGGCTAAGTTGGTGATGGCTTCTATGAGGTTATCGACAAATGTTTCATCATATGTTGGTGGTCTGTATACCAGGATGAATGTGATGTTGGTTTCTGGGCTCGCTGTTAGGTGAATTACCATGGTTTCGCAGTTGAGGATGTTGAGTGGTTCGTCAGTTTTTATTTTCAGGTGTTCTTTGAATGCTATAGCGATGCATCCTCCTTTTTTTGTTTTTTCTGTTTATTTGTAGGCATTTGAAGTCTGTCGGAAGGCAGCTTTGGAGTGTGATTTTGTAGTTGTCGTCCAGCCATGTTTCTGTGATGAACAGGATGTCAATGCCGTTGTCGTCGAGTAGGTCGAAGATCTCTGTTGTGTGAGTGATACTAATATTTCTAAGGTACAATGCAGATGGCACCAATAACAACTTTAAGCTTACTAGATTCACACACAGCCAAATATCTCTTGCCAAGAAAACCTTCGCAACAGTGGGCATAATCTACCACAGTAAAGCACAATCACTTCAGGCCACTATACTGCATATGTCAAAAAAAGAAGTGGTTGGCTTGAATGTAACAACACTTCTGTTACTCCAAAACAAAGGTTACAAGCAAATCTAACCAATGCCTACTTAATGTTTTTTCAACCCAAATGTAGTCACTAAAGTATAGCACAATAAACAGTTAGAATACACCAACGGGTATCTATATTAACTACTTCAAAAATACCCTTCATTGCAATACACTTTAAATAAATATGCCATCACATTCTTATTTTAATACTTCTGGTAAAATCCAATATAATTACAATACGCCAACTTGAACACCAAATCTAACAAATGCCTACTTAATATTCCTTCGCCCCAAAATTACTCACTAAAATAAAGTACAATAAACAGTTAGACTACGCCAACGGGTATCTAACTACATTAAAGACACCCTCCATTGTAATACACTTCAAATATGCCATGAAAGTTATTCTTACTGCAAAACGTCTTGTACAGGGCATGCTACCACACGCAACTATGCTATAACATGTACATTCTTTAAAACAATGTAAATTATTTATTTTTTTACCCACTATGAATTTTCTTGATCCAATGATTATTTCATGTCAATACAACAACAGTGTAGCACACACTAATGTTGTACCAAGGGTCAAAAAAGTAAATCTATATGTAAAATTGTATGCAAATAAAGCTTTTAAACTATCTTGCTTAGCAAATTATACTGTTTTTTCACAGAAAAAGAACCAGATATTCCAGTTTTAATACCATATGCCACTAAGTGACCATACAAAATATTATCTTATGTGTTATTGTCACAAAGAAACAAATACATATTCCATAAGCACTATCCTCAATTTTACTACAATCATAAATACCATATACACTTGATAATTCCACCATATTACAAATACTGTATACTTCCCCTACAGTACCTATAATTAGTATACATATTATTATAGTGTGTGTCGCCAGTGGCCAGATACTTGAGGTCATGCCCCCAAGCATCTGCCCAGTGGCCACAACCACCACAATATAATATAATTAAACCATACAACATAACTACGTACAACACACCCTCAAATAACAGTACTCACCCCGAGCCCCAAATATCAAAATGATGTCCACGGACACTAAAATCTACTGCGGACTCAGCAGCACTTGCACATCTTTTTCCACCTATAAAAACAGCTCCATATCAACTTTATTCCACTCCCCCAGCGTTTCCAGGCCCTCTTTCGGCCACAAAATACCTGCAAATGTGTTTTTTCAGACGTTTGGAGTCAACATGGCAACCATTTCCAGAAATCTGATGCACCTCACATTTTTCAACATCCAATCAGCATGCGTTTTTTGTGTCATCGAGAGGCTCCCTGATTGGTCCAGAGGCATCCGCAGACTCCGAATCAGGTAATGAGTACGCAGACCGGACCCAGATATCACTCACTTTTTTTACCTACTTTTTGCCTATTTTTAAAAAAACTACTGGACGGATATACACCAAATTTACAAAAGCACACTTTCCAGACCAAGCCGCCGTTCCTGAAAATCCATCCAGCGGTTTGGGCTGTAGGCGCGAGCACAAAATTGCAATTGCGTCTATAAGGACTTGAAAATGTTGGGACTCCCACTATAACTTTGCCACCCCTTGATGAAATCGCAACCAAACTTCACAGAATCATTATTCCGAAGGGGCCATATACTTTCTTTTGCAAAGTTTGGCATATTCGTCCAGGTCGGAGGGGAGGGGGGGCAAAGTTATAAGACGCCCAAAAAGAGCTCTATGAGCTCCCTGCAATACATTTATAGATTGGAGCCAACTGTGCCCTCTTATCTGAACCAAATTTCAAATAATTTCTCCTGCTCCACAAAGGCAAAAATAAAGGTAGAATAGCAAGGCAGAATAGCATACGTGCAATCAAATGTATGCACGCTGCAGGGTGATGGGGAGTGATGCTCACCATCAAATATTTATGAAAGGTGATCCAATTAAATACTAACCGTGCTTTAAGTGGGGGTTAAGAATTGAGGCGGGCCCTCACTTAGGGGTGTGGCTTGCTTCAGGCCACAACCATCAAGCAAGCCACACCCCTAATTTAGATGGAGCATCCAAATGCCGACACTCGCCACCTGCTGCAACGATATCATTGTGGTCGTGGCTGTGCCTGTTAGCGTGTCTGGGTCTGCTGGGGAAGATGGGGCCCAACGCGGATGTGGGGGTTGAAATGGGGGCATTGGATGACACTTCCTCTTCTTAGTATGAGGCTGAACGGAGGCCTGGGGGACCAAAGGAACCGGCCGCGGTGGCATCTTCTTCTGGATCTGCGACACCAAGGTGTGAAGGGTCAGCAGAATGTCCAGAGACACATCCATCAGCTGAGCTGGCGGGATCGGAAAATTAGGCCCTGCGCCGTAGTATCCAATGTCGCTGTTGCCTCCGTCGTCCTCCTCTTTCACGTCCTTGTGGACCGTGTGCAAGGACTCCTGGTCCTCGTTGTCTGTGGACGAGACCTCCATGGCTTGTGCCACAGCCTGGGAGGGCTGTTTCGGGGCCTCCTTGCCTCCCCTTTTTTTCCCCTGTGGGGCTTGAACCGGAGCCTGAGCCGGTGTCCCCTCTTCCAGCGTGCCAGAAGACTTTGCCAAAGTCACTGCAGCGCTGTTGCGCCTGGGGGCAAGGAAACTTCCTGTGCTGTGGAGGCTACCTTCACCAGGTCAGCTCGCTTAGCCGTCGTTCGAACAGCTGCCACCAACTCTATCGTCGACGAAGTCTTAGCCTTCGCCGGTTGGGCCTGCTTGAGCAGTTCAGCCGCCTTCTTCTCCTGTGTCCGCAGCCTCTCCGATTTCTCCCGCAGTTTGGCCGGGGTTGATGATCTCCTCTTTGAGGAGGAGCTTGATTGCTGGCTGGCAATGGAGGCGGAGGGTGACGTCTATCGTGCCCCATTCACCTTGGGACCCACTTCCGTGGCAACCCCGGTGGACTCGGACTTGCGGTTCTTGGCCTTGTCTTGGGCCTTCATGGATGAGGCGCCCTCAAAGGACTTAGAAGACCACTCCTCGGACCGGCGGTCCTGGGTGAGGCATGACCCTGCTTGGGGTACGGGGCAGAGGCCATAGCGTTAAGCCAAGCCACGCCACCAGTCTACTGTGCCTGTCCTTTGTCATCGTCTTGGAGAACCCCAGGTATATCTCGCACTCTGGCTCCTTATGGTCTGGGTGCAGGCAGTAGAGGCATTGTAGGTGCTTGTCTTCCACAAACACGTTCCATAGCCCGCCCTTGGTGCAGGGCATGAAGAGGGACCTTCCCCCCTTCTCCTCCGTCATGGTCGGAGGGCGCCAAGTAGGCTTGATGGCCTTCTGGAAATTTCAACGGTTTTCGCCCTTGAGGGGTGCTGAAATACACCGACAACGGACAACGGATCCCCACTGCACATGGGGTCTTTTGGAATGAAAAATAGAACCTTTTTTCTTTTTTTTTGCATTTATATAGCGCTACAAACCCTCAGGCATCTGAGCGCTGCTTACCCATGGTGTGTGGTGCTCATTTATCGACCTCAGGAGGATGAATGGCTGTGCTTGGCCCTGCCGGTATTCGAACCTGCATTGGCAGGCTCTGCACGGATGTCAAAGCAAACGCTCTACTCGATGTGCTACTATCTGATCGTCGAAAAACACACAAAAACGTAGAAGTAGCTCGCAGAGCAAACTCGGGAACTCCCAACACTGAAGGGTGCAGTAAACATCTGAAGATGGCTGCCAGGGGAGGGGCTAGAGGGCTGTCATTAATGGGGGCAGTATGACCCAGAGGACAGTTACTGGTTTAAAGAACAAATACAGTTTGTAAGTGAAAGTGAAACTGTTTTTTCTTTTACTGAGGATTCCCAGCCTGACGACAGGGAATATTCATGAGCATGTGAATCCATGCCAGAGCCCATGCTGGAGAAGCAGCATTTTACCCAGCCCATTTTAATTAAAAAAATGCACCGGATTTCAAGGTACTTTTCACCTCCGCACTTGGAAACATTATTCTGCTAATTGAAAAGCAAAGGTTTATTTTGTATTTTTATGTCTGAGATAAAAGCTCTCCCATCGAGAACTAAGCCAGTGGCACCAATAGTTACGGATCATTTCTGTGAACTACGATACATTTTAGTGTCTCCAAATTTGCTCCCAAGAGCTAAACCTATTCAGTCTTTTCAGGATATCCATCCGAAATACAGATGAATAGAGTGGATCTATGTGGGAGTTATTTACTAGTCCCTGGTTATCCTGAAAAACGGGTGTGGCTTACATTCTGTGGGACCCGACTTGGAGAGCCCCAATTCTATTAGCTCGCCCTACCGCAGACATTTCACAGTGGCATTCGCTTACTAGCTATTGCTATTTATTACAATGTTGGCTATGCACGTGCACACCAGCATCAATCTCAGGCATTTCCCTGTGAGCCTGCAGACGTAGCCCTTGCGTTCCATCCTTCTGATAAGGCCAAGTCGGTACTCAGAAGGTGGTAATCTGGAACAGGCCAAGGAGCCTTATCAGGTGGGTCGCACAGGGACAGGGCCTGGTCCCTGGTGAGTGACCTCAGCTTGCCATCCCACCAGGAGGCATCACTCATCTCACGAGCCTTGCCTGGTCACCTTCCCAGGGCATGATTTAGCCCGATCCACCAACAGGCAACAAAGGAACTGTAACTTAATCTTGTGACATCTTGCGCGGGTCCGAGAGAGGAAGCTACAGTCTTAAGAGGGTGTGTGTTTTCTGCAGCTGTGACAGACAGAAGTGCCAGCCAGCCACAGGGTTGTGGAAACTGCAACTTTCAGAGGAAGTTGCAATTTGAATGAAGCTCTCGCTGGCTGGAATCATGTCGGCGGGCTCATCTCCTGTCGCCGCTGCGGCCGTGGCAGGAAAAGCCATTCCGTGGCATGGTGGGACCGGAGGGCCCCGGCTCAGCCTCACTTTTTGGAGACTGCCGGGGGCTCGACCCCGGCCCACTTAAAGCACTGAATACTAACAAGAAGAAGTATGGTCTGGTGGGCTAATGAGTAATCTGTGGGCGTAAGACCCTCTCCTTTGGAAAGAACATTTATATATGTATTGCTGATTTCCAAGGCCTCTGTTGCACAGTGGGACTTCTCTAGAAGCCAAGGGAAAAAAAGGCGGGAGAGGGAGAAGGGCACGAGAGAAATAGTAGGTGGGATTGGGGGATCCAAGGCGAAAGGGAGAGGATAATCATAACCAATCACTGTAGGATGAAAACTTTCCAGGATGTACAGGTGCAAAGGTCAATCAGCTGAAAGGCACAAAGAGTGCATATGACATTACAAAAAACATCATGCTACATATAGATGACAGTAGTGAAGTGTTGTGGATTTCAAGTTCAGGTAGGATACAAACAGCATCCTTACATCTCAAGTCCTTACATTTAAAATCATTGTTAAAGTGTAAAGGAGGTCCCAGGCATGGCCTGCACCCCTGTCCCCCATTTCAAGGTACCAGGAACGTACTTGCCAAGGTATGTGATGTATGAGGAGCAGATGAACCAACAGAGAGCTGCACTTGGACTCTGCCCAGTGCACATCAGAAGAGCAATACATGTTGAAGCACCCATAACCAGACAACCATGGGCTGCACGGTACCCTCTTAGACAACCGTACCAGCAGCTGACACGAAATGAAGAGTACCTACAGACTGTCCACAAAGAGACCCAAAGAGCCTTAATGGATGGCCAGTGGTAATGACACGAGGGCCCGGACAGACTCACGGATGAACGAAAACGACAACCAAAGATAACACGCCAGTGCAAGTAGCTATAAAAATAGATATAATGGATACGGAAGAGGAGACGATGTTGAAATGTAAGGAAACATTGCTGTGAAACAAAATGGAAGTATCCAACCAGCTAACGCGTGTAAATAGGCTTGAAATGCAAGAAACTGAGAAAACGATACTGCTTGCAATGCTTAGTAGAAGAATAGAGCGGCAAGCGCCAACCGTATATCTACCTCGATAAAGCACACTATACAAGTGAGACTCCAATTTGTAAAACAGAAGTATGCCCAGGCAGCAAGAGGCCTACCAGGCCAGGATTCATATCCCAGCTAAAGCCAGAAGGAAGAGCGGAATCGAAACTTAGCAAAGAAGTAGCTCATGCCTGGGAATTCGAGGTCAACCTAAGGAAAGGAGGAGAGCAGCAACTCTGAAGAATCGAAAACTTCAGAGCATCACAGCCTGCCCCATGAAGGTCAAGATAAGGGGGCCCAGGCAGGTGGCGAGGCCGAAGGAGAATTAAATACACTAAAAGCTGGAAATTGAAGCAGATTCCCGGTGTTACCAACGTCTGATGTCACCCAGAACCAAGGATGCCATAACTTCTCCAGATAAGAGGCTACAGTTTCGAGGCCATCCTCAGCCAACTAATTGACGCATAGCCCTAAAAGTACTGATTGATGGAAAGGAGGCAGGGTGAATCTTGGGGTACTAGGCACCTGGGTGTCCATTCTGCATGCTGCTAATTAAAGTGGAGATTTATGTCTAGGGGTGTAACCTACCCAATCACAATGGACCACGTAATCCTATAGCTTGTAGAGCCAATAAGACGCCGTAGTTGTAGTGACGTCTATCACAAATGATGTAGAGGGATGGGCGTAGACGCCCACCTGATAAGAGTTATCCAATCTGCATGCTCTGTGACCATATAGAGATATAGCACCTATACTTAAGTTACCTTTTCCAACCAATAATATTGCATGACGAACGTGTAGAGTTAGACGTCAATGATGATGAGCTTTGGGTATAAATGTTACTGATTGTATGAAGTTCGGGAAGTTGAAGCGAGACAGGCGATCGCAACACTGTTGATTACCATTTGTTTCCCTGTTTTTTGTACTTGTCATTAAACGGACTTCCCTTTGCCAAACTATCGAGTTGTCCTTATTGAGTTGTGTCGCAGTAAGAGAATCTCCTCAAGGTGCAGCTATCCTATTTTACAGGTACCCGAGAGTGAGCTCTGACCTATGGGCCCATCAGAGGACGCTCCGCCCCACTTCTGGTACACTTGGTAGCAGAGGATGGTTCTGACCATCAACTATTGATTAATTAATGCTAGGACACCCATAGACCGACGGCACGAAGTAACTCTAGGGCTTCGGCAATATCACGAGTCCTTCGCCGTTCGGCTGAGTAGACGGAGAAGCTTCCCGTGGACAATGATAGTCTAACTCAAAAATCTGCAGTGGGTCTGAAGGAACCTGCCTTTCAAAGCATAACCCTTCTCATTCCCACAGGCAGCCGATCGGAAGAAAAGACCGCAAGAGGTGGGAAAGGAGGGGCGGTGATCCCGAGGTTCCAGAGAGGAAAAGATGCAAGCGGTGAGTGAAACAATAAACTCATTATTTTGGCAAATGCCTTGTAGGCACTAGAACAAGAAAGGGAAAGTTAACGGAGGGTGGCGGAGAAAAATAAAAATAGTCAGAAGTAGAGAAGACTGTATATATATAAGGGGTTAATGACTCGAGTATAATAGAGAAAAGGCGGTTACCAGGAGGGCACCTGAGAGAAAACGAGAGGGATATCAGGAAGGACACCTGAGATAAAAAAGTAAGAGGATTCGCCTTGTTGCTGCCCTTTAATATAGCGGTCAGAAGAAACGTGAACTCAGAGCCCACATAATGGGGGACGATTAGACTACGGTGACGATTAAAGACGGCACTAAAGGGGTTCGTTTGAACTCCATGTCGGGGTATTGATTAGAAGGCCGGTATATGTGTGTCTAGCTAGTGTCCGTCTAGTCTGTCAAATGTCTGTCATGCGTGTCCTGTTATACGTGAAATGTAAAGAACTGTATCATTGATTGTTTGAAATAAAGTTGAGTTGGGGTTTTACGCGATTCTTTAACTAAGAGGGAATCGCCAATGGATTGATGTTCTTGAGTAAATTGATGAGATAAAATTTTGTCAGGAAGGATTGGATTGGAGCTTGCATATTTGGTGCTCGCTCGTACAGTTGGACGAGTTGAAATTGCATAAAACATTGTGGTAACAACATTTGAGAATGGAGTAGATTACCCCACTTGCCCATTTATGTAAGCAGTTGCCCAAACACGCACCCATTCCTTAAGAAATATAGCACGGAGTGGGTTAAGGGTACCGCCAAAAGATGTTTATGCCGTGGCCAGAGAATGGGTGCCTATCCAAATCCGTCTTCCAACATATGACGATTTACCTGCATGCTACATACACAGGTAAAAAATTAGAGAAACGCCTTGCTGCTCTAGAACTGTGGAAGATGTTCAAACAGACGAAAGAGGAAGAACCACCTGCAGACTGGATATTAAACGTATGCACGGAGGGAGGTGAGACGCCTACCGCGCCACCAGCCCCACCTGAGCCAGAGGTCGAGGGAAGTAAGTCAGAGGGACTCTACTCGCTAAGAGAACTTAAGGCAGCCACAGGGTATAGCAACCCCGCATACGAGTCACCTACATACAATAGTGACAAAATCAGGGCGAAGGATCAGGAAATGAATCTTACCTCCGCAGTCCCGAGGGACAAGTTGTTGTGCACCTCTTGTTAAGGAAAGATAGGGAAAGAAATGGAAAGGAAGTGAAGGCAGAACAGATGAGATAGCATTTGCAAAAGACGAATGGATGGGAGGACAGATATTGTTGAAACTTGATGGAATATGTAGTGATGATGTGAGACCAAGAGAGAAGTCAGATGAGACACAAAGAAAAGAAAAGGAGAAGGATGAGGAAATAAGGGATGAGAAAACGAAAAGAAAGGATAGGCTGAGGGGAGAACAACTATATCGCGAAGAGCAAGGAATAACGCTTAGTCGCACACAATACGCAGCCTATGAACAGTACAGGCAGAACATGCAAAGGTTGGAAGAAGAGCAAAGAGTACGTGAAAAGAGAATAAAGAGACGAGAAGATGAGGAAGTTAGGAGGGCAAAGGAACGTAGAAATGAAAGGAGAAGGGAAGAAGATAAGACTAAAGAAGAAGAGAGGAAGCGCAAGGAAGTCGATGACGATATAGAATGCAAACATAGACAGAGGGCACGGGATATTGAATATTTGAAGCGGGAAGTTAAAAAACCCAATCCTGGTGTAGAATGGGAAGACATCGAAGAATTCTTTCCTGCGTATGACTCAGTACCAGGCATGAGTGGGGCAAATATTGAAGATGACTTCGACACCAGAAGCATCGGGGAAACGATTGATAAAATATACGATGAAATGGGGTTGGAACAAATTTCCCAAGTGGGAAGGGAAGGGAAGCGCTTGGAAAGCTGAGGATGTCACCCGAAGTAGTGGGAGCAGGGGACTGTCCCTAGATAGGCTAGAAATTAGTAAGAATGAAGAAGATGCAAGGAGTTGCGTGAACTGGGAACAATCAGCGTCCGACTCTGGTGGGGAGATGGAGGACGAGGCACACGAAGAAGGGAGACGGCGTGAAAAGCGGCTCCCAAGGGAGCAAGGGGTACAATGGTCAGATGCTAGCGAGTCTGCACCTAGGGCATCAGAGACCGCCGCGCAGCATGGCCGACATGAGGGAACACCCCACGGTCAGAGGGGGGTGCCAGCACCTGCCTATGTAGACAGATTGAGGACATTGCCAGGTAGACAGCAATGTGGGAATGCTACCCCAGCGATAGACAGGATAGCTATGGGGAAAGAGAAGGAAGACTGCGCATTCCAATTCCCGCTGCTAGAAAAGGGGGGAGCAAGACCACAATATATTCCATGGCCACACATGGATCGAGAGAACCTGAAAAACAAGCTCCCAATGCTGACTTCGGGAGCCGGGAAGTGGATACATGAGTTAGAAAAAATGACAGGGGGTGTCACCTTAGCTATAAGGGACATTAAGGGCCTCCTGATCGCCATACTTGATGAAAGGGCAGAGGATGTATGGAAACGAGCTGGGTACCTTGGGGTAACCATAATTAACACTACCCATGACGGAGCGCAATTTACTAATTGTAGAGCAGCAGTGTGTAAAGCGCTGAGAGTGCTGTACCCAGACACTTCCGATATGTGAGCTATAATGACTCGAAAAATGAAAGACTGAGAGGATCCGTTGATTTATATCCAGAATTTTCAAGACGCAGGGGTGCTCGAAACGCATTAATCTTGGACGAAATCTATCCCTGTATTCTACCATATATTGTGCCAAGGGTTGCCTGAACCGGTGCAAAAACAGCTCAAGAAATTGGTAGGAGTAGAAGCTAAACCATGGGCCGAAATACAGTTGACAATTGCACACTACTGTACATTGTTGCAAGAAAAGAATCGAAAAAAGGAGGCAACTCGGAAGGGTGAGGAAGCAAAGCTGGTGCAAAATAAACTCTCAAAGTATGCTCTTGAAGGAGCCATGTTGACAAGCCCAGCTGAACCAAGTGCACAGCAAGCGACTAACCCATTGCAGAGTAACCTGTGTAGGGCGGGATTTTACCCGAGAGGAAGGGGATTTAGAGGAAGAGGATGGCAGAGTAATCAGGGAGGGTTTCAAAGTAATCAGGGAGGTTTTCAGAATAATCAAGGTGGCTTTCAAAATGTGAGGATGGGAAGTCCAGATATGCCAAATGGACAGATGGCCCGAACACCGCCGGTGTGTTGGCTGTGTGGAATGACGGGACATGTGTAGCGCGCATGTAGAAGCCAAGGCATGTGGCAAAATGGCCAAGGAATGGGAACAGGCATGGTGAATCCGCCTGCCATCCCACAACAGGGCGGTGCACAGAATCACACAGTGCAGCTGCAAGCGTCGGGCTTGCAGCAAGGTGCGTAGGAAGAGGTTCAACCCTCGAACCTAGGGAACACGCCACAAGGGCAAACCCAACAGGCACCACCGCAAATGGCTCAGGGAACTAACTCCGGAGGGGGAGTCAACCCTGGAAATGGAGGAAATCCACAAGTGCACAGTGGACCGAACTTATATATACAATAAGACAGCTCACGGGGAACTCTAATGTGCTCTATCCTATCAGTGACACCAGACCCTAACAGGGAACCAAGGGTAAATGTCGTCATAGGGGGGAAAGAATATTCCTTCTTAGTTGACACGGGTGAAACACGCTTGTGCATACGAGAAGGCAAGTTTTCCTTGTCCGGCCAGGCCATATATACTTAGAGTTTCACAGGAGCTCACAGTTGAGTGTCATTTACGGACAATCTCCCAGTCTCTGTAGGGGATTGTGAGATGAATGTACCCTTGTTATGTTCATGCCAGACCCCAGAAAACATTTTGGGTCGGGACTTAATGACAAAGTTGAATATAACAATCTCATTTACGGAGGATGGCATAGTATGCTCCACTCCAGGAATGCGTTATTCAAACGTGTGCGAAATGATCAGAGCATACTCCGGACGCATAGCCATGAGATCTATACCATTAGAGCCAGAAGACTTTGCATATGGCGTGCATGTGCTTATGGCAGGATTGCCAGGCTTTGCAGACAAAACTATGAGAACCCCTGAGGAAATTCTATTCAGACCAAGAATACCTACGTATGAAGAGGAGGGACAAGTATTTCCCTTGACAAAACTAACCGCAGCAGTGCGAGGGAAGATCACGTTAGTCGAAGGATATGATGATGAAGGCAGACAATGGTGCGTGATTATTGCCATTGAAGAAGGGTATTGAGTGAATTACGTCACTGATGACGATCTGTTCGTAGAACACCCTGACTTAGAAGAGACGAGGGTGGAAGTAAGTCTCATATTCTGGGTCAAAATGATCAAACGAGAAGTGCCACAGAGAATGATGTTGGCGCTGGTCCGTCCAGCATATTATGATGATGACATGGCCCAAGTGCCTGTATCATTATGGACTGCAGGGCCTTATGACGTAGGCCTTCTGAAGGGGGCAGGAGAAGTGAAAATCAAACTGAAGCCAGGAGCAATTCTACTAAGAGCTCGACAATATCCCATGTCCAGAGAAGCGGATGAAGGGATCGCGAAGACAATTTCCGCCATGATGGAGCAGGGCACCCTAGTGACGTCAGAATCACCCTGTAACGCAGTGATTTACCCCGTCAAGAAATCAAAGGGAGGGTCTTGGCGTTTAATCCAAGATTTAAGAGCATTCAATGATACTGTTGAAGCCGAGTTCCCTCTAGTCCCTAATCCATCTACAATCCTATGCAAGATACTCACTGAAGCAAGATATTTCATGGTGATTGACTTGAAAAATGCTTTTTTTCTCAATCCCGTTGCACCGTGACTCACATAATCTGATGTTGTTCACCTTCAGACAGATGCGTCTGTAGAGCACGAGATTGCCACAGGGGTATTGGGAGTCTGTCCATTTTCAACAGAGTCCTGCAAATGGACCTAAGCAATATTGCAGTAGACAGTGTTGTTTTGCAGTATGTGGATGACATTCTGATCTGCAGCACCACTGAAGAGCAATGCAGGCACAATTCTGTCCAGCTACTGACTATATTGGCTGAGAAAGGATATAAAGTTGACAAGGAAAAGTTACAATACTGTCAACAAGAGGTGTTATACATAGGCCAGCTAATCTCACACGAGGGGAAAAAGGTAACCCCAGAAAGAGCTGAAGCTATTATGAACACTGCTAAGCTGATCACGATAAAGCAAATGCAGAGCTTCCTAGGCCTGTGCAATTATGTCAGAGCATGGGTCTTCGATTACAGCTCTTATACCAAGCCCTTTCTCCAGGCCCTTGTCATGATCTCTGCTTCCAAAAGGTCAGGGTTTTCCCAACTCCCTTGGCAGCAGATCCATAACCCAGGTTCCGAGTGCCAACCAGTCCCAATTGGGACCTTTTGGACCCAGTCCTGGCGCCAGTGGCACCAGGCTCATAAATATGCCCAGTCCCAGCGCTGGAAGCGCCAGGCTCATAATGCTTGGGTGGACTTACCTGCAGCAGACCATGCTGCTTACTTGCCTGCCAGTTGAGCCTCTGATCCTCTTCTGTTTGGAACTACTTTTCCTGTTGGGTGGGGCTGGAGCCACTCCCTAGATTCAGAACACTGGAACTCTTCTGGAAGGCAGGAACTCTTTTCTTACCAGGAACTCTTTTCTTACTTAGGCGTGGCTGTGGAAGGAGACACCTAAGCACTACAGGAGGCTATTTAAACCACACCCGGTGGATAAATCTTGCTTTGCGTTATTCTGCACCCTCTGCAGCAGAACGCTCATCGTGTCTTCTGCATCCGGTCCTGGGCCTAAGGAAAAAGGCTTACCATCCTGAATCCAGTCTTCAGCAACACCTATAAAGACAAGAAAGAACAGGTTAGCATTCCGGCATCTGAAGGGCAAAGGCTTACCTAATCTTCATGCGCTCCGGAGGTCTTCACACTGCATTCCGGCATCTGAAAGACAAAAGCTTACCAACTCTTCGCACGCTCCGGAGGCCGTCGGCGCTGCATCCCGCATCTGAAAGACAAAACAAGGTGCGTTTAAAGACATTGGGGAACTTTAATACTCACGTGCCATTACTCCTTTCCACATCTAACCCAGTTGGTATCCCGGCACCCTGCAGCCGCTCCGAACTTGTACCTGCAAAATAAAAAGACAGTTAGAGCGCATCGTGAAGCTGGCAACAAGCGCTTACTTACGTGCTTCCAGGCGCTTCTATCCATCACACGGGCTCCATCTTCAACTCACTTCAGCCCGCCATCCGCCATCGCCGGAACCCTGCAAAACAAGAGACATCATTATTAAAGACTTTAAAGACATTTGAGTTACTCGAAACTTACCGTTCGTGCAGTAAACGACGGACAGCAGTCCTCTGAAGTCAAGAGGCCTGCGCTACCTATCCAGTGAAGAAACTGGTTACAGCACCCTGCCCCGAGGCAGATGGAGAGCTCGGCATTCACTTACCTAAGGTGAGAGCGTTAACCTGTGGGGGTCTACAGGAGAGGAGAAGGGGAAAGAGATAGGGACACCCCAATAACCCCAGTTCATTAACCCCGTATTTTCTATCTGCAGACATCTTACTCTGCACGTCGGGCATATAGGGCACAGAGGTCCAGCCCAAAGAGCCAACCGGGTGCTGCACATCACCTTTGAAGATACGGTAGTCGCCCAGTCAAGACCGGCGTCCCTGCGAGAATCAGGTGAGCGTTACAGCCCTAAAGAAGGCCCAGGTGACAAAGGAAAAGATTGAATGGACTGAGACAATGGAGAAGAGGTTTGTAGAACTCAAGGGTTGATTTCTAAGGCCCCAGTTCTTGGGATTCCTCATTATGCGGAGGGCTTCTACCTGTTCTCACACACTGATGGCAGCGTCATGACAGCAGTGCTCGCTCAGAGAACCTTGTTGGGGTATAAGCCCTTGGTGTTCTACAGTGGGAGTCTGGACCCGGTTATGAGAGGCCACTTCCCATGCGAACAGAATCTAGCTGCCGCAGCGTTCGCCATAGAGAAGGCGTCATCCATTGTAATGGGATGCTCCATGACGTTATACGTCGAGCACTCATTATTCGCCATTCTAGAGAAACCAAAGGGCACACTGACATCTCAGAGAGCATCTGTCTATGAGGTGATTATCTCTAACCCATCGATCAAAGTAGTTCGATGTAAAACAGTAAACCCTGCTACGTTCATAGCTGAGCCAGTCACTGAGGGAGAACCTTTACACGACTGTGCAAACTATGAGGAATTCTATGATGAAATCCCCCGGGTAAAGGAAAATGCCCTGGCAAGTGGAGAGATCATGTTCATTGACGGTTCTTCAAGAATTGACCAAGAAGACGGACAAAGATACACAGGCGTGGCTGTGTTAAAACGCATAGCGAATGGAGAGTTTCAAGTACTCGTCAGTGCACGAATACCATCTCACTATTCAGCACAAGCTGCAGAACTATTGGCGTTGATACTCGCCATTGAGAATCATGCAGACCAGGAAGTAACGGTGTACAGTGACTCCGCCTATGTGACATCAACCGTGCACGCAGGACTAGCACGCTGGAAAAGGAGGGGCTACCTCCGAGCGGACGGCACGCCAGTGCAACATGCAGCCTTATGGGACAGCCTGATAAAGGCACTACAGCTCACAGTGGGCGTAGCAGTGGTGAAATGCGCCACCCACACCAAAGGGACACATTTCTTGTCATGCGGAAACCATTCAGCAGACACGGAAGCCAAGTGTATGGCATCCAAGAGTGAAATGATCATGGAAGTAGAAGTGGCACACACCCATGAGCGTATGATGGTAGCGTGAGCCACACCAGAAGCCTATAGCAATATGGGGCACACCCAATTTATGGAGCTCCAAGGGAAGGCACCTCAGGATGAGAAGAATCTATGGAAGCGTCGAGGGTGTTCCTTAAACCCCTCTGACGGTTTGTGGTGGCAAGACAGCACTGGTAAACCAGTAATGCCTGTAGCCCTACTAAAGATAGCATTGGAGCAATTACATTACCCTTTACAAATGTCAAAAGAAAATCTTGCTGCAACGCTCGTAGAAGACTGGTTTACACCGAATTTAGCGGAGCATGTTGAATTCTTTATGGTGAACTGCATAATCTGCCAGCAATTCACTGTTGGGCACACATTAAAAGTAGTGAGAGGAGTCATCCCCTGGCCAAATGGGCCTTTTCAGCACTTACATATTGATTATGTCGACATGATTCAAGTGTGCAACGGCTACAGGTACTTAATTGTAGTGGTGTGTCTATTCTCTAGATGGATAGAAGCAGGTCCCTGTACACACCCAGACTCAACCTGTGCTGCTAAGTTCCTGGTAAGGGAAGTGTTTGTCATTGCAGTATTTGAACAGATCAGCTTGTTGCTTGGTATAAAGCACAAGTTCTCGTCGGCGTATCATCCGGAGGCTAATGTTATCTGTGAGAGGCTCAACGGCTTGTTAAAAGAGAGGATAGCCAAGTTGAAACTCACTCTAAAAAAGGGATGGCTGCACTGTCTACCACTGGCATTGTATGCACTTCTGAACCAACCAGGCTCCGACCATCATCTTACGCTGCACGAGATAGTTACGGGAAGGAGAATGAGGACCCCCTTACCCCCCCCCCCTGAGATAGAGCTAGATGCGATGCCCAGCCAACCAGAGAGGTCTTGGGAACCGAAATGCAGGAGTACTTGAACTGCATGACATCAAGCCTTTCTGTTGTTTCAGACCAACTGCAGCGATGGCAAAAAGGATGCAGCGCAGCACAAAACACAACAGGAGGTGCTGAAACAGACACAGTTCAAGGTCTATGTGCGCCTCTCATCTTCCCTGGTGATGTTGTGTTGGTAAAAAACCACACAAGAAAAAGGTGGGATGAGCCAAGATTCAATGGCCCTTTCGTCGTAGAGGACTGCACACCGTCTTCCGTCAAACTGCAGGGCAGGAGAGCATGGATTTTCCTAAATGACATTAAACCCTATATCGGGGAGACCCCTCTAACTGCACCTAACTGTGAAGAAACCAGACAACGGGGAAGAACCACAGCACATGCAGGCGAGATCCATGACGAGGAAGAAGGACGCATGAGCAGCAAAGCCAAGACAAAAGAACTCTGTTTGAAAATTGTGGCTTTTAACTAGACATTTCCCCTAAGCATAAAAAAGGTGATAAAGGACAATAATATGGACACTCTGTGCATCACAGTTGCGGGGTGAAGAAGAGAATTGCGCATCTAATCCAAAACGAAAGTTTGAATCAAGTCACACTCAAGCATTGTTGAAAACCAAGACTCTGATAGACTACAGACAAGACTTTTCCTCTGAGAGCTTAACACAGTATCCTGAAGCAGCCAATACCAAGACTTTGGTTTACAGAATTTAGGGTATCCCCCAGCAGAAATATCACAAGGGATGTGCTGTCCTGCTTTCGATTAGTATTAGAGACATACCCGTCACTTGTAGGCAGAGACACCAGTATCCCAGACTTTATTCAAGATCCTGCTAACAAGAAAGTAATACGGCAACTACAGACTGTCCTTGCAGAGGCCTTCGCCGAGTTGCCCGAGTACGGTGAATAAGGACACAAATGCTTCCACCACAGGCAACTATCGATGAACTCACTTTTACGCTTTCATTCCGCATAATCGAGTAATGCCCAGCATTAATCGGAAGAACCACTGACACACTCACGTACATCAGAGATCTAAGAAACACTGAACATTTAAACCAGCTGTGGGCCAAGCTAAACTACGTGGTCGCAATCCACGCAGCAGGAAAGTGCAGAGACTGTTCACGTCAAAAGAAAGGCCTGTGATCCAGAGCTCAGCAAAGGAAGGACAAATGTCCCTATCACCGGAAGACAGTAGATTTGTATACCACATCTTCTTTCACCTCATTGAGAACTTTCCAAGGCTAGTGGGGGGACCTAACAATGTTGACGTGCTTGCATACCTCGGAGATCCAGTAAAGAACACACAGCTCAACATGCTCCTGTGTGCCATAATAGCACAACTGAGAAGTAATAATGTCCATCAACTTCAGAGGAGATCCTGACGAAACTTACGATTCCAGTGAGACTTTCCGCCGTGGGACAGATCGAGGAAACAGAGACACAGTTCTTCATCTTTCCACCGAGGGACAGATCGAGAAGAGCAGAAACGAGAACTTCACTGTCTTGTTTTCTTTTATTTTTCACTTTTATTTTTATTTTTCTTTAATTTTTCTGGGCTTGATTGTCAATTGGTACGAACTTTTCCATTTCTTCGCATTGAACAGGTTCCAGCATGTCCTCAGGACTGAAGCAAATTCGGGGAGTGCACTGGGAACTTACCTATTTGAGATATGCATAATGAATGTAATTTACCAAAGGTATTAGTCTAATCTTTTTTCATAGTCTAGTAGGAGAACTGCTTCGCCTAACCAGAGACAACCGTCACCCTCAAGAGGGGGGGACTCCTTACGGCACTTGACACTTTATGATACAACCTTTTGAGAAACAGCAATGGAGTAAGTGAAAGGAACTGAACACTGACAATAGACTCCTGTTTGAAATGGGGGCCCAGAACAGCAACTCGGTCCTCCCGCCAACAGAGGGGCGCCCCCGTTTCCCTGGAAGGAAATGCTGCCAGATTTCATATCGATAAATAATGTGTATATGCCTAGTAATTATCATTGTCTTTCTGTCATTAACAGAAGATGTACGCATGAGTCCCACAAAAGCACCGAGACCCTATATAGTTATCCCAGTTCCAAGAAAATCTGATGATAAAGTAAACAAACTAAAATTGAATGTACTTGGCAGTGATTCATATACACTTGAGGTAACGAATTAAGACAAAAGCTGGAGACAGGGTCAGCACAGAATGAATGAAAACGTAGAACTGAACACTACACGCACTCACACACTGAATGCACACGAACAAGGGCAAGTGTCAATGGCTACAGGACCTCGAACGAAGGCAACAGAGGGTGCAAGACTGCCTACCGAACAACCAGTCCCAGAAAATAGTGGAAGTGACCAAGAGGAAGCAAGCGAAAGACCAACTAAAGAAGATATAACAAAAGCACTCAAAAAGAACTGAAGCAGCCACAAGAGAATTTGCAGGAAAAACGCGAATGCTGATAGATCATTTATTCCTGTTTATAGTTAGAGCAAAGAAACTACACAAGCAGCTGAAAAATAAAACCACAGAGACTATAATAACAAGCACACCAGTCCCAACGCAAGGACAAGCACCAGGCCCACGACGCAGCCACACGTTGGGCAGATGGTAAACCAATGGTGGTTAAAGGAGATCTACAAAAGAATGCAAAGTGAGAGGAGAAGAACCACAAAGCCTTCTCCAACCACAGCAATACAGATAAGGGAACCTACTCCACTTAAAAGCATGCCAGAGAAACCCCCGGAGTGGAAAAGCAGCACAGACTCATTTAAAGATATAGTTATAGCAAACTACAGAAAGACACTGAGAATCAAGAGAAGCACACATGAAGAAGACAATGAACTAAACGACTACCTGGATAGCACGGCACACATAGGAAACAACATTTGGTACCAGCACATGAAGGAAGTAGGAAGAAGACAATCAGAAAGAGAATGCTTCGTATGTGCACTCCTACTGTACAGCATGGGAAAAGCCAAGACCTTTGTAGCTGTAGCAATTGATGTCCCTACAGCACACTGTATGTCGCACGTAGCAATGTGTAACACCAGAGGGCAGTTTATGGGGAGAGACGCCTCATTGATATGGGCCACCGAAACGGATTACCCAGATGAAGACGGCTACGTCTAGGACATTAAAACAAGAAACAGAGCACTTACCAGGAATCACGTCATATGAGAACCCTGAAATTAAAAGGATCGGCAACAAGATGGGAAATAAACCCGAAGCTAAACGTCCAGGGAAAGACTGCAGAAGAGGCTCAATTTGGAAGAACAGAGGCCAAATGCAGATTTGGGGAACAGTGGTTTCCCCAAACGGATGGGAAGAAGGAGTGGTAATCTGCCGAGCTTGGATGGTCCTTGTAGCCTGCCAAGAAGCAATAGAGAACTCACAGAGGTTATGCAAACCTCTATGGCCAAAGCTGTCATGAACCGTCGGACGCGCCCCTTTTGGACTTCCTGGTTCCTGACACATCTGGGCTTACACTCTGCTGTACTTCCAACATGGCCTTTAAACACAGAACGCTGCCTACCAGCTTTCACGTCAGACGTAGCACATTCTATCAAGAGGCCACGCCCCGCGCGTCTCAACGCTACTGATTGCTGTGGCTAGACGTTTGCTCTGTAGTTCGCCTTCGTTGAACTCTGTTGCTTCCTGGTTCCCGGACCCTCGCTTCCTCCTCCTATCTTCCTTTCCTCCTTATCCCGTATCCCGGAATCCGTTACCACCTGCGAGTACTCCTCCTTCGTTCCTGGATTTCCTGGAGTTTCCTATCGGCCCTGGACGAAGAACGCTGAACGAACGCTGGAACCCGAAGACGCGCGTACAGGGTTGTACAAAACCCGAACCGTACGCAAGAAGACTCCTTCCAAGAAATCCAGCAAGCATCAAACACAGGTGAGAAAGGGGGAAACCTGTGACAAAAGCTGGTAAAACTGCTGACATGGGTCGAAGACAGAGGAGGGCCTTTGCAAATAGTACCACTGGAAAACCCGAAACTGTGCTTCAGAAACAATGGCACAAGGAAGATGGGAGAGAATCAAAACTGTGGACGAATCTTTGAAGCCCCAGGAATGACGCAAGGAACCGCAGTTATTATGGACCATTACTGGGCGTGTGGATCCAAGGCATATATAAGACTACCGGAAAACTGGGGAGGAATATGCACACTAGTGAACGTCCACGTTCCCGCACTAGTGATCCCAAAAAGTGACCGAAGTATTGACAGTTTCCTGACAGCAGATGCTCATCTAAGGAAGAGATCTGTGGAACTGATATCCCGGATGAAGAGAGAGAATTACTTTTCTGCCAAATCAGAAGAAGCATTCTATGCAATCCCATTCGAACACAGGGTGTTTAGCCTCACCTCAACAGTATTCAAAACACTACTCTTGCCACACATCCAAATCGGAGTGAATGCTAAATGGCTGCAGATAACCAGATGGGAGTTATTGCAGACCATCAACACCACCATAAAAGGATTTAACGCGATCAAAGAAGAACTGAGAGCAATCCGATTGATGACCCTCCAGAACAGATATGTACTTGACATGATCACAGCGATGGATGGAGGTGTTTGCGCAAAAATCGATGAATCATGTTGCACATTTATACCTTCGCATGATGAAGAAAATAGAACCTTAAGAGAAGCCATAAGTATGTTGACAAACCTAAAGAATCAGATGATCGATGAAATTGACGAAGTGGACGATGATGGCTGGATTGGAGAACTATTCTCATGGGTCCCGCAATCGATGGCAGATATATTCAAGTTTCTGGAAGCCTTACTAGTAATGATACTGCTAGGATTCTGTGTTATCAAGATAATCATCACACAGTGCCAGAAATCTGTGAAGAAAGCCATTGGGATTAAAATCATGGTCGATGTCGAACCAGGTTGGAAGCCCAGAGATCTGACTGATGAAGAAATAAGAGTCTTTGTGAAGGCCAGCAAATTTGCGCCAGAAGGAACAAAGTTCACGTATCCTGGGAAACGAAGAAAGTATGAAGGAAAATGGATCTATTGCAGCCCAAATGGACAATGCCAGCTAATGACCTGGAACAAGGACGAACATGCAAAAACAGCAGGAAGTTTGAAAGGTGTGATAAAAATATGGACTCCAAAGATACACACGTTCACACCATTGTGTACAAGCCCTGAAGACGATGAACAGGACACAGAAGAACCAAGGAAAATGAATCCAAAGGAGGAAGCAGAAGTGGTCGATGAACCGACCAGAGGGGGGAGTGTAGAGGCGGTCCCAGGCATGGCCTGCACCACTGCCCCCCATTTCGAGGTACCAGGAACGTACTCACCAAGGTATGTGACGAATGAGGAGCAGATGAACCAACAGAGAGCTGTACTTGTACTCTGCCCGGTGCACATCAGAAGAGCAATACATGTTGAAGCACCCATAACCAGACAACCATGGGCTGCATGGTACCCTCTTAGACAACCGTACCAGCAGCTGACACAAAACGAAGAGTACCTACAGACTGTCCACGAAGAGACCCAAAGAGCCTTAATGGATGGCCAGTGGTAATGACAAGAGGGCCCGGACAGACTTACGGATGAACGAAAACGACAACCAAAGATAACACGCCAGTGCAAGTAGCTATGAAAACAGATGTAATGGACACAGAAGAGGAGACGATGTTGAAACATAAGGAAACATTGCTGTGAAACAAAATGGAAGTATCCAACCAGCTAACGCGTGTAAATAGGCTTGGAACGCAAGAAGCTGAGAAAACAATACTGCTTGCAATTCTTAGTAGAAGAATAGAGCGGCAAGCGCCAACCGTATATCTACCTCGATAAAGCACACTATGCAAGTGCGACTCCATTTTGTAAAACAGAAGTATGCCCAGGCAGCAAGAGGCCTACCAGCCCAGGATTCATATCCCAGCTAAAGCCAGAAGGAAGAGCAGAATCGAAACTTAGCAAAGAAGCAGCTCATGCCTGGGAATTCAAGGTCAACCTAAGGAAGGGAGGAGAGCCGCAACTCTGAAGAATCAAAACTTCAGAGCATATCAGCCTGCCCCATGAAGGTCAAGATAAGGGGACCCAGGCAGGTGGCGAGGTCGAAGGAGAATTAAATACACTAAAAGCTGGAAATTGAAGCAGATTCACAGTGAACAGACACGTGACCAGCCAGGCGCGAAGAGTTACCAACGTCTGATGTCACCCAGAACCAAGGATGCCATAACTTCTCCAGATAAGAGGCTACAGTTTCGAGGCCATCCTCAGCCAACTAATTGACACATAGCCCTAAAATTACTGATTGATGGAAAGGAGGCAGGGTGAATCTTGGGGCACTAGGCACCTGGGTGTCCATTCTGCATGCTGCTAATTAAAGTGGAGATTTATGTCTAGGGGTGTAACCTACCCAATCACAATGGACCACGTAATCTAGGGTCCTATAGCTTGTAGAGCCAATAAGACGTCGTAGTTGTAGTGACATCTATCACAAATGATGTAGAGGGATGGGAGTAGACGCCCACCCGATAAGAGATATCCAATCCGCATGCTCCGTTTCCATTTACAGATATAGCAACTATACTTAAGTTACCTTTTCCAACCAATAATATTGCATGACGAATGTGTAGAGTTAGATGTCAACGATGACGAGTTTTGGGTATAAATGTTACTGTTTGTATGAAGTTTGGGAAGTTGAAGCGAGACAGGCGATCGCAACACTGTTGATTACCATTTGTTGCCCCGTTTTTTGTACTTGTCATTAAACGGACTTCTCTTTGCCAAACTATCGAGTTGTCCTTATTGAGTTGTGTCGGAGTAAGAGAATCCTGCACCCCAACCTCCTCAAGGTGCAGCTATCTTGTCTTACAGGTACCCGAGGGTGAGCTCTGACCTATGGGCCCGTTAGAGGACGCTCCGCCCGACTTCTGGTACAAAAGAGTTAATTTACTTAGCGATTTTCTGAATTTTTTTAGATCTACCCTTCTTTGTAAGAGGAGTGTAATGTTTCATTGTTTAGGTACTTGTACTGCTAAAGTAGGTTATCAATTGAAATGTCCTTTGAGAAAACCTTGAGTTCCTGGTTGGTGGTTGTGTGGACAGTCTTTGGCGTAGATACCTGGGACCAGGATCCCTGTACGTATGATGTACAATGCTAAGTTACGCTGGCAACTAGGGTAATGATATATGCCCTGGGGGGGGTGTGACCACTTGGACTGAGACCCAGGCAATAGTGGGAAGAAGTGATTGAACAGATGTAACTGAAATATACAAATGATGTTGGAGACCCCATTCTTGCAACTCTCCTTAAACCTATTATTGCACTGTACTATTCTGTCGTGGGTATAGTTTTTCCTGCACCTGGGTTGCCTACCTAAGCTACGGAGATGAAGATAGATGACACGCCTACCGGCCAGTAATTTATAACTGCCCCTGTACTTAGGGGATACCCAAATCGTGAATGTACAGGCATTTCTATCCCCCTGACTCAGTGCTTTTAAGACTGAAGTTATTTTCACCAACCAGAATCATTCATATCACAAAATGTTTGCATTTCTGAGGTTGAAAAGGCTATTAGGTAACTCCCCAAAGTAAACAGATTGAGATGTAATGTAATGAAATATGAATGTTTGCAATAGAATTATAACAATGCAACTATTTGTTGATAGAGTGGTTATGTTTAAATGTACTCAAATTATAGTAGCACGTCTGGTTTTGAATCCCTGCAGGGGATCTTTGTTATAAGGGTTGAAACACTGTGTGTAGGTGCATTATAAATAACTTATCCATCAATCAAGCAATCAATCAATCAAGGGTTCCCTCTGATAAAAGAAACAGATTAAGGACTTTGTTGTGAAGATTATTAATTTTGAAAAAATGGCTTTTGCATAAAGAACAATAAATGTATATTTTAAGGTAGATGGATGGCTTACATAAATGTTTGTTGATTATATTTTATATAGGATGTTGGGTGTTTTGTGCCTCCTGAAGAAGGGTTTGATAGAGACCCGAAACACAGAGCCATTTAAGAGGAATCCCAATTATTTCAATGTGATCTACATGGATGGACTTCAATGTGATTTACTTTGTGGAATAATAATGCACGGTTTATCTAACTATGAGACTTGAAAGATGGGCATTTGTTTTTTTACTAAACATATGTTTGTGATATTGACTTGTGACAAAAATATTGAAGATTCTTTACTAAATATTTGAAACACTAATAAGGGGTTTTTATTACATTACTTACTATAATGTTCTGAATGTTTTAACTGTTTTAATGAGGCTTTACTGAATGCTTCATTTAGTGCATTTTGCCAAACCCTAAGGGTACGTGCGTTTTGCCAAACCCTAAGGGTACATCATTGTTCCCAAAGACTTTTCTGAAGGACCTTTCTATGAATTTTATTTGGCCATGTTCGTTCGCAGTAGAGCGGCTCACACATTTTTACATATTCTGAAAGACTTGGGGCTTCACCCTAAATGAATTATGGTAATCCAGACGTGGACCACTTGATCACTGTGTTTAGAGAGACACAGCTTCATGTCACTGATGAAGCCCAAGAAGGCCAAAACATGTGTCCTGAGTTGCTGTTGGAACTTTTGTTTACAGGGGAATTGCCTAGCATTTCAGTGCTGCACTGCCCTGGCGGGTGGGGCCAGACTGATATACAAATGGATATTCCTCCTCTATTACAGGAACAGAGAGCTAAAACATGGTTGCAGACCAACGTGGTAGGAAACCTCCCATAGAACAGGTTATTTGGTCATGTTCATTCTCAGTAGAGGGTCCCCCCACATTTGTGTATGCAATATTTTTTGCTAAGCTATTAGGATGCATTGATTGACATGAGACAGATGTATAAGTAAAGGTAATGGGGAAAATCATATGTCTGTGTGCCTTTTTGTGTTGTGTGGAGTAGGTGTTTACTGTGTGTGTAACCAAAATCTGTCGGCTGCTATGCCCTAACTATGACTGATATTCCCCTAATCAGTCAGGGTAGGGAGATACGTTTGTATTAGTCAGGTTTTGCGCACAGAAAATAAACTATGTCATACTTATTTATATAAAACACATTGGCCCTGATTACAAGTTTGGTGGTAGCCTTGCCGGTAAAACCAGCAGGCTGCTGCTAAACTTGCTACTGCCGCGAATGGGCCATTACCGGGTCATTACAGCCCCACCATACCCGGTAATTGCCCATTCGCGGGGGCGCCGAAAAAAAATGCTCCCATTCCCATTTGAGCCCATAGGGCTCAATGAGAATTGGGAGGTCGGATGCACCGGCACCATTGGTAATGGTGCCGGTGCATCCGACATGCTCTGCTCGCGGGTGCCGGTATGCTCGCCAGGCCACTCCTGGCGGGCAGGAAGACACCTGTGAGCAGAACTCGTAGTAAAACCAGCAGGCTGCTGCCAAACTTGCTACTTCCGCGAATGGGCCACTACCGGGTCATTACAGCCCCACCATACCCGCTAATTGCCCATTCGCGGGGGCGCCGAAAAAAAAATGCTCCCATTCCCACTTGAGCCCATAGGGCTCAATGAGAATTGGGAGGTCGGATGCACCGGCACCATTGGTAATGGTGCCGGTGCATCCAACATGCTCTGCTCACGGGTGCCAGTATGCTCGCCAGGCGGGAAGACACCTGCGAGCAGAACTCGTAGTTTGCCGGTCCGGTAATAACGCTACCGGTAGCTTACAAGTATCGCTGTTACCGGAACGGCAAACATATAATGAGGCCCAATGTTTATTGATTTGTGATAGGATACTACTTTGTGCAAGTTTGTTTCTGAGGCAACATTAACCTGGTGGTGGCATGTGCTAATGTTTCGCCCTATTGATGGGCTTCGTCAAGTATCAGTATCATGATCAGGCCCCAGGGACAGCATTGGTGCAGATCCAACATCGGCTTAACGCAGTCTTACATCACTTGAAGCCTGATAACTTGCAGTGAAATATGACAAAGTAGTCAACTGACAAAAATGTTGATGGCGCTCGTGAAGTGGTATAGGAGTACTTCGAAAAAAAGGAACTAAGGTCATGGGGTGCAGGTGGATTTACATGTACAACCCATGACATCATATCTGGAGTCATGGGCGCCAATGACACTGAAGGGAGCTGACGAGGTGCTGTAAGTTTCCGAAGCAAATCTGTACCTGGAGGATATTTCTAAAATGAGCAATCTCTGGGCAGGAGATATTCATTAGCACATTAGACTGTATCTTGGGCAGGATGATGGTGACAATCATCCAAGCCAGCTTCTTCATCACCCCAATGTTGGCCTGCTGATAAAACAGGTGTCGGCTGTCTCTACCCATGCATCCAGGGTGTGATGTGGTCTTGTATTCTCAGATCACCTTACCTGCTTCCTCCCAATTGTCCTTTCACCAAGCACTGGTAAAATCACCCATCTTTCAAATACATTTCACAGTCATATCTCACTGTAATGTCGCAGTCAATATACCAGGGGAACGTGAACCGTGCAGTAGATGGTATTTGCTTTCCAATGGCCTCCAGCTTGCGCCCTTACTTGCCTGGAAGAACACGAAAAACAGACATTGGGCTGGAAATACGCCATTGGATAGCTACGGTCACTTAATGAATCAGGAGCAATCTGACTACCTCGTCTTCCAAGGAAAATTCCTCACACAAATTTTGAAGTGGAGGAGGCATCAACTTTGCCCTTTGGTTTCTTTGCAGGTTTAAACCGTTTCCATGACTTTTGTCTCTAAAACACAGCTACTGTGTATTGAAGAGATGCCATGACTTTAGATGACATGCCTAACATTGGACCTGCCTGTTCAGAAGAGATTAGCTTTACAGCAGGAACTTGTTTTGGGAAAATTCTATAGGCTCATTGTCAGCCAAAGGTATTTTAAACACAGCCAACATCTGCTTTATTGGTGACCTGTGGCCCACTTTTTGTGCACTAATGGAGATTTCCACTGTGGGCATAATGATACTGTAGTAGGTGCTGGAAGAGTGGAAGCCTATGATCAGAGCAGTGTTTCTGGCTTGTTCACACACCAGTCATTGACCAAGTTGCCAATGGGCTCCTTTTCTTTGACGGCTCTGTCTATGACGATACATGATGCACTAATGAGATCTTCCCTGTTGACTCTTCAGTTAATGGTACTTTGTGTCAATGACCAGAAAATCCCTGTTGATAAGGGTTTCATCAGCGGTCTCATCATTAACAGTCTCTTTATGAACTTGTCAGCCACATGAAAGCTCTCATGTCGGCGGTTGCCACATAGATGTGCTCAGTGGCACATGGAAAAAAAGGGTAAATGCGCTATGAGGAACATCCCATGTCAAAGGCTCAATCAGTGGCTTGTTGCTGGCAGAGGAGACTGTGGAATTCTAAGCACAACATGTGGCTTTCTCTTCCCACATAATAATAATAATAATAATAATAATAATAATAATAATAATAATAATAATAATAATAATAATAATAATGATATGGCACTTATATAGCGGTACGAACCCTCAGGTTTTTGAGCGCTGCTTATTATTACCCACGGTGTGTGGTGCTCATTTATCGACCTGGGAAGGATGAAAGGCTGAGTTTGGCCCCGCTGGGATTCGAACCTGCGTTAGCAGGCTCTGCACGGATGTCAAAGCGAGTGCTCTACTCGCTGTGCCACTTGACATGTCTTGGCTTGCGAGTTAGGAGGAATCAAATGCTTGCACTTGCTCTCCCCTCTTCCCCACAACCACACCAGCTCTAACTTCGGAGTAGGTCCTTTCCCTAATCAAGCCCGAGGACCTGTGCACAGAACTGCTAATGGCCAAAGAGACTTACCTAATGGTTTTATAAACCAAGGAAGCTATGACAGCCTTAGAAAAAGTCTTCTCCGCCTGTCTTTGAGGGTCTTCTGCGGGAAGAGCAGTACATGAAGCACTCCTATTGGATTGGGTCTAGTTGTAGGCAATAGATGCACTTATCATGCTGTCCCTTCAGAAGGATTTCCTTCTAAAGGGATATTCACTGATCCTTAAAAAAAAAGTGATGTTTTTGTCTCAGTGGTGCCAGGGCCCGACATCACGAATCTTCACTCATTTTCATGTTCTTAAACACATGTAACAAATGTGTAGTAGTAGGAGCCAGCCTTCAGGGGCTACTTGACCCACTGAACTATGTCTTGATTCTAATGAAAAAGTAGTTCTTCTAACTTGCAGCACTGCCTATCTCTAACCAGCAGTTAAATAATATGGACATGGCCTCTGGGGGGAAAGGGAGTGCTTAACCTAGATTCCTCATTGGCAAGTGTCAAATGTCCCACAATGAGGTGAACACGCTACTCAATATTAATTCCTGGTTTCTTTCTATTGAAAATGGATAGCAGAGATTCCCAGCCTGCCGATCTGAAAGCATTCTAAGCTTGTGAATATGTGAAAGATCCAATGCTGACAAATGCCCAGACACAATTTACAGATGCCAAGATTGTCCATCCCAGATATCATTCATGCATATGGTTGCATGACTTGAGTAAAGAAATTCTTTAGTTCATTTTTGAGGAAATAAAGTAAAATAATGAAAGAATGTTAATTTACATTACAGAGTCCAACCACTCTGCAACGTTCTGATGTCTGAAATGAGTGGCATCAGAAAAGGAACTGTTGTTTGGGTAGTGTCCTTTATACCCTTCCATTATGTTATGTTTGACCCATGTACTGCAGCACCTGTGCAGTCACAGAGATCTGTGAAAAACTAGAGCAAAAGAGTGTGAAAACCTTTTAAATGATCAAACCAATAATCCTTCAGTTTTGTTTCAAATTTTCCTAAAGAAATGCGGGTAGTCCAAGACACCATGTAACGACCTTGCTCAAGTCAGAATTAAATGTAACTATAAGGAATTAATAGGGCAGAGACCAGGGTCGGACTGGGACAAGAAATAGGCCCGGTCACCCCAAAAAAAGTGGCCCACCCATCACCTCAAAAAAGTGGCCCATCCCTCGCCTCACGGCCCTTGACCTGCAATGACATCACCAGAAGTGATGTCATTTGACCCCACCGCAAAGTGACATCCCGGGAAGCGATGAAACATGACCTTTCACCCCTTGACAAAACAGGAAGTGGCATCAAATAGTACTGTGAATCCAAGCAGACGTCCAAGGCAAAATGATAATATGTCATTGTATAGCACTTACACTTAAGCACTTTTTTATAGAACAAATATGCATACAATATCACCCAACCTGTGTTGGTACTCATGTATCGACCTAAGAAGGATGAAGGTTTTTTTTTTCTTTTTTTTCATTGAAAAAAAAATATATATATATATATATATATTCAATTTTTTTTTTCTTCCAAACCGGTCCAGGCATGGCCAGAAACAGGCCCCCACTCCCCATGGTCGATTTCGGCCCAGCCACGGCGGAATAAAGAGCACTCATTTCGGCCCGCCATAAAGAGCACGCATGAGAACTTGAATGAACAGTCTTTGTGTTTCCCGAAACCTGATTGGGCAAACCCCATAAAAAACCAAAGAGGGAAACCAGGAAGGAGAGAGAACCCCTCCCTTGAGGAGCATAGAGCAGGGGAGCTTTGCCATGTGAGAAGCGGCTGTAGACCAATACGCCTACCAGAAAGATGGAAAAACTGACAGAAGCCCTCCCAGGAGGAACTGCGAGACAGGAAACCAACCGCAGAACAGAGAAGCTCGTAGCTGGGGATGCTGCCCCACAGGCAGAGCAGTCCCTATACGGTTCACCATGGAGAGACCGACCAGAGCCGTGGAGAAGCAGGTGTCCAGACGCGAAAAGCAGCTGGAACGTGCAGTCTACAGGCGATGTGCAGGCCGCGAGGCACCAAACGCTGCAGGGCCCGCGAAAGGCCTGAAAGGACTTGGAGAAGTGCCCCCGAAGGCCCAAAAGGACATGGAGAAGAGTCCCTGACTGACCAAAGAACACCTGCAAGCCCCTTCTAGGTACCTGGGACAGTTGGTGGGTCTTCAGAAGGGTTAAAAAGTGTCCAAACAGGGTCTGGGACCCGCAACCCTTTTATGAAGAATAACCCAAGTCATCTTCATAGTCACAGAACCTGGCAGGATAGTGAACCAGGACTACAGCAAAAAAGACTAGAGAAGTACACGGGTCTGGAAAGTCAGGCGTAGGGAGGCATTCCCCCTGGTAATATGGAATAGTGACACCAAACAGGCAAAGAAGCCAGGGAAAGGGAGGCAGTCCCACTAGCAGTGTGAAATGCATGCTAAAGCCTAAAAAAGGCCAGGGGAAGGGAGACATTCCTGCTGGCATTGTGAGTAGCCTAAGAAGAGGCCTGGGGAAGAGAGGCATTCCCCCAGCCTGTGTGTACTGTGGTAAAGAGCCCAAGAGAGATCAGAGGAAGGAAGCCATACCCCCTGGTGTGTATCGTGAAGCCAAACAGAATAATGCATGGGGAAGGGAGTAATTCCCCTGGCACTGTGGAAGCATTGAGAACAAAATAACTGGAGAAGGGAGGCATTCTCCAGGAACCCAATAGTGATGAAAACTATGGGCAACAAGGAATGTTGTTTCAGATGGAACCATAACTTTTGAATTGGAACGGAGAACTTTACAGCATCACAAGCTGGAACTGTGTTTGATATCCTGGAATTGAAAGGAACTGAGACCTGGGGAAGGCAGTCATTCTCTCAGGCGAAGTTCCACCTGCAACTGGAACTATAGTTCATTGTCCAGAAGAAGGGAGCCATTCTTCTGGACCAAGAAGATCTGCTACCTCTTTAGTATTAGCTACAGGTGTGGGGGACAGAATCAGGCATTTTGACTCTTCATTTAGGGAGAGATAGGTCTTCTCTTTATTTTGATGAACTAAAAGTCTATGTCAACAATCATGCCACCTGTGTGTCAGTCTCCTCATTCTGCACCCCCTTACAATAGCAACTTAGCTTTGACACTTAAGCAAGTTTGGAGTGCTGTTTTCCTGAAGAGCATGTGGTCATCACTAGTGGAACGCTGTGGCTGGGCTAAGGAGGAATGTCTTAGGCGAAGGGGGAGCTGATATTAGGGTAGTTGTCTTAAAAAAGTCAAAAGTTACATTCTGCTCCATAGCATTCAATCGAAGCTCAGCCATAAGAAACAATATGAGCTGTGAAACACCCATTTGCAGTTAAAAAACATCTTTGAGACTTTACGTCACCTGCAGGCACAAATGGACTTAGTGGCAGGCCTCAGAGTTGTAAGGAGTATATGTAGGACGCTGTCTGACAAGTTCCACTCTTTGTATCTTAGCCTCTCAGCAGCCAGGTATGAAGGTTCGGCGTGCTGAGGTTCAAGTGGAGAACACGCCCCTCTGACTCTGAGAGCAGGTTGACTATTCTCAGAAAAAGCCAATGGCGGCAAATGGACATGTCCAGTAGCCTCCTGAGAACCAGTAGAATGACAAGCATCTCCCAGAGCTCCCTGCTAAGGAAATTCCCCAGAGCAGAACTTGCAGCTACTGTTCACACTGGATGCAAAGAAAACCACCTGAGGAGTCCCCCGGTGGGAAACAATCTCCTTAAGGACTTCCTAGTAGAGTTCCCCCTCATGGGAGGCTGAAGTCTCTGCTCAAGTCATCTGCCATGACATTATTTTTTTCGGCAAGGTGAGCAGCTGTCAGAGACACACTCTCCTGAACCCATAATCACAGTTGTGTCGCTTCTCCGAAAAGCGGTAAGGACCCCACACCACCTTGCTTGTTGAGTTAGTGCATGGCCACTGCGTTGTACATCAGGACCAGCACTGTCTTGCTTTTCACTGAGGGAAGGGAGGGAACAGGGACAGCCTATCACCAGTGGCGTCGCCAGCAGGAATCAAATTTAGGAGGGGCACAGAGGGGGCCAAAGACAAAAGTAAGGGGGGCACAGACAAAAGTAGGTCACTGCTCGCCTTAGGTAGGGGAGGTACAAGGGGGGGCACAGGGTTTCCCCTCAGCCCCCCACCTAGCGACGCCACTGCCTATCACCCTCAACTCCAAAGTTGATGCGCTCCTGAGACTCAGAGGTAGACCACAGACCGCTGTCAGATCCGACAGAGGAGTGCCCCATCCCTCAAAGACAACATTACCTGAGGCCAGGGTTACCAGAGCAACGCAACCTTTAACTGGTTGTCTCAAAGGGACCACCATGCAAGGTCTCAAGAAATGCGACTCCATATTTGCAGAAGATCTGACATGTTACTCTCTAACTAAGACCATTGCAGGACATCATGAGACCCAGTCACTAAAGAAAGGCTGGGGCGGGATCTTGTTCCTGGGATCAGTGGTTCCTGGGATCAGAACACATGATCCATCCAAGTGATGTTCACCACTCTGTCCTCGGGCAGAAAGGCTCTGCCCAGGAGAGTGTCCAAGACTACCCCGATGAACCAGAGAAACAGAGACCTTTGAAATCAGAGGCTTTTTGAAGTTCCGGGAAAATCCAAGGCTGTGCAATAGGCTGCATGTCAGAACAGAAGTGTCAATGCGTGGTCTGCAGAGCGATATGAACGAGACTGTCATTTAGATAGGAAAAGACATTAATGCCTTCTCTCCTGAGGTGAGCTGCCAACGCTGCCAGCAACTTGATGAAAATCCTGGCTGCGGAAGAAAGACTGAACAGCAGGACTGGTAATGGCTTTGGCCCAAAACAAATATAAGGTACTTCCTGTATTTCACATGAACTGGCACGTGGGAATAGGCCTCCTGAAGATCTAATGACCCCAACCAGTCCTGCAGATCGAGGGTTTGGAAGATCCGAGCGAGAGTGACAATCTTGAATTTGTCTTGCGTAGGTACAGATTCAAAAGCCACAGATCCAGGATGGAACGGAAGCCCTGTCCTTCTTTGGAACCAAAAAATATATTGAGTATCACCCCCTTCCTCGTTCTGAGCGTGGAACCAGTTCGATTTCACCCTTCGCCAGAAATGTATTTATATATTTATTGTTTGCTTGTTAGGCGCTTACACAGCAAGTAACATTCTGTTTCAAAGCGCCCACAGGACGAGGGGAGGGAACAAGGGAGTGAAATACATTCTAAAAACACTATATTTAAAAGAACAGCGCAGGGGAAAGGAAGACGGGATGAACCTACTATGCCTTGTGAGTATTCAGAACGTGCAAGTGCAACAAAGAGGAGGGCAGAGGGGTACGTGCTGGGGAGTCCGAGCTCATGGTGAGACACAGATGAAGTGCTTGGGTTGTTGAGTGCTACAAGGCCTGGAGCCAAGTTAGGAGTAGGTGCAAACCTCCCGGAAGGATGGAGTGCCAAGACAAGTGCTGAGGGTAGACAGGAGCTGGGCCGATTGGGTGTGGGAGGTCAGGGGCCCTGAGGATGCATAAGGGCCCCGGACACCAATCACAGAAACTGTGGCATTAGCAGAGGAGAGAAGAGGGAAGGAGGAGGAAAAGAGGAAAGTCTTGACGAGCTTTCGGAATTTAAGAAAGTCCTGCTCCAGGCACATAGGCAGTGGGAGGCTGTTCAATAGGATGGAGACAGCTGAGGAAAGCGATCAAACACTTACCCTCTGTTTAGCAAAATGCTTTACACACAAAGAGTTGGTGCCAGAGGTACGTAGCGGTCTAGAGGGAAAGTATTTAGTAAGATAAAGTTTAAGATAGTTTGGCCTCCGGGCCCAGAGAGCCTTGTGGATGATGCAGAGGGATTTGAATTTAATCTTTGCAGCAACCGATGGCCAGTGAAGACTTTTTAGGGCAGGAGAGATGCAGTCCCTGGGTTTAAGGCCAAGGAAAAGTCTTGCTGCCCTATTCTAAATTAGCTGGAGGGGTCACAGAGTGGAAGAAGGAAGATTCAGGAGAAGGCTATTGCAATAGTTAAGCCTAGAGAGAACTAGGGCTCGGGTAACATTGAGGGGGGAAAGTGAGGAAAAGGAAAATTCCTTTGAGAAGCAAGATCTGAAAGTGGGACTTCTTGGCAATGTCCTGAGTGTGAGGCAGGAAGGAGAGGGAGGAGTCGAAGATGAAGGTATCTGGCTTCAGAGGAAGGAGCAGGGGGAGAGTGCAAGGCGGCAAGCCAGAGTGAAGGGAAGAAGGAGGGAGCAGGGTCCCGATGGGAAGGATGTCAGTTTTACAGGCACTGAGGCAGAGAATGTTGGAAAATAGGCAGTCCAGGAGGATTGGGGGTACAAGAGGGTCAGCAGGGACTTTGAAAAAGAGCTGTGTGTCATCAGCATAACACTGGAGGTTGGAGGAGATGAGGCGTGCAAGCTGAGCAAGGTAGATGTTAAAGAGCCAAGGGGAGAAGATATAACCCTGCGGGGACACCAGAGATGGAGAAGGAAGTAGGAGAGGGTGGTCTGGATGACTTGGGAAGAGCGGTCAGTTAGGAAGGATGTCAGCCAGTCCTGTGCCCATTCTGAGATACCAAGAGTATCAAAGAGCCTTTGTATGAGGATGGATTAATTGACTGTGACATTGGCAGAGGAGAGATTGAGAAGGATGAGGACAGCAGGGGAGTTGGAGTCCAGAGATGCAAGCAGTTCTTCACGGGTGTTCAGAAGAGCAGTTTCCATGTCTCTGGATGCTCAGAACCCAGATTGATGGTCATGGAGTCTACCAACAAGTTTGGTGTGCGAGTTGATTTGGGGCAATGCCAGCTTCTCCAGCAGCTTCCCCAGGAAGGGGGTGATGGAGATAGGGTGGTAGTTGTCAGGGCAGGTAGCGTCTGCTGAAGGTTTTTTCAGGAGTAGGCGCACAAGGGAGTGCTTAAGGGAGGAGGGGAAAGATTCAGTGCCAAAAGAGTGATTGCAGAAATCAGCAAGTGCAGGGGCCAGAGAGCCAATGTTATCCTTGATGGTCCTGGATGAGCAGGGGGAAACCTGTTTAGAAGAGGCCTTCATGGAGCAGACAACTCTGGTAGTTTCTTCAGTTGTGACAGGGGAGAAAGAGGAAGGAGTAGGGAGAGGGGTTGCCAACTGCCAAGTTGATGGATAACCTCTAAAAGGTAAGGGATCTGAAGGAAAAGAAGAGTTGAGGTGAGGGTGATCTGGAACACAGTGAATGAAAGGGAGACCTTAACCCTATTGAGCGACCTGTAAATCTCAATCATTGGGCATGCTGCGGAACCATTCCAAGCTGAACTGGGAAATTATCCCTCCCATTGGCGACTCAAGGAGGAAGTTCTCGCACAGGGGCTTTGCATTTGGAGTGGCTGAGGGGATGTGGAGAAGACAATACAGCCTCTCTGAGCACCTCTGCCTGTACCGCTAGAGAAATTGCAAGTTTGTTGCCTCCCTGGGGCAGCCTGACCAGTCCCAGGTGAGGTTTACAAGGGTTGAAAACTATAACCTCTGCTGGGAGGAGCTGGCAGTTGTTGAACAGCAATGCCCTAATACTTAACTGTCATTTTACAGGATTTAAACCTCTGTAAAGATGTGTCAGCTTTTGCTTTGAATAGGTTATGTCCATCAAAGGGCATACACAGGAGATTCACCTGTACATCTTGCGCAAACCTGTATGTTCTCCTCCATGCAGTGCTCCACCTACGCTTTTGAGGTGTGTGAGACAGGCATGGTATCAATAGAGACACAGACACAGATGATATAGTTTCAAAACCTTTACTCAAAGAATCAGGATGGGTGAAATGCCTATCTGGCCCTAGCGCAATGACAGGATTTTCCTGCCTAAATAAACGAATGATTGTCAAAGTAAGTGTGTCCAAATCAAAAGGTTTGTGTGTTCACACCTATGCTTACCCTCACAACTAAGAAACAACTATAGTGAAGGGATGGTTCAACTGAAGAAGTGAATAACGTTTGGGGCACTAGCTAGTTCCCTTTCCCAAAATAGGCTACAGTTCAACTAGTAGGATCTTACAAAGCTCGTACCCTCTGGGGTATAGTCTCTGGTTATAATCCACACATGGTTTAATGGCAAAGGTTCCGTTCAAAAAGAGGCTCATTAGAAGTTCAGGCGCCCTTCCCCAAACTTCAGGTACCAGTTCATGGAGTATACAGTTATCAAAAGTGCACAAAATTCAAAATGCACAGTCTCGAATTCATTCACGGCTCAGGGTTCCCTTCCTCAAGCTCAATACAGTTCTTACTCGCCTTACAACTCTTTCGTTAGAGCTCCCTCCTGGTTGTGGCGCAATTTTAGACTGCATGGCCCACCCATAACAGGTTGCGCAACCAATATCTCTTTATCCTATCCTTAGCATAACGATGGGGCTTAGGACTTTTCTTCATAGATTAGGGCTTCCTGTTCTAGGCGCAGTTTTAGACCACACAGTCCACCCATTACATACAGGTCACGCAACCAGTCACCCCAGCACTGCCCTCAGAATCTTCTTTCACTTTAACTTATTTTCACATTATCCCGGGCACTTCTCCAGCCCTATTAATGATTCAAGCGCCTCAGCCTTTCTACAGTCTTTATCGTTCTCTTTATTCCATCTCCACGCCCCTCTCATTAGACCCACACTTTGCTAGTCTTCTCTGCCCATTTTTGACTTCCACAGCCGTTCTTATATACTTTGTCGGCTTTTGCCCTGACTTCGCTAGCTCTCTTCGGAAGCTTTCAGCTCAGCGGTTTCGGGAGATTCAGCCCTATTACAATATTACATAAGAGTGTCCCGGAATCCTGCGTTGCTACAGACCCTTACCAGACGATCACTCTGCTCTGCCGGGTGCTTTCTGCAGTGTTCCCTGGCCTCTGTGCTTCTTCCACAGTGGTTGCGCTTTGCCTCTTCTCCACAAGAGCTTTCCGGACAGGTACTGCTCCCCTGGCTGGAATCCTGGGAACTCTGTCAGCGTCTCGACGCCTCAGCTTCTCATCCCCTCTGCACGGCTCACTTCACGTTCTCTGTTCCACTGGCTGCTTCTGTGCTGCACCTCTCTACTTCCTTGTAAGAGCGCCACCTTTTTATATGTTTCTTGATTGTCAAGGGATTTCAGGTGGTCCCAATTATTCTCAACTGCCCGACTTTGCAAATACTTATTAGCGGGACAGGCCTGATCCTCATACCTACATGTCTCTACACCTTTCTTCTTCGTCCCAGTACCAAAGTGGCTTTTACATAGGTAATCTGCATTGCTCCTAGTCACCTCTTCCTCTTCGCAGTCCTTTGTATTTTGTCAATATGTAAGGTACTATCACAGTAGCCTAAAAAGGTAGAGGAGGGTAGGATGCATTGTCGTCAGGACATGAGGATACCATGTCTCACCCTTTGGCATTCTCTCCAGAGTCCACAGTGACCCTCTACCCAGGTGATCGTCCCTTGCTTGTCTACCCCCAGGGTCGGGATCCAAAATTGATGGCCCTTCCCTGGTCACCTGAATAGAAGATCCCTGGGAAATAGGTGTGAGAATGCCATTGGGTTTCTCAGAGGTGGGAGTATTTTACTCCCTTTTTTTAAACTTTGAGAGTAAATGTGATTTCAAGGGAGGAAAAAATAGTTTTCTCCTTCACAAGAGAGTAAAACATATGTGGCATCCAACCGACGCATGCAAAACATTAAAACTGTATGAACATCATTATCATGCGGTCCACCTCATGATAAGACGAGCAGATTTAATTCACAGTTAACAGGTAATACACAATGTGCAGTAGCATAAGCACCCTCTTACAAAATGGAACATATGAGTAATAACACTGTGACCTTCCTCTACCTGCAAAGAATAGGTACAACAACAGCATACACTGTTTCTGACTTCACTCACACAGAACAGGTCAGTTTGAGGAGGAGTCATTCAGGCTTCCCTCACACATGGAAAAGGCAAATCAGGACAACAGCAATGCAAACTTTCATCATGTAGAACAGGTGGAATGAATCTGTGCAAGGCAAAGCAAGGGTAGACAATACCCACACAGAACAGATAAGGAATGGGTCTCTGCTGCAGACACTCCCCTCACACAGAACAGGTGCAACATATCCTTCAGGAGGGCACACTCCCTAATATAGAAAGGGTATGCCATGGGGCTCAGTAGATCATTATTGCCTCACATGGAACAGAAACGTTGTGGGTCTCAACCATACAAGATTAGCACAGATAAGCCGTTGGTCAAGCAATAGAAGTTGCACTCACATAGAGATGAAGCTGCATTGGATGGATGGAGCAGTGCAAGCACCCCCACACTGAACAGGTAAATGAAGGGCTCCAAATTGAAGTTAGATTTGCATAGAACAGGAACAGCATAGGCCTCAGCAGTGCAAATTCCCACCACAAAGAACTCACCCAGCAGGGGCAAGGCGATCCAAGGTCCCATCACATAGAATAGGAATATCTTACTAGCAATGGGAGCACCACCCACGCAGAACAGGAACAGTTCATTGGCTCTGCAGTGCAAGCTCCTCACGGATGGAACTAAAACAGCATTGATAGTGACTAGTTCGAATAAGGCTAACTCTGCTTCCAGAATCAGAAGCACTTCACATAGTAGGAAGTTAGTAAACCATAATAGGAAGGAATTCAGCCTCAGAACAAATGATGTGTGTACCAATTCCCAACCACTATTTAGCTGGTTAATTTCCTAAAGGCAATTTTAATATTATAGGAGGACAGGTCACTTTTGCAGAAGGGGGTGTTAATATTATAGGAAGATAGGTCACTCAATACACCTGTCATTTTTCCTTTACAAAGGTCTTCACGTTTGATCTATTCTGCATATATTTTAATTTTTAAGACACTGACAAACCTGGCCAAGTGCACAGTAAAGCAAACGTGACTTGTATTCTGTATTTTGAGGTTTGATGATAGAATTGCCTGTTGGTGATTAATGGAAGTCTGCATTTACTGGAACTAGTTCTACTTAATGGCATGCTAGTGTTGTGATACTATAGCATAGAGAGGCCAGTGCTCAATGCTAAAATCTATATCTAATCTCATGGTCAAATGTTGGCTGGCCCGAATTACCCTTAGATCTTTTAGGGTTCACTAAAGTATCGACTGAGATAATAATAATCACAGTGCTTAGAAGTTGAAGGAACCCTGTAAGAAGCGCTAAATAAAAAAGTTCAATAAATATCCGGATCACCACTAAAGGGACATGTTTTGCTGAGTTTTTATTTCAATTATAAATGTAACCATTTCATTTTTGTTTTTTTAACAGCACTTGCGCTGCCTGGACTGTCAGGTTTTGAACGTTTTAAGTGTAGTTTTGAAGATTTAAAAGAGGCTGTGACCTCTATGATTGCTGTAATAGCCAATTACCTTTGAGCAAGGGCCTTGATGCCACTGACCATTTATAGTACCTTTTTATTTTTTTAATTTTTTATTGTTGCATTTACAGTTTACAGAAAACCATACACAACAAAGTACAAAAAAAGACAAAGATAAGAGATAATAAAAATAATAAAATACAATTCGCAAAAGACCTCTTCTAAAATAAAAAAAGCATTAGAATACTAAATGACTTCAATTTTACAATTTGTTATACTTCCAAAGATACATTTTTCTTATTCAACTCAGAAATTAAAAATATAAGAAAGCGATTCAGAGATAAAACTAAGGAAATAGCAGTACCCCACATACAACAACACCAAAACAAATTTCTAGAAAACCTCTGAACATTCAATGGTGTTGTCTTTGAAAAACCCAGATCGTTCTTTATCAAAGAACGTACACTGAACTACAAGGTGTTTCAGGGTTTCTCGGGTGTTGCTTATCCCACAAAACCTACATTCATTATTTAGTTCATTTGACTCTTCCATCATTTTCATGCTCCGCCAACTCTTAACTTTCTCATAAACAGGTAGTTGATTAAACCTGAAACGCATGAAGTTCATACGTACAACAGAGCAGGGATACATTTGAAAATATAAAGGCAGACATTCCCTAGCATGGGTAAACCTAGAGTATTCCACAAAGCTTGTATAAGAATAAATACAATCGACGGTCTCAGCCCAGTCAGACCTGAAGAGAATCTTTTTAACATGTCCCGGTCTAAGAATCAAATCCTCTTCAGATGCGCAAATGTACATCAACACAGAGCACATCCATTCATTGAGCTCATTCAACGATGGTACAGATCCTGCTATCATAGCAGCCTTAAGATTCTCATGGATTGGCACATGCTGCAGTCTGTGTGTAGTGATCCTCCCCAGTGCACAAAAAACAGATCCTACGGGGTTAGGATACCAACATATGTCAGCAGCAATCTGCACAGGGCTTAAAGCACAGAGGCCTTCGTGGTTTGGGCATGCTATAGAAACAAATGAAGATAGTGTTCCCAAAGCAAACACAGTGTGCAAAAAAAGGAATGAAGGTCACGGGCACTGCCCCTCAATAAATACTGGCCCCGACATCATGTCCAGCATTGGGAATGTAGAGATGTCAGGTGGAACCAATGCAGATACACACACTGTGTCCCCTGGTGCAGAAAAGACCAGGTCATCGTTGGATACAATTTCATAAATGAAGAATCCATTAGAAAGCAGAGGAATCAGAAGTTGTAAAATACTGTTAAGTGCCTAGTTGAAAATTGGACTTAACTAAAACCCATAAAGACATATCATTTGAAGCAAAAAAGGGAATTTCTGAGAAAGCCAGGCCATTTAAAAGAAAAGTACTTCAGAAAGGATGGGTGGTGGGAAGAAAAGACGTTTTATGAAGAGATTTACTGGTAGCGCTTAACTATCGTTCTAGCCTAATTTCGCAAGATACCTACACTGTAACAGTCTTTTAATATGCTGGAAAAATAAAGCGAGCCTGCAAAATGCAATCAGAGGGATGAATCCAGAAAGTATTAACTCAGCCCTTTCAAGGGCGATAAACAGAATACCCTTATATTGGGTATTATTAGCATCTTATATTACAATAGGATTTGAAAGCAGGAGGAATCCAGCCCAACTCTGTATAAAAACGTTTTTACTATTACTTTTTCTTTCAACTAAATACTGCATTCATTCATACCTTATTAACTGATGATCGTCGAAGGCTAATTAAAGTCAAAACTGCATTAGACTAAACGTTCCCCACTCGGCATAATGTGGTCATGTGGACTTCTAGGGACCCAGATTTGCTCTCAGTGCTCAGGGCGAGGGTACGCGAGGGTGGATGGCGGCCCCCCGTTTTTTTCAGATGGCTGATTCTGTCCCCCAGGGTATTTTGGTAACTGAAGACACTTCAACTGTCTATCCAAATTCTGACGCCATGACCTGGGGATTCGAACCGTAGCCGCAAGGGTCACAGGTCGTGCACTTCAGCAGTGCACCATATAAACTGGTGAAACATAACGAACAACAAAAGGTGAAATGTCACATTTTGGAACTGTGCTCTCCAGGCAAAACATTGGCATAGATTCTTGGGGTTGAAAACGTGTACACTTTTTATCATTTTCAAACCCTATTAGTAGAAAATATCCTCTCTTGCTTTTTTGTGTATGGTGATTTTATGAAAGGCAAATGCCCATTTGTGCCATGCAAGTCGTATGGTTATGCAAAGCCAACTGAATGAAAATTGCATATTTCACATTGATATGCTAATTTCTGGAGACGTCAGGTGCAATTGCGTATTTTAATGAGTCCCCTAACTTTTTTTTTTATGACTTGACCCCTTCTTCCCCCAAACCACTGATATGGATGAATAGGTACTGCGTGTTTATTTTTAAATTCCAAGGAATATATGGCACTGTAGGAGAGAGACTGCCTTCAATCGCCCGGCTTTCCTACAAAATTGACAGCCGTCGCCTGTGCTCCTAGCAGTGGAGTATCTGGGATTTGCCGGGCCTTGACTCGTTCGATAACATGAATCGCAGCCACACTGGGATGCATGCGCTCCTTTTGTTCAGTACATACTTTGTTCTGCTTGGTTCCCTCCCTGTGGCGTGAACCGCAGACATTCACATTTATAAGATCGACGTTTTTTAGTAAGACTCCTGAGCAACTTATTCCTTCATCTCCAGGATGTTCTTAAAGCTCACTTAGCACCGCTAATACTTGAGGTTTGCATGTGAAACTTTCGGCTCATTTCAAGGAACTCTAGTCTCTAGTAGAGTATATTCGTGTTTAACACATGAAAATTTGCAAACATTGAGTCACGCAGTAATTAAAAGAGCCAGCCATTATCTACAGTATACATTAATACATTTGAGCGCATTCACAAACGTCGATAAGTATATGGTTTGCAAGGAATCAGGTTTTAATGAAGTGATTGAATTGGCAGGGACACAACCCATTTTAGTCTTTTAGTCGGCAGGATCTTTTCTACTTTCATAGCCGTGATGGGGCACTTGTATCTTGATACTGGCAACCTGGAAAAAGATAGGGTATAAGGCATTATCTGCCCAAGGCACCTTTTCTGCTGGTTCTGAAGCTTCTCACATCCACTGGGTGCAGTCACACGACACACTGGGCGACTCAGTAATAGTCTCCTGATATGCCCGCTCTCACATGCATGCATCCTTCGTACTTTGAAAGCTGCTGCCTGGAGAATGTAGGAAAACTGCAGGATGGATAGCTTAAGTGCTGGGCAGATGCCTGGCCAGATACTACAAAAACGTTCACTCAGTTGTTAATTTCTGAAGAAAAATAATAAATAGGATGTCAAAATGGGGATGCCATTTTCTTTTCATCAGTCAGCACAGGACTAAAATGAACTTGAATGATAAGTGGTTAGAAAAGTACATGGCAAAATTCGACATGTAGTCTTTGTCTCACTTTTAGATGGCCAGATTGGCCATCACCAACACAACACGCATTGGCTGTTTCAACGCCAACCAAATATTCTGCTTCTCAACATTCCTTCCCCTCTATCTCTTCTTTGTTGCGTTGTTTTGGCCACAAAGTGGCGCTAATTCACTAACACCGAACCACCAAAATGGAGAAATTACTTAACAGTAATGCTCTTCCTATGGATTCTTCTCCCACAGATTCATCAGATAGATATCCTTCCAGAGTCAACTACTCTGAACCATTTGACAGGGGGGCGTTGCACGACTGGACATCGACCATCAACTCCTCTTGACTCCACCCCATTTCTCGGCTCTGTTCGAGTCGTCGGCGGTGTATATAAATTATGTCACTACACTCTTGCACCTCAGTACCCCACCTTTCTTCCCCCAAGCTCAGCCACCGCAGAGGAAGAATCCATAGGATTTGGCTTAAAGACAGCAAAAAAACATTTTTTTTGTGAGGAACAAAACCTTACTGGAAGCAACTAGCTGACAGTACTTATACAATGAGGCATCAAACTGTGCCTAACACTAATCGCCATTAACTCGTCCCATTAGAAGAGGACAGCCAGATATAGATAGCAGACCACTTTCATAGTGGGGCCTGATGAGAGGATGATGAGGAATCTGTGGGAGAAGAATCCATAGAAAGAACATTACTGTTAAGTAATTTCGCCTTCAATGTATTGCATTCTCCTGCTGATTCTTCATCAGAGTGCTGAGGCTCGATAAAAGCCCTCAGACAAGGAAGCTTTGCAACACTGCTCTACCGAATCGAGCGTCCGAACCACATGCCACATCTAAGCAGTAATGCTTGGTGAACGTGTGGAGCAACAACCACATCGCTGCTCGACATATTTCCTTAACCGGCACACCCCTCTGCAATGCGGATGATGCTGCCACACCCCTGGTGGAATGTGCTAGGATGCCGGGTGGTAGATCATTACCTGCTCTCTGAGAACACTCTGTGATGCTGAGAGTTATGCAGTGAGAGATTGTCTGTTTGGACACAGCCAGACCCTTCCTGGGCATAGAGAAAGCCACAAAGAAATGGTCATCATGCTTAAATTCCACTGTTCCTGCCACGTAAAGGCTCATTACCCTCTTAGGGCCCAGCCTGTGTAGCCTCTTCACATCCTTAGAGGGATGCGGAGGAGGATAACAAACCATCAAATCAATGCTCTGGGACACGTGGAATTCAGAAACCACCTTTGGCCGAAATTTAGGACTCCCCTTGAGTGAAGCCTTCTCCTTGAAAAATCTTAGGAAAGGTAGCTAGCAAGATACAGCCAGAAGCTCAATTACACATCTTGCTGACGTGATTACCACCAGGAAAGCCATTTTCAGGGTAAACCGCATGATAAGGCATGAATGCATGGGCTCAAATGGAGGTGCCATCAAAAATGTCAAAACCAGTTGAGGTACCAGTACGGAACTATAAACGGAGAAGGCGGGAACCTATTTATAAGGCCTTTCAGGAATTGATTCATTACCGGGATTGTGAAGGATCCTTGATCCAGCGGCTTCTTGAACACCAGACAAAGCCGGCAAATAGCCCTTGACTCTGCCTATCTGAAGATCTGCAGAGGCCAGTGACAGAAGAGACTCTGTCACTGTAGTGGCGGGAGAGAAGATAGGGTCTATCCTGCGTTCCCTACACCACGCCTCAAAATCTCTTCACCTTCACGTGTACAAAGATCTCCCAGAGGGTCTGAGTCCAGCCAGTAGCACCTCAAGTACCTCTTCTGAGAGGTCCCAGTCATCATACCCCATCCTCTCACGAGCCACGCATGTAGGTTCAGGGATTCTGGGTTTGAGTGAAGCTCACGACCGTCTGACTGGGATAGGAAGTCTGGCCGGAGAGGTGAGCAGATGTCCACGTATGGGAGTTCGGAGTACCGTGTTCTCCTCGCCATTTTGGGGCGATCAAGATCATGGTGGCTCCAAAACTCCTGAGAACCCACAGGATGACAGTTATCGTGGGGAACACATAGTGGAGGTCAAAGACCCACTCCACAAGGAAAGCGTCCACCAGTGCACCATTCACTGTGAATTCCCATGAGCAAAACTGTCCGCACTTCGCGTTGGTGCTCATGGGAAACAGATCTACTGTTGGGGTACCCCACTGAGTGAAGATCTTTTCGAGAACTTCCTTGCACACTTCCTGCTCGTGTGAGATCATGCTCTACCTGCACACGGCGTCCACTAGCCCATTCTCTGCTCCTGCTAGATGGCCAGCTGAAGCGTAGCTCTGGTTTTCCAGCAACCACAACCATAGTTTCAGTGGATCCCTACATAGGGGGGTATCAGGTAATATTATCCCCACCAAAAATATCACTGTATATATGGTTGTCGGGAACGGCCATAGGCGATATTTTTTGTGGGGATAATATTTGGGTTTTTTGGGAGCAGGGGGTTGCAGAGGTGTCCCCCCGCTCTCTTTAAAATAATATGTGGGTTGCGGGGGTGTCCCCCGCAGGTTCCATGCCTTAATATTGCTGCAAAAATATGGCAATGTTTTTGTATGGCGATATTTTTGCTGGGATATTAACACATGGAACCCATAGGGGAAGTGACTGAACACCCTCCCTATGTGTTCAGGATGTATGGCCACTGTGTTGTCCGTCAGAATGCGGACATGCTTCCCCTTGAGAGAAAGCACAAAAGCCAGCAGAGCCAACATGATCGCCCACAACTCCAGCCTGTTGAGATGCCACTGGCATTCCATTGGTGACTAAAGTCCACTCACTTGCAGGTCCCTACAGAGAGAGCACCAACCCTTCAAGGGTGCATCTTTGACCACCTGGGTTTGGGGCCACTGAGGCAAAAAGGGTTCCCCCGCCATCTTCTCTCTGCTAGCCCACCAAGAGAGTTCGCTGGTCATTGACCACGACACCTTGAGAATGTCTTGCATTGAAGAACGGGGACCATTGATTCCTCAACAGCCACTGCAGGGATCGCATTTGCAGTCTGGTCTCTGGCACTAGAAAAATGCAGGAAGCTGGGGTGAATCCTGCAGAATCTTCACAGAATCACAGACTAAAGTCTCCTCCCATGTGGCCAGGAAAAGGCACCGGCTTCCTGATCCCAATCCTGGGATGGCATTAGCTAGGTGGATGACATGGGAGAAGGCCATCAAGGGAATGTGAGGATTGCGTTGGGAGGGACAAACTTTTTATCCTCTTCTGAGAATGAGGGTTCATTAATGCCTGAATATTTAATGGCATATTGTCACTGTAGCTCTCCTCACTGACATACCCAAAGTATCTTCTTTGTAAACACGAAGATGATATATATCAGAATCAAGGAGTTAATGTTACTACCTTTAATAGTATTGATCTTCCCGCATGTTCAAGTGATAAACCTAAAAGGGAATCTATAATTTAATTAACATCTTCTTTTAAATACATGTCACATACAACCCCTAAGCAAAGTGGATTAAAAAGAGCCATTAAAGAAACTAAGAACATTGTGGACTTAAAGTCCCAAAATGCTCTTAGTTCTCAGACGAGGAAGAGGGGCACAGAGTCAGAAGACCATAATGAGTGGTTTACTTGTTCTAATGACCCAAACCTGAGAAAGACCTTTAACAATATAAAGGCCTGCCAGGTGCAGGTCAGTAGAAAAATGTGGTGCAACCAGGAACAGTGGGAGTTTTCAGAAGCAGCAGGAGAAAGCAGAAGTCGGCAGTGCTGCTTTGCAGATTGTGGGACGCCAAACAGAAAGTTTGTCGTCAGAGATCGTAGTGCCCTGGATATGTAGAGGACTGCAGCGGGAAGCAGTGGTGAGACCGGCTGTCCTGTAGGGTGACTCACTCTCCGTGTCCGACTACGCACTCCGGTATAAAGGCTTCACCAGAGAGTGTGTGGAGCTATGTGAGCTCCAGCAAGAGACAGCACGTGCAGCAAAAAGCTGACGATAGCTGTCCCCCGCGAGTGGATACCCGGCAAGTAGCAAAGCATAACAAGCAGGTCTAGAGGAGCCGCTGAGAGAAACTGATGAGTTGTTCTGAACTAGGTAACCCAGGGCGCTCCAACATAGACCGCTTCAAAAGAAACCACATTTTGAATACCGAACATTTAAAAGAAAGCAGATTTAATGTAATTGCCCAAGAGGGAGAGGGCGGACAGAAGAATTTCATAACCCACATTTCCCACACCAAAATGTGGCAATTGTTAACAAGGTGAATGCGACTTGCCTGAAATGAGAGGCCCAATAAGAGAACTTTGTAAACCCACATTACCTAAACCAAAGAAGGGCTAATATAAAACAAAGGGGAGGATAGCTCAGGGGCAATGCGCTCGCCTTGGAAGCAAGACGAAGCTGAGCAACACGGTTCGATCCCCGGTTCCGTGCTTAGAAACCTCTAGGTATTAAGCGTGTTATAAATAAACAATTACAGTTACAGTTATCCCAAAGAAGGATAGTCAAATAAGGGACTTTATTAACTGCAGTGCCAAAGACAGGCAATATCAAGGCAGATTGAATGTAGCAGTCACAGGAGTTGTGAATCACATTGTCAACAGCCAATAGGTTGTGTGGAAAGGGGGAGAGAATAATAACCTACATTGCCAATGGCAAACAAATGCATGTAAGAATCATTGTACTTCTGTGCAACATGTGTGTGAAAATAGTTATAAGCCAATGGTGTTACAAGTCCTGAGACTTATCTCAGAAGCTATTGTTGGTTTAACTTTCCCCATTGATGAGTTAAATGTGGAAAGTTGGGAAAAGCCTTACCACCGAGTATGAAGAGTAGCAGGAGTTTTATCCTGGCAGGTGAGTATACCAGGAAAGGGACAAATAGTGGTCAGTCCTGGCAGGCGAGTCGAGTATACTAGGAAGAAGAGAAGTTAAAGTACTTTAAGTGTGGTTGAAAGCTGTAACTGATTGTGGTGGAAAAGAATTGGCAATTACACTTCTGATTTTTGATTAACTGATGTGTAAACATCCAGAATAAAGTAGAACTGTTGTATGATCCGTTCTGTTCAAGGTGTTATTTGTGAAGAGACATAATGTGATGAAAAGTGATTGGTCTCCTGAGAAAATAATCTCTGTGATTCACTTTTTAAATTGATGTATGAAGAAAAAATACTTTTTGAACTTCCAAGTGGAAGCTTTAACAAGTGTTATAAGAAAGAGAAACCTTTTGAACTGGTAAGTCACTTTGCCAAGTGAAGGATATTTTGGACATGAAGAACTGTGTATTCCACCTGAAGTGGAATTAGACAAAAGAAAATAACTTTCCTGGAATTTACTTTTGGTTTAAATGATCCTGAATTGATCTAGGGGAAGGGGATCCAACCCTGATCATAAGAGTTTCTGTTTTATTTATATTTGAATATTTGTTGAGTTACAAATTTGAAACTGTCAAATGGTTCCTGTATGATTTTGTTGATTATAGTGTGAGGGACAGCCATTTTTTTGACACTAGGTCATTTTCCTTTAGTCTTGGTTTTGTTAGGTTAGGGCAAGATAGGCATTTGTCTCACCCTTTATTATTTCGATACATGGCGAATTATGAGAAAACTATGGGTCCACCGCCTCCCATGTATGACTTCTCACAAAGCCATGAGACCTAAGAGGTGGAGGGAGGAAGCCGCAGGTAGACTGTTGTGGCTCTGGAAAACCTGAACCATTTGCCTGACATTGGTGATTCTTTCTTGGGGGGGAGGGGGTTCGATGAATTGGAGCTTCTGTGTTGGCATGATGTTGGACTTCTGGAAATTTAGGGAGAAGCTCAACCCATGAAGCAGAGAGCAGGTTTCCTTGAGCTGCGTCAAAACCTGCCCCGGAGACCTTCCTCAGATGAGCCCATTTGTCCAGGTATGGGAATACGTGAACGCTGGATCGCCTGAGGTACAGTGCCATCAGCTTGGTGAAAACCCTAAGCGAGGAGGTTAAGCCAAAGGGGAGCACCTTGAATTGATGAGTGGCCATGATGACGAATCTCAGGAATCGCCTATGTTTCCGATGAATTGGCACATGAAAATAAGCGTCCTGAAGACCCAGCAAAATCAACCAGTCCAGGAGTTGCAGAGCCTGGAGAATGTGCCTTCTTTCCAAACAGAATTTACCACCTGTAGCCTCTACCCTTAGAAGAGGAGCCGAAAGATTGTTTTACAGGTTGCTGCACAGCTAGGCTCAGTGACATGGCAGCCAACTTAAAGTCCTTGAACTTCTCCAGGGATTCATTAGCCTTCGGACCGAACATGTGCTCACTGTCGAAAGCCATGTCCAGAAACTTGGCTTGGACATTTGGTGAGAATCCTGAACTGTGAAGCCATTGGCTGACCTCCTTAACACACTGTATGTCCCCATTGCACGGCCTACGCAATCCGGAATATCCACGCGCAACTGCAGTGCTTGGTATGTCCCTACAATTACATCGTTAATGATTCACAGGAAACCATCCCTCATTTCACCAGCTAGGATGTGTTCTGCTGCTTCGACCATGATATTCCTTAATCCGTGAGAGTACTTAGCAATGCACATGATGCACTGACTGCCTTCAGGGCCATGCTTCCTGAAGCAAAGAACTTTCTGGCCAGTGCATCCTTCTTGGATTCCCTGTCTGCAGGGAGATTAGAGGTGTCCGTGGCTGATCTAGAGCGCACTGTAGCGGCTTGCACCACTAGGCCTTCTGGCGTGGGGTGGGTTGACGGAAAAGGTAAATCCTGCCTAGCCAGCTGGTATTTCTTTGTGGGTTCTGCGTCCACAGCTGGCATGGAGCAAGGCCTTTATCACAATGTGGTAATTGGGTCTGGGCTAGCCGCATTAAAAGGCAATGCCCTTTCTGTTTGCTTTTCTTTATCTAGGATGTCTATTAGTTCATAGGCCAACAAAGGTTTAGCTGGGGTGCATGGACCCAAGGCCTCTACCACCCTGTCCACAGTCCTTCTGTATTGTGCATTAGGGTGACCATACGGAGTGGCCTGTTGCAGATCTTGTACAGGAAACATGTCTAACCCGCTTGTGTTATGCACTCCTTTGCCCAGAGCAAGCAATTCCACATGGTCAGGGAAGAAATCCTATTCTCTAGTCACCCCACCCACAGGCTCAAAGCCAAATGGCACTTGGTCCCCTTTATCGTCGTAAATCGACCACAGAGATTCGGGGAAAAAGGTATGATTGACTGTCAACGCTGATATACATGGCATTGTTCTTTCCATGCCTATTGGTGCCGGAATTTCAAGGCCCTTCAGAGCTAGAGCTGGTTTTCCAGTCGTCATGGTCGAGCACGAGGGCAGGACTTGGTCACCTTGGCGGCGCAACTTGCACCATATTAGCCAGCAGCATTGAAAGTGGAGTCGTACCTGCTGCAGCCTTCTTAAACATCTTAAGCATTTGCTCCTTGAACGCCTTGCCCTCCTCCTTTGACGTGCCTGGGCAGAACTTACTGCATCGCTCCGACGAATAAGAGTAGTGTCTGTGTCGATTCCGTCTCCTCATCTTATGGGAGGATGAGGAGGACGAATGGCTTCAGGAGTGCCAACACTACTACTTCTTATGGCGCCTGTCCTCCTTTTCGGGCGTGGGGCATTTGGTGTCTTGGCCCAATGTCCTGACAGTCATACGCGCCGGGGACTTCGACGGAGGCCACACAAGTGCTGATTTAAACGATCGCTCCCTAAGGGATTTCCGATTCATTTGTCAACACAAGCCACACTCCTCTATTTCGTGATCTTTTCCCAGACACTACATGATATGATATGGCATGGCATTCATAACGTGCCTATACACAAGTGTTTCAAGGCGCGATGAGGCAAGGGGGTAGGGGGGACAATGGGAAGACAGACAAGGATCTTACTAGGCCAGGTGACATTGAGATCGTGCAAGTGCAGGGGAGGGGGAAAGTGCAAGGGGAAAGGGGAGGGGGCAGTGCAGTACATGGGATCACACAGTAGAACACATACAAATAAGTAAAAAGGGAGGCCATCTGGTGTCAAGTGCAAGGGTAAGTGCAGACATCAAGTGTCAAGTGCTGGTAGGGGACTGTAGGGATACAGAAACAGACCCTGAGTGCAAGGGTTGCCAGGGGGGCAACCAGTGCAGGAGTGCAACTGGCGGGGAGGGGACCTGGGCCCAAGATCAGAGGGTACCCAGGTGACCAGTGAAGTTTCAATTTCAACCAGGAGTTCAGCAGGGGAGAGGAAGAGAGAAAGCAGAGGCAAAGAGGAAGGTCTTGAGGTGCTTCCAGAACCAGAGATGGTTCTCCTTAAGTTTCAGAGAGGCAGGGAGGCTGTTCCAGAGGTAGGCCCCAGCCGAGGAAAGAGATCTACCACCAACTCGTTGCTTGGAGATGCGACTGACCCTGAGGGAGTTGGAGGCGGAGGAGCGAAGCGCTCGAGAAGGAAGATATTTACGAAGAGAGAGTTGAAGGTGTTGAGGCCCCAGCCCCCAGAATGCCTTGTGGACAATGCAGAGGGTTTTTAACTTAATCCTCACAACCACTGGGAGCCAGTGAAGAGATTTCAGTCCTGGAGAGATACGATCCCTGAGCTTGAGGCAAAGGACAAGTCTCACAGTCCTGTTTTGGATGAGTTGCAGAGGGCGGAGAGAAGAAGCAGGCAGATTTAGAAAGAGGCTGTTTCAGTAGTCCAGCCTAGAGCGAACCAGAGCTCTGGAGACAGTGAGCTTCTGGGGGAAGGAGAGGAAAGGAAGAATACCTCTGAGGAGGTGCAGTTGGTAGTGTGACTTCTTAGGTATCCCTACAAAATATTCCCACCAAAAATATCGCCATACATATGGCTGTTTGTCTCGCCATAGATGATATTTTTGGGGGGAGTTGTGGGGGTGTTCCCCCGAACATTTTAAAATAATGCAGGGGTTGTGGGGGTGTCTCCCGCAGGGTCCATGGGTCAATATCGCTGCAAAAATATGGCGATATTTTTGTATCGCAATATTTTTGTGGTGATATTAACATATGGAACCACTTCTTACAGGGAGAAGGTTCTCTTTGGGGTTGATTGTGATTGTGTAAAGTGTGAGCATGCGAGTGGCCCTGGGCTAGGGTCCAATATGTGGTGCCTGACTGGGTCGGGACACACACACATCCCCCTCCTCTTTGTAGCATATGCGGAGTGGCGAGTGCATTGAAGGGGGCATTTTCCCGGCCCCTGCCTGACCTCGGCGAGCGAAGATTTGCGTGCGCATTGTAAGGGGGTTTTGCTAGCCCTGAGTGGGGCTAAGAATGGAATTAAATTTTGTAAATAAACCTTTGGAGGTCGCCGTGTGCACCTCTTTGGCGCCTCCACAAGAACGGACTGGCCGCTACGGAGTCGCGTGCGAGTGCACGCGACACGTAGATGTAACGTGATATATCCATCATAACCAATGATGCATTGATGCGCGTCATTGGTGTTTCTATGCCAACGGGCCGGCCACTAAGGAGGCGGGCGCGTGTACGCGTGACACGTGGATGTCACGTGACACAATTATTTGACACGAATGGGCCTATACGGAGTCAGAGGCAAGAACACGTGACACGCGAAGGAAAGGCCATCGCCCCCTTGTCTCCTATTTAACACACGGAGACTTGAGTCATAGGGGATAGACGCGCCGATCCAGAGCGCTGCGCTTTTGACTGAAAAGGCGCCCGTGTTATGCAATCTTCATGTAAGTACATGTGCAAACTCTTGCCGGCAGGGATGTTTTAATCTTGCCCTTGGGACAATCCTGTAGTTGTATTCTTACCCTTGACTGCAGATTTTACAAATAAATAAAAAAGTAAACTTGCCGTTGTTGGCCGGGACCAAATGAATGATTTTTTGTTCCCCCTTATATCCTTGCCCTAAAATACTTGCCTATGAGATATAAATTGTGGCCTCAACATATTGAGAGCTTCTGACATCCAGTCTGTTGAAATATCATCATAAACTTTGTAATTATTCACAGATGTATTACACGTGGACTGGACAGTAAAAATTGGACACTAATCTGTGGCACACCAGTTTTTAGAACAAAAGGGAGTGAATACCAAGGGTGAGTTGAGATTCCTCTGTTGTTATTAAGATTACAGGAGTTGTTTAGGAGCATTCTATACCATCGTTAGAACTATCACCTATGTTGTGGGTATTTTGTCTAAAAAAACATTACGGCTAATAAATGAAGGTGGCACCCTTTGACACCAAGAGATGAGACCTTAACATTGAGATTGGAAATTGAGGTGGTGTTATGCGATAGCCATGGTGCTGTGTTTGTTGTGGTTGGCAAACTAGTGTTGTGCCATCCTAAATCCAATAAGTGGAATTTAGCAGCTTCCTAGTAACTGTGGTTCATTTTGTTGATCCCACAGGTTTCTTCCCAGACTGTTCCAGTTCCATGACACCTACTCCAGGGTGGTAATGTACCATGCCATCTATTGTTTTTAACCATTGTCCTCATTAAACTAGTTGTTGCATAATAAAATGCACCCACTCGTGAGGAGCTTAGACTGTCCTGAAGAATGTGGCGTTACTAAACCTAAGCCACTGAAACCGGTCGACGGTGTTTGTATCATCTAAAAGGGCTCCAATTTGCCCCCATTTTAGTCTTGAGCAAACTTTTACATTGTCCCACTTTCCATGAGCAAAAAGTTGACTCCACATGGGAAGTGGTGATTGTATTGTCTTTGTGTGTGTTTATGGGATTGGGAACTTATCCCATTTCCCGAAGTTGTGTCATTTTTACAATGAGTATCCCAGGAGCGGTGTGACAATCATTGGGCTATTAAAAATTGTCAATCCCATTAGATGCCACACGGTTTAGTTTGAAGAGAAACATTGACTCTCTTCACTCTCCTGGGCTGACTCTCTTTTCCTTTCCCTGGTTTTATTGCTAGTCTCTTCCGATTTAAGCCAATCGAGAAGAGAGTGGGCTGAGACTCTCAAGGTTGAACGTATTACTTACTGTAGAAGTGGCAATTTTACTCTTATTCTGTCACTAATAGATAGGCGTTGTAACACCGCAACCTAGCTAAGAGCGCACTTTAGGTAGGGATAGTACCCTCGTTTCGCTCTATCCTCCTGTCTTCGGTCACAACCTTGTTCTATTCTTCTTTGAATAGATTTGAGTCCACCCCACAGTTAAATAAGTAAAATAAATAAAACCCTGTTTTTAGGGTTTGGTTTTACGATCTGGACCTATCCTTGGGTTTTCAGGTTGTTGCTAGTAGCTTTTATACAGTTGTGTTTTGCCTAATTTTTTGTGTTAATAAAATCCTAGATAGACCCGACTCTTCAAAGGAATTGCCTTGTATGAGTAGATGGGAAGAATTGTGTCTACAGATTGATAACGAGGCTTAGTGTTGTATTTGGCAAAGAGCACATCAAATATCACATTGTGTGGTCCAAGTTTACTGGTGGCATTTATTTCGGGTACGCTACACAAAATGTTTCCTCACACTCATCAAGGTGCTGGAGAGTCTGTGGTTAAGAAGGAACCTTCGCTCATCTGTGTGGTTTGTGCCCAAAATCTAAATATTCTATTAGGAAATCTTAGCAAAAAATTAAGGAAATCACCAACATCAAACTTCTCTTAAACCTGGCGTCACGAAATGACTGCTGCTCTAGAATCTATGCGATCACTGCGCCGCCCGAAACTGCAACAACGAAAATATCAACACCAATTGCAGCGTGGCGCAGTGATCAGATAGATCACTTTTGCCCACATGCCCTGCAATACTCCAACCCCCACACCACTTACCTGTACTGCAGTGCAATTCTGTGTGCGCCACCAACTGTCCTGTACCCCAGCAGGGTTTGTTCCTCCCACCTACGTGGGGTGGCGCTGACGTCGCTGGGTCCTATTTAAAAAAAAAATAATAATTCTTTCCTATCCCCCGCTTACCATTATGAAAAGCAGGGGACCCCACCGCAACCTCCGAGTCCCGTTACTGCGACCAATGAGAGCGGGGGATAACTCACGACCCCTGCTCCACTTGGACGCAGTAATGGGAGTCAGCATTTTTTCTAAAATGCAGGCAGCGCAGTAAAAGCACAGTCAGCATTTTAGAGTCGCAGTGATGGGCCGGTTACCTGCTCTACAGGAGTAATGGGATAAGTAGTGGCTAAACCGCCTACTGAGCCACACACTACTATCAAACAAGCAGTGAGCATTATCATAAAGGCGAAAAAGACACAGCCCAAAAGGTATACTTCCTTCCTTCACCTTGTGCGATACCGCAGACATAAGAGTGACACAATGTCACTGTTCAAAGGATATATCTTTAAGAACAATGTAGAGAAGAGGGGCTTAAAACTCACAATGGTTCAAAAAGTGGATAAGGGGCACAGGGCCTCTTCACACCTCTTGTTCTTGTCTTTGGAGCACAACACCATTCAGCCGGTATCTTCAGCTTCTAACTGGTAGTCTAGGTGCTTTCAGCACCTGCTCAGTGTTGAGTCGAAGAGTGGGTCCAATGAAGCAGTAAAGTTCAACAGCAGCGATGGAAAAATGGGGACATTTGGCAATGTCAGGTTGGTGGTGCAAGTAGAATGGAGAACTGCAGAATGGCATTTGGTGGTGATGGGGCTCGGCTGGCTCAGCAGTGTCAGCTTGGAGTTCAAAGTAGCTTGTGACCAGGAGGCAGTGTCGTGTTGGGGACTCTAGAAGACTAGGCAGGACTCAGATGTGGAGACGCAGTGCTATGGCATCGATGGAAACTCAGAGATGCTAAGGTGGTTGGGCATCAAGGTCAAAGTGGACTCCAGTGGTTCCTGTGCAGCAGCCTGGACGGTGTTGAAGGTGCCCAAAGGTGATGATGCAGTTTGGACATGGAGGGGGAGCCAGGGGTCAGTTCCTCATTCTGTGATTGCTGGGAGTCGTAATCCAGGAGTTCCATAACAAAATGAGTCCTTCTGCACTCCCACTTCAGGGAGCTTGGCTTGCACATAGAGGGGATCCTTCACCTCCAGTGAACAGGATCTTGCTTTCAGTTCAACCATTATATAAACATTGGTCCAATAGACGTCACCACCACTGTTCCCTGGTAATAGCAGACAGCGCTCAGCTCTGCTATGGATGAGTTCTCTCTCCACCTCTGAGGATATTTTGATAGAGTGTAACCCCAACAGAGGATCAAATGAATTATTCTTGTCCTTGTGGAAATCCAGAGATGAATCAAATATGGACGTGCCCATTTCCTTTTAAAGGAAAAATGTTGCATGGGATTGGTTGTCCAAAGCAAGCATTGCTTGTAGGGGATCTAATCCAGGTTGTTGTGACAGGTGCCCTTTCCCTTTTGACATCACTCCTAGAGTACCTTTCCCACAGGAAATGGAGGGGACAGCAAATGGAAGAGAGCCCTAACAAAGATCAAGATGATAGGATCCTTCTCCTGGCCTATCTTTCCCTTCGGGCTACTCTAACTCCGCACCATTTGCATGTCTGCTGACTTCAAAGGGACTCCAGAAGTCGTCACCCTGATTTGAGGTCCTGTAAAATGTCACTGTTGGCTGATAGAATATTTGCCTTGTCTAGAGAGGAGATAGGTATTGCAAGGAGCTGTTTGTTTTCCCATCCCTGTGGTATTTTAACTGTTTTAACTTGAATTCAGGATCATTTTCCTTCTCTTTTTTTACACTTTTGGCAAAAACTAACTAATCTCTGAAAGCAGCCATCTTGCACACCCTCTCCCACTATCCCTTTGTGCAATCCAGGACTCCTATAGGCCCAGGAATGTACCTGATCCCCCCCTCCACAGTCCTGGGAAGAAGAGCAAAAAAGGACAGAGTGGTTTTCTTATCTGACGAAGAGATTGGTATTGCAAGGAGCAGTTTGTTTTTCCATCCCCAAGGTACTTTGATCCGTTTTAAATTAAATTCTGATCTTCCCCTTCAATTTCTAAGGCTTTTAAACAGCAAGGTTTGTGTTATTTGATTGGAATTTGTTCTCCCTTTATTTAAGCTGTTGCCAAATCTGAATTAGCTTTGCAAGCAGCCATCTTGCACCCGCCCCTCTCATACAATACCTTTGTGAGATCCAAGACTCCTATAGGACCAGGAGTCACCTGGTCCACCCCAACAGGACCGGTGCTAGGCATGTGCAGCGGCACTTGGCCCCGAGCTCATAGGGTGCCGTTGACTCCCTACTCCTGCAGGCTACAGTGTGGGCTGTGTGCTCAGAGTACCTAAGCTTGCTTCAGTCCACTCTGAGTGCAGGGGCGCCACATGCTGCAGCCTACATGAAGGGAACGCTTATCTTTAACAATAGCGGCTGTTCTTGCTCGAGGTTTGGCTCCATTTTGTTAGTTCTGATGAGGCAACTTGTTGCCTGTCAACCTCCTACTGCGACGCTGGAGAGACAAATTCATGAGGCAAGCATTAAAAAAAAAGTGTGCTTGCTCAAGTGTTCAGCTACTAGGATTCCAGACTAGGTTGTCATGTTTCCAATGCAGACGCTTACCCACAAGAACACATAAAAGTGCCATCAAAGCGCACGTCTCATGTTTGGATTTTCACAAGCCTCAGAGAAATATATATATATATGTTTACCATGTTTTTGCTGCTGCCTACATACATAGTGGTCATTATCTTTTGGTGTCACTTCCTGTGATGTCATCAAATACAAATTAAGGGGCCTGGTACTTAATTGGCTGCACTGCCCCACAAATCCTAGGGCCGGCCCTGCTCCCCAAATCCCATTTTCGGTGGTTAGTCTAGGGCAGGCTTACCTGGGCAGCTAGTGAAGCGCTAAGGTTGCCTCCTGTTTCCTGTTCGCCTGGCGCCCTATCCTTGCTCACACCCTGGAAGTGTGCCCTCTCTCTTTGGATCGCACTTCCAGGCTTGGTGTGTACTGTGCTTTGCTGCGCTTGTTTGTGCTACCTCGTCTCTCACACTAAAAGCAGTAAGATGCCTTTGCTCCAAAGCACGAAATAGCAGCATCAACCCATGTGTCACATTAAAGATGCCTGCCGAGAACATGCTCTTAAAGGGATGGTCTAGTAAAAATTTTTATTTAAAAAATAGATAGGCAACATTAAAAAAAAATACTAGCATTCTCCGTTTTAAAACTTCCTATGTAAAATGTTGAGCTATTCAAGCTCAAAATTCGCAAAAGCAAGCACATGGGCGCATCCATTTTGTGAAATGGAGGCCCTCCTGTGCTGGCTTTTGCTTTTGCGGCACTAATGAAGGAAAAGCCAGCCAGCTGTAGTAAACAAAGGCTACCGCTGGGTGGCTTTCCCTTCATTAGTGCTGTAGGCGGAGGACGGGGACCGGAGACCAGAGCAGGAAAGCTGCAGCTGAATCTCGGTAAGTGCTATTTATTTTCTTTTTAAAAATAAGCACTAGCTGCGTTTTTTTTTCTAAGTTTTCCGGGCTGGAGGAGCCCGGAAAACTTAGAAATAAAACTGCAGCTTTAAAAACGTTGTATTTATGTTTGCGGTCGCTTTTGAAGTGACCTATAAGCGACCTATAAGTAAACCCGCACAATGTAACCATTTTCTGCAATTGAAACTACCAACACCTTAGCAAAGGCACTCTTGCACTCTCCCTCTTCTCCCAATAACAAATCAACCCTGTTCTTATTTTCAGATCCCTCATAGTTCATCAGTGCCACTGAAGAGTTGCCCAGTCTCTCCTAAGGAGATTCGAATACCTCTATGCGATAATGTTTTTGTTTCTAACAAACAAAACATTTTTACACAGTCACAAAAATAAATATTTATTGGTGAATGATACTTCAAATCATGATATTTTACTCTTGTTAGTGAATATCAACAAATAGCAACGGCATATCAATCCATTCCTGTTATAAACAGTCAGCGAGGCTCTAAGGCCCACATCTTACCTTAATTTAAGGTAAGATGTGGGCTTTACAGCCTCGGGTGAATGTTTATTACAGGAGCGGATTGTTATGCAGTTTAGTTGTAGATTAATAGTGAGAGGGTATATCTTGTTATTTGTTGGTAGGATCTATTTGGCGGAGATGGACTGATTCATTGTTGACAGGGGAATTTAGAACAAGTAAGTGCCTATACACTTCAATTTGGTGCAGTGGACTGGTGAAGAGGTGATAAATAATGAGAAGATCTATTTGATAGTTGTTTTTGTTTCCAGCATTGACTACTGGGCGTATTCAGGAATGGGACAGGTTACACCAGGAACATCCAACATAGAATGGAGTATGGACTTGGAATTTGATCAGAATCTCTATTTTTCATTAGATTACTGGAAGGGCTAAGTGTCCCAAAACACGCAGTGTGGATATGGGAGTACTTCGATGGGAAAAAATGTTTTGTTGATGTAACATTGCTCCGACAAAACACAGAATTGTTATCTTAGCAAATTTGTGTACATTGTGTTTTTTTTATACAGTTTGTGATGTAGAACTGTTGAAAAACACTGAAGAGTATACATTTTGCTTTCTTCTGTTTAAGTTGTATGAAAGTGTTTGGTCTGAAGCAAATATTGATATTCACTAACAAGGGTAAAATATCATGATTTAAAGTATCATTCACCATTAAATGTTTATTTTTGTGACTGTGTAAAAAAAGTTTTCTTTGTTAGAAACGCAAAGATTAGCGCATAGAGGTATTAGAACCTCCGCAGGAGAGACTGGGCAACTCATCGGTGACACTGATGAACTATGATGGTTTAGTATTGCATCTTTGTAGCAAGACACACACTCAGGGCACCTAAAACGTATTAGAAATAATTGTACAGAAATAAACAAACCATCAAAGATTTTCTAAGAACAACTTAAATATATGTAGTGCACCCCAGTGGCTATTTATTATTCTTATTTTCAGATCCACCAGCAAGCCTGGAGACCACGCAAATGGCAGCGCTGTGCAGTATAAATCTCACTAAAATAACACGTTTTCGAGGAGAACATGACACATAACACTGGTTATGCTAACGCCACATAAGTCTCTGAATCGTCGACAATGCATCATACATATTCAGTGTGTTACAAACTACGAAAAGAACAAATAAATAGTGTACATGGACAGTTTTTCTCCTTCCAAACTTCAGCAGAAGGTGGCTCTTTGGGCCTGCTATGTGAATGGATAAGTAATAGTCCTATGGATGCTATCGTTTTTTACGTCTATAATTATCTATTTCCATATATAGCAAGTCAATAAACAGGACTGAAAAATACAAATAAGGTCCCACGAAGTAATGCGTGTACAGATGCCAAACAATATTGCAGAACCGTTGTGTCCGTCAGAAGAGAATAAGAGATGAAGGGATAAGGCCAAACTCTGGTGCCACTGCCAGCCGCTCATTTGGCAATACAAAATGGGAGGAACAAGTCATAGGCACAGATTATAGCGCAGCATGCGCCACGAGATGGCGTTTACCTCACTGCGTGCCATCTGCTCGCTAGTTTAGCTTCACATTTTACCCACTGGGCATCGCAGTGCTGTGAGCATAGGGTAGGCCGGGGCTCCGTATGCATCTAAACAGGCTTTTCGGGTGGCTGGCTGCACTAACTCCACTCTGCAGCAACCAATCAAGGAGATGCCATGAGTCACTCCAGTCACTGGCAATATGAGCGCCATCTTCATCGGTGATCCTGCGATGGACTGCAGGCAGGAGAACATACGGGTAATTGCAAAGCCCTGGTAAACCAGCCCTCTCACAGCAGTACAGGGGATTACCATTGTATAATGTATGGCCGCCTAGAATAGCTGTAGAAAAGTCTGGAAATAATGTTCTTATTACAAGGTAGTTTTGACTGACCTATAACAAGCACAGACATGCTTCATTTGTGATGTCATGAGGCCTGCTGCTTGAGCCAGGAGAGAGTTCCATCTGTCACAACACTTAATTAAAGCAGCGAAAAGCTTTTCAAATTCCTTTCTTGCAGAAACGTTTTCTGTGTCACTTTACAGCCACGAATTGACAAGGAATGGTTTATGATAGAGTGTTTAATTTGTGCACTGCTGCAGTTTAACACATGTGAGCAAGAATATACACGGTACTACTTATTTTAAAGCACAAAAATAAAGGTTTTTCGAAACAATGCAACCCATTGGAAGCTGCATTTTTGCTTTTTTAAATACAAATTCTATACAGATTATATGGATCAGCGAATGGAAGATCTCTTACATTATATTATTTAAGAGACGAGGTATTAAGGGGAAAGACAGTGTGTGGTCATCTACTATAAGTAATACAATACTCCCTACCGGACATAATATGCATTGGCATTGCCCACAGTTTGGGATTGTGTCTATGTGTGGGAAAGGTACTTGCCAGGCACTCCTGCAATGGTAATAACTGCACATTGATGGTAGCTGGTGCAAATGGTGTGAGTACCTAGGGATGTAATAGCAGTGCCTGGAAAATACCTAATACTCATACACTAGCCAAAACATTTGGCTTTGCCAATGCTTGGTTGTGCTTATAAATCGAGTGGCTGAAGGCAGACCTGGTTTAGACAGATTTATTACACCAATAGCGTGTTTACAACTCCAGTCATTAACTCTCGGAATACTGCTTAGAAAATACACTGGCAGGAACTTCGAGTACAGTTTTATGCCAAGGCTGGATTAAAGGGAGAGTCTCATGAGGAGGTGTTTTGGGCAACGAGGGGCAGTTACTGGGTGGGAAAGGCCATAGAGATTAGCATGGCCAAAGGCAGTCAATGGTTGGGCAAATACCCAAACAACACCTTCATGCTACGTGTCCCTCCTCATACACCATGTCTCCCTATCTGTATTCCAATGCAACAGTTCTGGTTTATAGGTGGCTCTGCCACCAAATAGCCCAAACTAAAAAGGGTAAGTCACCTTGGAGTTCTGTGATCTTATAAAGGAGCTCGGCCTTGTTCCTCTATTTGGTTACGAAACTCCTTTGTGACTTGCAATATCCTTATAGCATATGATTGGGGGTACAAGCTAGCCATATATTACCTACAACACCACTTTATTATTGTTGAATCCAAAGCCGACAAATTAGTCAAAGGTTCTGTCAACAAGCAGAGATGACAATCACACTGAGTGAACCCTGACTGACAGGTACTAATACTGTCATGACAAAAAGCACTGCTATTTAGGCAGCCTAAAACGACTCCAATAGAACTGCAAATCACAGCAGCAATACACGCGGGGAAGAGGTCTATGCTTCCCACGAAGATTCCCTAGCTTTGACCACAAAAAAGCAACCAATTCCTCGACTAAAATGACAATGGTTCCAGACAAACAGTCACAACAAGGAGGCGAGTCCTGGGTGGCGTGACCCACCCATCCAGCATGCACAGGGCCGGGTAAAGATGCGCATTTCAAAATGGTGTCTGAGGGCCCAGTGGGAAACATCACCACCATAAGTAAGCAACAAAAATGCAGCGATGTGGAGCAGGTTTTCAAATGCAAAACGGCAGCACAAAAGTGAGTTATATGTTTTTTGGGGAACGCGCAATTTCGTATCCCCAGAGTCGGATCACGCAATCAATGCATAAGAAATGGGAAGAATATTTGAAAAATGATCCGTTTGGTCTCCCAGACTTCACATGTGTTACTTCTTCGTAACTGTATAACAAGACCCGTGGACCAACAGGATGCTAAAAATGTGGCTTCCTTAGTGAATTGCCCAAAGTCACAACTTGCGTGTGATCCGCTGGCAAAATCCTAAATAAAGTAAAGCGCACACGTTGTGTGGCCTGCAGATTATCCAGGGACATGCTTGACGCCCCCTGCAAAGCAGAAAGGCAGACAACAGGGGATCTGAAACCCTGAACGACCACTTATGAAGTCTCCTAAGCTTTCTTTCCCAAAATTACAGCCTCTGGCCCCAAAGGTATGGGGCCCATTTCACTTTCCACCTGAAAAATGATGACAGGCCCTGGCACGTTCCTTGGGGATTCACCTGGTACAGACAAAAACACTGTTCTACTTTTACTTTTACTTGCAAAGGGGCTAGTTCCTCTTGTTCATTTGGAAACCTTTTAAAGTATAAACCAAATCTAAGTAGCACAGGAGTGTGATCTAAAATACCACATATATCAGTAAAGGAAATGAAGCATCAGCAAAACGTCTCTCGGAATACACATACACAACAGCACCATTCGGGATTAACCAACAATAATAGCACGTTTCAGAGCATATCCACCCAGCTCCCCTGCTCGGTAGCAAACCACAAAAGAATGGAATCTCTCTTTAGAAGACAGCTTGTGTCGTGGGTGCGATGGAAGAACGGTCAGCAGAGCATGAAAAGGATGTATTTTGCAGCATTCTATCCATTTCCATCCATTAAAAAACCGACGTCTATGGTACGCGACGTAGCGACAGAGGCAACAGCAATGTCAAGAAAATTATACTTTTGCGTAGGCTCTTCAATACTTCAGTAGACAAGAACAGAAGGGAACCGCAGTCAGCTTAAGAGAATGTTTGTCTTTAATTCAGAACGGGATTTCGAGTAACTCGCCGAAGCTTAGGCCAGGAAAAAAGAAGGTATTGTTCACCAGGACCTCAACCAACGCCACACATTGCTATTCCAACAAGAGCCATTACGGTCAATATCACTTTTCTTATTTGTATCTAGTTTTGAAGGAAATCTAATCGCTTCCTAGATAACATTTTTTGTTCTTTTTACTTGTCTTCTTTTTCCACTCCAAAAGAAAAGTAAACTTACTTCTACTTAATGGCCAGATCCTTCACTAGCAATCTGTTTAATATACTCCACGAGGTAACTACTATCCCACTTTTCACAAGAAAAAATGTTTATAATTTATCGCATCGTACATAGATTAAAAAACAGGAACACATGATCTTTGTGGAAAAACAACAAAGATAGGCGGACGCACATCTTGATTTTTGGAAATAGTACTAATTTTGCGTAAAAGTGAAGGAAAATGAAGTTACATTTTTGGGTGCAGGGGAGAAATAAATGACTGACACCATAAGTCATCAGAACAATTGCAAAAACTAAGTGTCCTCAATTGACGGAAACTCCCGTCCCCTGCACACCCATATCACTGGCAAATGCAAGTCAAAAGTTGAAGGAATGTTATGGAGATTTGATCTTATTCAGTAGATATAATTATGATTATAATTCAAATATATATTCAATATATTTGATATGTGCTAGGAAAGTAACTGCATAAAGAATCACCTGTTGTTAGGATGTTCAAACATAGTTGGTATACATCTGTTTCATGAATTCCTCTTCTAATCCGGTTATTGTGAATGATTACTGGGTCTGTTCAATAAGTACAACATTAATTAAATAAATAAAGGGTTTTTTCACCAGGGTGACCATCTGTCAAATGGAAATGATGAAAATAGTCAGGAAAATATACCTCTTGAGGGTTAGCCCCTATCGGAAAGAAATTCTTGTTCAGATGTCAAGTGCTCTGTGCTGGCGTCAACACTGACACTTTCTGTATTCATCTATGAAACATACATAGTCTGTGTTGTAGTAATTGTTTTATGCATGGTGTCCAAACTGTAAATATATAATGCAGTGACATACCAGTAAGTAGATTAATATACCACTAGAGAGACAGTGGACAGAGCCACATAATGTCTTAAAAAAATAATGTACTCCTGTCTAAACATGCTACAACCTTAGCATTCAGTGAAGAGGAAGCATCACGTATCCTCAACCTAATTAATGATACTGAACGTACATCTTCCACATCAGAAAGCCCAGAAAAACATGCACACAATTTAGAAAGATTAATTAGATGAAAAATCTTGCAAAAACTCCACGTGTCTACATTGGCACAATACTATAAGGCTAAAAGAATGCTGAGGGGATTAAGGATATACTTATGTCCAACACTGTGCAAAGAGAAAAGTGACTTTGAAAAACTCTGGGAACAGATTCTCAACAAATGCCCAATGGACCTTGTATTACTAACTATTGAGGAACTTGCCAAATCACTGTCAAAAATAAATTCAGAGATCACTGAACTTAAAGAACAGCTCATCACCCTACTGACAGCGGAAGACTTAACGAAAATACTTAAAGACACCAATAGAAAACTGGACTCCTACAAAAAAGAAATAGAACAAAGGAAAAATAGAAAATTCAGGAGGGATACTGTGGACTATTCACATGACATAGTATTCACTTGGCAACATTTCTATCATCACAATAAACAGCAACAACCCAACAGACAATCATTCCAACCTAAACCACCTAATAAAACTGGGACACATACAGATCCATCTAGCGACACTTCAGGCAGCAGTGCGACATTCCCTTCATGAACATCACTAGTAGCCAATAGAGACACTGATCTTGATCACCTATCTCCAAATGGCCCTACAACATCATTCTCCAACGAACCATTTCTTTTAGGCAGAAAAAAACAAGAAGAGGACACAAGAAGACTGAGGACCAAAAAGAAGTAATTAAACCAATAATTAATATTTCCAATCGCAAATTCTCCAAACAAGAACTAGACCTGCTAGATCTAGCAGTTTCCTTTGTACCAACACACAACATTACCTTATTTGAGGAACACATCAATATATTCAAATTAACTAGAAAAATGAGACAGTATTCTTTGACTCAACACCACCATATAGAAGAAAGATCAAGGACCTTTAACTATTTAGAAATGAGATCCAAGAGTACCTTCAATCCACACGTTCGAAACTCAGAACTGGAACTGTTTGAAAGCTCTATGATGAAAGCTTTAAAGTCAATCAATTACTGAATCCTGAAAGCACAAAACTTGAGAAAACACCAACACAGACTATTGAGACAGTTAGCTAATGACACTAACATCACGATCAAACCAGGAGACATGGGGGTGCAATAGTCATCATGAACAGTGAATTTTACAACCAGAGCGGTCTATCCCTTTTAGGTGACAAAGACACTTACCGCCCACTTGATCAGAATCCTACCAACACAGTTAAACAATGAAGTACTCTTGAAAGCACTGAATGAGGAATGGATTAATGAAAAAACAAAGGATTATTTGCTTAATAAATATCCTATAATGGCAGCGTTTTATGGACTTCCTAAGATTCATAAAAACGTGAACTTCCCGCCAGTGCGATCAATTGTAGCTGCCACCAACAGTATTTTCGAACCCTTAGCCAAGTATGTAGAAAATGTACTAGAACAAATTGTACAAAAAACAACAACATACTTGGGCGATTCTACTCATTTTCTTAATATACTTGAAGGATTGACAGAATTTAAACAAGAATGGACAATTTTTACTCTTGACGTCCAAAGTTTGTATACCTCGATCCCACACAGTGATGTTTAGGATGCCTTGGAATGCATTCTCCTTAGGGAAGACTATGTTCAAGCCAACAGAATGTTTAATTGGCAAAGACCATTTTAAACAATGACTACTTCTGATTCCACAAAAATCACTATCTCCAGTGATAAGGGACCTATATCTGTTTGTCAATGGCCCCAGCCTATGATAACTTGTTTATGTACGTCTTTGAAACGGAACGCATACTAGATCATCAACAATGGAAATCTAAATTTAACTTATGGAAACGGTATATCATCTGGATCTGGACAAGTCCTCAAGAGGAATGAAACATCTTTTTAGATTACCTTAATCCACAATATCCACGCATTAAGTTTACTATGGAAGTCGGAACCCCAAGCATTCATCTCTTAGATGTGCCCAGCTGCAATACTCTGACAACTACCATGTGCCAAAAACCAACCGATGTGAACAGCACCGTACATTACTTAAGTTCAAATCCAGATGATATGAAAGGCAATTTACCACTCAGTCAACTCCTGAGATCAGCTCTTGGAAAAGCTGGCCATCTCTCAGCTCAATATTCACACTGAATCTGGTGGTTGTCTCCATGATCATCAGTCTGGCTTTAGGGCTGCCAGAAGCACAGAAACTGCTCTCCTGAACATCCGTGAAGACCTGCTCTCCAACCTTGATTACAACACCCCCTTTGTTACTTTATCTCTCTTCTGCCTTTGACACGGTCAACAATGCCATCCTGATCAACCGTCTCCATGATAACCTGGGGATCACCGGTCAGGCCCTGGCTTGGCTGACTTCTTTCCTCTCGGATCGACCCTCCCAGGTTCAACATGGATCCTTCCTCTCCTCTATCTCTATCTCTATCTGTACCTGTGGTGTTCCCCAGGGGTCTAGCCTCTCTCCTTGGCTGTTCAACCAATACCTGGCACTTCTTGCCCACCGCATTGCCGCGCTGTGCCCCAACTTCCAGTGCTATGCGAATGACACTCAGCTCATTTTCAGGCTACCCTCAGCCACCTCTTCTCCCTCCACCATCCAGGTTTGGTGTACCACTAATGATCTCTGCCGTTATGCCAGTAAGACCGAGATTCTCCTCGTCGGCACACCTGCTCCCTCCTTTCCTGTCACTCTCTGGCCGGCCTCTCTTGGCCCTCTTCCTGCTCCCACCTGTGAGGTTAAAAACCTCGGGGTCATCTTTGACTCCACCCTCTCCTTCTCTCCTCACATCTCTGACGTCGCTAAGAAGTCACACTACCAGCTGCAACTCCTCAGAGGTACTCTTCCTTTCCTCTCCTTCCCCCAGAAGCTCACTGTCTCCAGAGCTCTGGTTCTCTCTAGGCTGGACTACTGCTCTTTTGAAATCTGCCTGCTTCTACTCTCCACCCTCTGCAACTCATCCAGAACAGGACTGCAAGACTTGTTCTTGGCCTCAAGCCCAGGGATCGTATCTCTCCAGGACTGAAATGTCTCCACTGGCTCCCAGTGGCTGCGAGGATTAAGTTCAAAACCCTCAGCATTGTCAACAAGGCCTTCTGGGGCCTAGGGTCTCAATACCTTCAACTAGCTCTGCCTAAATATCTTCCTTCTCGAGCTCTTCGCTCATCCACCTTCAACTCCCTCAGGGTCAGTCACTTCTCCAAGCAACGAGTTGGTGGTAGATCTCTATCTTCGGCTGGGGCCTCCCTCTGGAACAGCCTCCCTGCCTCCCTGAAACTTGAGGAGAATCATCTCCGGTTCCGGAAGCACCTCAAAACCTTTCTCTTTGCTACTGCCTTTTCTCCTCCTCTCCCCTGCAGATTTCCTGGCTGATACTGAAACTGCACTGGTTACCTGGTCAATCTCTGATCTCGGGCCCAGGTCCCCTCCCCCGCCAGTCGCACACCTGCACTGCCTTCCTGGCAACCCCCACACTGAGGACTGTTTTCTGTTCCCTACAGTCCCACTATCAGCACTTGACACCTGCTGGCCGTACTTACTTATTGTCTATTTATTCTATTATCCCATGTTCCACACTGTCCCCTCCCCCTTTCCCCCCGTACTTCCTCCTTCCCCCTTCCAATGCACTTGCGCGATCTGAATGACACCTAGCCTAGTAGGATCGCTGTCTGTCGTCTCTCTGTCCCTCCTCCTTTGCCTCGTCGTGCCTTGAAACACTTGTATATAGGCGCGTTATAAATGCCATATCATATCATATCACGCAGACTCAACACAGAAAAACAGACCTATCAGGAAAACATGCAAAACATCACCAAAAGATGTAAGACTAGAGGATATCCTAACAACATACTAGAGAAAGCCAAAAACAAATGCGCAGTGAGCACAAGAACAAATATTCTGAAACCCAAAATACATGATATGGACCAAGCTTTTGTACACTTGATGCGTTACTCCAGACAAAGTCCACATATTAATCATCTGTTGAAGAAAAATTGGAAACTTATGAGATTGGACCCCCAACTATGCAAATTATTTCCAAAGCCACCAATGATTGCATATACCAGAGGAAGCCATTTCAAAGATAAACTGGTGAAAGTCGAGAAGTTGGACCAAAGTAGACAGACCTTTTTAGGCAAACCGAAATGTGGGACCTTCCCATCCTTACACTGCAGTAATGCCTACAATGTACAAAAAGGAGAACAGATTAGACATCCCAACACAGGACAGAAAATGTTCATATAATTTGCAACCTGTGATTCAAAATTTGTAATCTATGGCTTAATATGCCAGTGTGGCAAATTCTCTGTAGGTCAAACTACTCACAAAATCAAAGAAAGACTGACAGAATCTAACATCCGGACAAACAATCAGACTTCCCTGGTCGGCAGACACTTCACAGAAATGCAACATTCTGTCGCACAACTGAGATGTTGTATTAGAAACCATCAAAAGTCCACCTAGAGGAGGCGATTTGAACTCAGCACTAACGAGAAGAGAAATGTTCTGGATCCACAAACTAGACGCCATGGTCCCAACCGGCCTTAATATAGAATACTCTCTAGCAGTGTTACTCTAAAACACACCAGTTAACTTACATCAATCCCTTTACACCACATATACATTCTAACTGCAGCAGGTGTGGGTAACATTCAAGGTAATAACTGAGACTATGAATGAGTAATTGAATGATATCGAAATAGGTATCGCTCCACCATTTGATATAGCACTACCTAGCACAGTGTATACTCTGTGTAATTGGAACCTCATCACTTTTCTTCTAATAATTTTGTACAAATATTTCTTCTATTGAGAATATCAATGTGTGATTTGTATCCCACATTGTTCTTTTCACAAACATTTATTATTTACGATAACACAAAGCGGGTCGTATCTTTAAACAAACAATGAAATGACCTGAAAAAAACCTGAATAAGCTTATGTGTAATTAATATGGGAAAGCTGAATTTCCTCAGTTTTATAAAAATGTAACATGTTCTTAGTGGAAAACACCAATGTTAAAATACATTAGCCTTTAGCGGAGGACTAAATCCAGAATCACTACTCTAATCAGTATCTGGTCGAATACTGACACAAAAGCAAATAATACATGCAACTAGTGTGAGACGTTGTACAAGATGCCGTACTTCAGCATAAATGTACTATGAGCCTAAATGTATTTAATGCCACAAGATTCACCAATGATACATGCATTGGATGTTCATTGTGTTGACCATACAAATGGGAATCGTGGTTTATTTAATTTAATACAATCTATCCCGGTGGTGGTCCTTTTATGATTTAGGGGACCTGCAGGCACGTCCCTGGACAACTAAAACACATACCGATGCACAGAACTCCCATTCACTTTAAACAATGACTTTGTGCACGTTGCCGCAGCGCAGGTGGAATGCTCTTTGAAAGCCATGGGATATAACACTACATTGGAAGTAAGTAAACTTTTGCATAAGTTCGGGACATTACCACGAGTATACCAAATACCTTCTTACAAAAGACAACACATCTGTTATTATTACAGTGCGCCAAGGCTGCTTGACAGCAGGACAACACCTTGACAGAGGGCATTCTGAATTTAGTGATACTTTGAAAACTTTGAGCCTGAACTGCATCAATGCGAACATATATTGATCTACCTACTGGAATGTCACTGCATTACATATTTACAGTTTGGACACCATGCATAAAACAATTACTACAACACAGTCTATGTATGTTTTATAGATTAAAGCAGAAAGTGGCAGTTTTGACACTAGCACAGAACACTATGACATCTGAACAAAAATGTAATCCCCGTAGGGGCTACCCCTCAAGAGGTATAGTTTCCTGACCATTTTCATGATTTCCATTTGACAGATGGTCACCATGGTGAAACAACCCTTTATTTATTTATTATTTTACTTATTGAACAGACCCCGTAATCATTCCCAATAAGCGGACTACAACAAGAATTCATGAAACAGATGTATACCAACTATGTTTGAACATCCTAACACACAGATGATTCTTTATGCAGTTGCTTTCATAGCACATATCAAATATTTTGAATGTTACATAAGAAACTGATACAAGTTTCAAGCTTTTGCTTACCTTGTAGATACCCTTGGAATTTAAAGACTCATCATTTATTTTATTGTATGTAAGGTTTATTCTCTCCTGATGAAGGGATATATTTTCCCGAAACGCGTGGAGCTCTATACTTCTTTACTATCGTTTTGTATTATACACTGCTGAGTAATACAATATTTTCATGAATTTCATCATTGAGTTGAAATTTGACAAGACATATCTATTTGAATTATAATCACAATCACAATTACTGAACAAGATCAAATCTCCATAAAATTCCTTAACATTTTGACTGGCATTTACCAGTGATAAAGGTGTGCAGTCTTTGTGGAAAAACAATCAGTCAAAGATTAAGACTCATACACATATCTTACTGGGGGAGGTCCGTGATTGTACCACTGTACGCTCTCGACAGAAGGAAGGAGGCATAGACGTAACTATCTTTGCTAAATATATCTCGGTCTGTATACATAATCAAAGAGTGTTTCATCCTTACGGAATCAGAACCATCACCCCATCTACATACAACCACAACAAGATTGGATAAATAATGTCGGCAGTGAGTTTCCGCCCTTTGTACCAATTTAAACGCTATACTACCAGCAGGCCTTCATCAGGACAATGAATATTTACGCAAATGGGCAAATCATATCTATCACATTGCATGTTTATCAACGCTACATTTACTAAACATTGCTGTGTAGAGGATGTAACTCTTGTAGCATTCTCAAAATATATCTATTATGCAGTCACAAGGCCACATGGAATGTTTGTCATATTCATCAATAATATTTCAATAAATACTCCACTTCCTCTAAACCCTCGACCTCAAGCATTTCTTTCCTTAAACCTAATCAAAACATTTTCTACATTCACCGAGCCATGCACATATAACCACCTTTTCATGATCCAGTCGGCACCTGGTTTCAGTTTCCAATTCATTAATGGTACAGGGGGTTAGCCACCAATTCTTCTCCAGAATGAGCAACAAAGTTTCTTCAAATGCCCCAATTTCATTCAAGGTTTTTGCCCTAGCCATGGTACCACTCACTTGACAGTCCTAAAACCAATGATATTTTAGCCAAATGACTAACACCTCTCTACATCGGCTGCCACTACACAGTACACTAAACTATAAGTGTCGGCGGTTAGTGCCCGATGTCAGTTTTAGCACTAAATCTTCAGTGATGTATTTAGAACTGACAATTTGCTGGCCCAGTAGAGACAGATGTCTTTCAAGAGCACTAGCTAAACACAGGAAACAGCGGATAGGTCCAAACTCTGGGACAGCTAGCCACCAGAAATTCAAAACCAACACAATCATATGACTGAGTTTGATTACCAGAAAAAAAATAAACATTTACCTCTTTGACCCAGAAAACAGATTGCAGCAATGTCAATGTCTCTGTGGGAGTTAGCAGTTATTTTCTTACCTTGTAACATTCTTTCGATGGGATGTTCCTCTGACGTATTCCACATCTATGACAATAATCAGCACAGCTGTGTTGCTTTGGAAAACATTTCGGCGTCCGAGTCCTGCGTCGATGACGTTGATAAGCTGTCCCTCGACGGCCTCCGTCGAGCCGACATCTACGGATGTTATAAGTAGGACGCACAACGCCCGTAGCCTCAGTTGTAGTTTTTTCCCCAGAACGTGTGGCACCAATCTTCTGCCAGTATGACTACAAAAAGCTTTGCGGAAACGTAAGCTGCAATCGCATAAGAAATTCTGTAGAGGGGCAGTCTGGGAGGGTGCGATGTGGAATACGTCGGAGGAACATCCCATCAAAAAGAACGTTACCAGGTAAGAAAGTAACCTGTTCTTCGAGGGGATTGTGTCCTCCGACGTATTATTCCACATTTATGACAGACTCCCAAAGCAGTACCAACGTATGGAGGAGGGAAAGAATTTAGAATTTTAGAATGCCCAATCAAATTGCAGAATAGAGGACCGCCTTGCCAAAGGCCAAATCATGCCCATGGATGGAATCCAGGGAGTAGTGTTTTACAACAGTATGGCCAGAGGCCCATGTGGCTGCTTCACAAATGTTACGAATGGGAACACCCCTCTGCAGAGCAGTAGAGGCAGCCCCACCCCTAGTAGAATGGGCCCGTAAGCCAACTGGAGGGTCCTTACCTGCCAAACGGTAACATTCAGAGATTGTCAAGATAATCCATCTGGACAAGGTCTGCTTAGTAACAGCTTGACCCAAACGTCTTCCAACGTATCCTACAAAGAGCTGATCGTCCATTCTGACTCGGGACATGCGTGAGATGTAGAAACTTAAAGCTCTCCTAGGATCCAACCTATGGAGCCTCTCCTCTTCCTTACCAGGATGCGGAGGAGGATAGAACGCCGGAAGAATGACCTTCTGGCTCAAATGAAATTCCGACACGACCTTCGGAAGAAAAGAAGGACGAACCCCAAGGACAATCCTGTCCTTATGGAACACTGTGAAAGGTGGCTTGGCGGATAGTGCCTGCAACTCACTCACTCTGCGAGCGGAAGTAACCGCAACCAAAAATACAGTTTTACAGGTCAACAGTCTCAAAGGACAAGAATGTAAGGGCTCAAACGGAGCTCCCATTAGGAATTTCAGAACTAAGTTCAAATCCCAACCGGGCACCTGGAAAGGGGATGGTGGAAACACATTAGTTAGCCCTTTCAGAAACTGAGAAATCACAGGAATGTTAAAGTAAGAGCATTCTTCATTCGAGCGCTTAAATATGGACAGCGCCTCCAGGTAACCCTTAAAGGTACCCACTTGCAGGCCATTGTGGGCAAACGAAAGAAAAAAGACAGAACCACAGGAATGGCACATGAAAAAGGATCCACATTCTTTACCCTGCACCAGTCGCAGAACTTTCTCCAACGGCACAGGGACTTTATTGCTGTCATGACCCACAGAACACGCCCCTTCTGGACTTCCTGGTCCTTATCGCGGCGGGGCTTGCATTCATTGTTTCTCCCAACATGGCCGTATCACGTGACGCGCCTCGCACCAGCCTTCACGGCGGACGTAGTACGTCCCATAAATATGCCACGCCCCTGCAGCCCCGTGCATCTCAAAGCTATCAACAGGTAGTGACTAGGCGTGTACTTCGCAGCTTGCGAACCTTTCTGTTATCCAAGTTCCTGGACCTTTATTCCCACTCCTTCCACCCTCTCCTTTCCACCCTGTTCCTGAAATCCACGTATCCTTGTGACCGCTTCTTCCTTCCTGGACATCCTGAACCCGCGAGTATCCTGGAACGCTGAACGCACGCTGGAGTCGGAAGAGACCCGTGCCAGCCTGTACAAAACCCGATCCGCCTGCAAGAAGAATCTTCCCGCGGATCCCTGCAAGAAGCGAGAGACGGGGGGAGATTCACGACAGTTTGAGACGGCGAACGACCGACATTGAAACCGATATGGAAAAGGCCATCCAGGATCTCATGTGTGGCATGCAAGAACTAACAACCGAGGTGCAGAACTTAGAAGCGGAGAATGCCGCATTAAAGCAACTTGTTTTGTCTCGCGATTCCGCTACAAAAGAGAGGGGAGGTCATTACGACCCAGGCGTTAAGGGTTAACGCCGTCGTTAACCCTTAACGCCTGATTACAATTTTAACGGCTGCTTTTAGCAGGCGTTAAAATCCATGGCGCTAACCCGCCTTGGTGCTAATTACGGCACCGTAATTTACGGTGCCGTAATTAGCGCCTTCCCCACTCCCATTATGCCCTATGGGGCAAAAATGGGAATGGGGAAGAGTAAATGGGAAATGGGGATTTACCGCCCCACTCACCTTGGAATGGGGCGGTAAATCCGCCATCCACCATGGTGTAAACGTAGTTTACACCATGGTGGTAAAGTTGGTGTACTTACCGCCTGGGTCGTAATGACCTCCAGTGTATTACTGGGTGGTGTCGTAGACAAGTATGATGGGTCTGCAAAATCCCTTCGTGGATTCCTGGACTCCTGTTTGGTTTGGTGCATTTTACCTTTAAGCTCTATTATTTTTCTACTTCCAGGGCAAAGGTGGGCTTTATAATCTCACACCTCGCAGGAAATGCATTGACTTGGGCTACTCCCTTACTCAATTCTGGAGATGCCCTCCTAGATGATTATGACGGATTCATACAGGCTCTCAAAACCATGTTCGACCGCCCAGAACAGGTTTATAGTGCCCAGGAACGCCTACTTGACTCTCGGCAAGGATCCCAGGACATGCTAACGTATGTCACAAGATTCAAACAATTGGCCGAGGAAGCAGATTGGTCCTCAGAAGCAAGTTTCACTATCTTCCGTAGGGGCCTAAACGAGGATATAAAAGATGAATTAGCCAGAGTGGCTTGTCCTAGCTCATTCCAGGCTCTTATGGATTTAGCCATGCAGATAGACTTTCGTATCCAGGAAAGAAAGGCAGAGAGAAAAAAGACCCCTTCCAGAAAGTTCTCTTGAGACTTCAGTAAAAACTGATCCAGTTCCAACCCCTGACACTGACCCGGAACCCATGCAAATAGGAGCCTTCCGTGGACCCACTTCCCCACAAGAAAGGATGAGAAGGATCCACACAGGCTTGTGCATGTATTGTGCATCGGATAAACACCTGGTTACAGAATGTCCTCTAGCCCCTACACAGCGTTCGGGAAACGCCAGCTCCCGATCCTAGATGGAGCGAGGTGTCGGGAGAGAGATGTTTGATCCACATCTATTCCATCCTTGAACTCTCCTGGACAGAACAACCTAGTGGTTCTACAAGTCTTCTTATCGTTATCAAAGAAGGAGACCTACCCCAACCTGGCCTTGGTGGATTGTGGGCCTATGGGAGTATTCATTGATCAAGATTGGGTCTTTAAGCACCACATTCCATATGAAGCCCGGGGTGTAATGCAACCTGTGGAGGCAATTGATGGAAGACCCCTCAGTTCAGGACCCATATCCTTGCAGACCAAGGAAATACAACTTTCAATAAACCATCACCAGGAATTGATCAAGTTTGATATCAAATCAGCCCACTACCCCATGGTACTAGGCATGCCCTGGTTGCAGAAACACAATCCATACATCAATTGGACAGCAGGATCCGTGTTTCTTTGTTAAGAGTATTGTCTGTCTCATTGTTTATCCCTGGATCCCTCCTCGATATCGTCTGAAAGTAATCCAGCAGATCAACAAGAGGCACTCATGGTTTCCAATATCATTCAGGTCCCAAAGGCCTATCAAAGTTATGCTGATGTGTTTTCAACTGCCATAGTTCAGGCTCTACCCCCTCACGCCATAGACACAGAGCCTCAGGCAGTGATTCCCTTTGGGAGGATGTTTATCCTATCCAAACCTGAAAAAAAGGCCCTCCGAGAATACTTGGATACCAACCTTGAAAATGGCACCATAAGACCATCGAAATCCCCAGCTGGAGCCTCGCTGTTCTTTGTTCCCAAGAAGGACACCAAGGAACTTAGACCTTGCCTCGATTATCGTGGATTAAACCAATGAACCCTCAAGGACCGCTACCCCTTAGCCTTGATCTCGGATATCCAGGAAGCGGTGAGAGGAGCTGTAATCTTCACGAAACTGGATCTCAGGGGTGCCTATCATCTGATTCGTATCAAGGAAGGAGACGAATGGAAAACAGCCTTTAGAACACCTTTTGGACACTTCGAATATCTGGTCATGCCCTTTGGACTTGCTAATGCCCCTGCAGTCTTTCAACGATTCATGGATAGGGTGTTCTCTGACATGCTGTTTCTCTTCGTCATCGTCTAACTGGACAATATCGTGATTTACTCCAAGGACCTTTTAAAGCATGAAGAGCATGTAAAGGCAGTTTTACAACGAGAACACAGACTCCTAGCCAAACCTGAGAAATGCCTGTTTCACGTTACTTCTGTTCATTATCTAGGATTTGCCCTTAGTCCAGAAGGAATTGGTTTGGATCATTCAAAGGTAAAGACCATACTATCCCACTTCCGTGAAACAAGTTCAATCCTTCCTGGGGCTTACCAATTTCTACCGAAAGTTCATACCCACCTTTTCTGAGATTGTTCAACCGATCATCGCTCTCTTGAAGAAAGACACTCCCTTTCTCTGGTCTACACCTCAAGACAAGGCATTCCAACGCCTAAAGACAGAGTTTACTCAAGCCCCCATCCTAGCCCAACCCGACATTAATCGGCCATTCCTAGTGGAGACGGATGCCTCTAACTATGCCATAGGAGCAGTCTTGAAGCAAGAATTGGAGGACAAGTTGGAACACCCCATTGCTTATGTTTCACGAACCCTGACTCCCAGTGAGACACATTATTCCGTCTTGGAAAAGGAACTGTTAGCCATCCGCCAAGCCTTAACAGAATGGCGACATCTACTCCTGGGAGCTAGACATCCAGTCCAGGTTCGCACGGACCATCGAAACCTTCAAGTTCTACAATCCTTGGAGTGTAGGAACAGTCGTCAGGCCCGTTGGGACTTCTTCTTTGCCCAGTACCAGTTCCACATCAGTCATGTTCCTGGATCACAAAACATAATTGCTGACGCCTTATCTCGACGTCCTGGTTATGAAAATATTGAAGATCGAGCCTATCCCAAGATGTTTCCCCACACGATTTTTTGTAGCTCAAGCAGTCAGTCTTTTGGAAGAAGTCCGGATGCAAACCCAATCCTCTGAGCTCTGGAAGGATATTTCAAGGAAGAATCCATGGAATCTGAGAACCAAGGACGGATATTTGTTCAAAGATAACACTCTAGTCATTCCCACACAGAAACTACAACAAAAGATAATAAACCTCTGCCACGATACCCTCCACTCTGGACATCGTGGCATCACCAACACTCTCTGTCTTATACAAAGACAATTTTGGTGGCCTAGAATGAAGACTGACGTACAACTGTACATCCGAGCCTGCTCTATCTGCAGTCAAAGCAAACACGATAACAAGAGACCAGCGGGTCTCCTACTGCAACCTACACTACCGACAAGGCCATGGGAATTCATCGCTACAGGCTTCATTGTGGAATTACCACCTTCCAGGGGATACACGACTATCATGGTCACCATTGACTTATTCACTCATATGGCTCATTTTACACCCCTGTACAAACTACCATCCTCATAAGAACTCGCTGGAATCTTCCTTGAACACATTTTCCGCCTTCATGGACTTCCTTCCAAGATCATATCAGACCGAGGACCTCAATACGTCTCACAATTCTGGAAACATCTCTGTCGCATTCTAGGAATCCAACGTGCTCTTTCATCAGGTTATCACCCACAAACTAACGGAGCTACGGAACATGTAAATCAGACCCTGGAACAATACCTTTGTTGTTTCGCCACCAAGGTACAGGATGATTGGTCGCTCCTTATATCTGTGGCTGAATTCGCCTACAACGATTCCGATCACTCAGCAGTCAAGACCAGCCCCTTCTATTGCAGTCAAGGATTCCACCCGTCAGTTTTACCTTCTGTTCTTCCACATCCTACACCAGTACCTACCGTCGACTCCTGGATCGAAACTCTCATCAACATACACAAGGAAGCCAAAGAACATTTAGAAAAGGCCCAAACACACACTAAGCGTTATGCGGATTCCAAGAGAAGACCAGGGCTTTCTTATTCAGTCGGTGATCAAGTCTGGTTGTCCTCGAAACTACTACCACGACATTTACGACCAAACAAATTGGCCCCCCGGTACAAAGGGCCATTTTTAATAAAAGAAGTCATCAACCCAGTCTCATTCCGGCTCAAGCTACCAGACTCCTGGAAGAAAATTCACCCAGTTTTTCACACTTCTTTATAAAACCCTACATCCGATCCTCCCGGAAATCCTGCAGACCCAGTCCCGTGGTTGTGGACGACCAACTGTAATATGAAGTATCCAGGATATGCGATTCCAGGTATAAACGGGGTCAACTTCAATACCTGGTTGAGTGGAAAGGATATCCTCCTAGTGAAAGAACCTGGGAACCACTTTCTAACCTGAACACCCCTCGATTGTTCCGAAGATATCATCTGATACACCCGGGCAAACCTGGTGGAACAGGTTTTCGGAGGAGGCATGCTGTCATGACCCACAGAACACACCCCTTCTGGACTTCCTGGTCCTTATCGCGGCGGGGCTTGCATTCATTGTTCCTCCCAACATGGCCGGATCACGTGACACGCCTCGCACCAGCCTTCACGGCGGACGTAGTACGTCCCATAAATATGCCACGCCCCCGTGGCTGCACGCATCTCAACGCTATCAACAGGTAGTGACTAGACGTGTACTTCGCAGCTTGCGAACCCTTCAGTTATCCAAGTTCCTGGACCCTTATTCCCACTCCTTCCACCCTCTCCTTTCCACCCTGTTCCTGGAATCCACTTATCCTTGCGACCGCTTCTTCCTTCCTGGACGTCCTGAACCCGCGAGTATCCTGGAACGCTGAACGCACGCTGGAGTCGGAAGAGACTCGTGCCAGCCTGTACAAAAACCGATCCGCCCGCAAGAGAGATACGGGGGGAGATTCACGACAATTGCGGGCCTTCTGGCCGAAAGCAACACCTCCATCACGTCTTCAGGGAGGTCCCAATCCTTATACCTCAACCTTTCAGAAACCAAGCATGAAGGTTGAGAGACTTGACCTCTTGATGGAGAACCTGACCCCCCTCCCGTGAGAGCAGATCATCTCGATAGGGAAGACGGCATGGAGGGCAGATGGACATGTCGAGAAGGTCCGGGTACCACGCTCTCCTGGCCCATGCAGGAGCAATGAGAATCATTCGGGAACCCAACCTCTGTAACCTGCGCAACATTTGCGGAATGAGGGGGACTGTGTACAGCAGTGGGAAGGACCACCCCACTACAAACGCGTCCCCTAAGGCTCCTATTGGAGGAAATTCCCGCGAGCAGAATCTTTCGCACTTCCGGTTGACACTGGAGGTGAAGAGATCCACTTGTGGGGTCCCCCAAAGGGCGAATGTTAGGGAGAATTCTCTGTAAAGGCTAATTTCCCAAACCTAGTGAGTCCCCCAGCAGCTTTGCTGGATTTTTGGGGTTTATTTTTTCTCCTGCTAAGAGTGAACCTCTTTTACTCCCACTCTTAGACAAGATTTGAGGTGTTCCTTTGTCTTTACATGTGTTTTATGGGCAATGGGGTCTTTTACTCCATAGGGTCTCATGTGTTTTTGATGTGGGTTACACAGCACCCTCCATGCCGTAACCCAGGGGTGTCGTAGCAACCCCCCAACATAGACTCCATACCCTGGGACTGACTACTGTCTCCCAGGGCATGTAAAGTCACCATTGGCTTTACTAGTCCCAAATTATGAACAGAAACCAGTACAAACCATCATATTGTGGACGTACTGGTCGGGGCAATTCGATTGCCCCGGGTTCTGTTGTTCGAGGGGGCACGTCTCCGTCGCCCCTGATTGAGTTTTGGCTGGTGGCAGTGGATACTACTTTTTATATTCGACCGTGAATATATCTCTATGGGATTTTCCCATTGTTCGAGGCTACCAACTTTAAATATTTAATTCTTTTTTTTTTTTTATAAAACATTTTTTATTTTCATGTATTCATAACATAGACATAATAGGCCAAAGCCAAAAGGGAGGCGTAAAAGAAAGAAAAGAGAAAGGAGAAAGAAGAAAGAAGAAAGAAAAGAGGCAGCTACATCAGATGAGGGCAACATGACCCGTTCAGCAGTAGTAATGTATCTTTACCATTCACATAGGACACATCTGCAGTTAACAGTTTAAGTATTCAAAAGGGCATCTCTCAAGACCTCATGCCTCAAGGCCCTCCCTCCTCCCATGGCGCCCATATTTTAGAGGCTTTGTTGGGACAGCCTCTTGCCTTATAGACCCGTCTTTCAAACATAGCACATGTGTCCATGTCTAGCGCCCATTGCTCCATCGTCGGAGATTCGGGGACTCCCCATTTTTGTGCAATATTCCGCTTTATCAGGGCTGTCGCCGTATGCAATAAGAGTTCTCCCCATTTATTCAGTTCATACTCCCCTGGTGCTCCCAGGATTAAGACCTTCGGGTCAAGTTCTATTGAAGTAGAGAGTATCCGGGTCAGTTCACGACAACAGGCCCCCCAGAAAGTTCGGATGCGGGGACAGGACCACAGAATGTGAAAGAAGGTCCCTTCCTCGTTACCACATCGAAGACAGTTCGGGTTCGTTGCCCTCTTCCACCCAAACAGTGCAGTTCTAGGATAATACACTCTATGTAATATTTTAAGTTGCACTAGCCTGAGTCTCGAGGAGATGGCAATTTCCTTGGGGTGCATTAGTACCCGTATCCAGTCCTCCGGATCAATGTTCCCTACATCTGTTTCCCACTTGGCCTTTAGGCTGATCAATTCAGGAGTCGCAAAGGATGTAATGGCATTATAAAGGATGGATGTGCATTTGGAGGGGATGTATTCAGGTAGAATGTTGCGTTCTATAGGTGAGTACTCCGGTATGCTGTCGTCCAACGGTATGTGGACTCTTAGAGCATGGGACATTTGCATATGGTGGTATCTTTCGGTGTCAGGGAGTCGAAACCTGTGTTGCAGGTCCGCAAACGGGGCAAGATTCTTACCGCTAAGAACATCTCCCACTTTCTGTATCCCAGCTCTCACCCAGCACGGCCAGGGTCCGAGCCTCGCCATTTCCTTCAAATTAGCATTTCTCCATAGGGGTTGCGCCGCTGATATCTTGTTCCCCCATCCCACAAAGTTATGCACTTGCCTCCAAGTGGTAGTGATCTGTGCCCTCATCGTTAGTGGGGAGGATCTAGGGGGGGTGTCATACAGCAGCTGTAGTGGATCAGTGTCGTGCATGGTTGCCACTTCGGCCTTAATGTGGGGTAGTTCCCGGTCCCCATGCAGTAGGTCATTGACCACCACCAATTGTGAGGCCCAATAATAGGTCTGGAGGCGGGGCACTCCGATCCCACCCTCCCAGATCGACCTCTGAAGTGTAGCCAGAGCTATGCGCGCTTGTCCACCACCCCACAAGAGCTCCCTAAGGAGAGTCTCCACCCGGCCAAATTCAGCCCCCGAGATCTGCAAAGGGGCGTTCTGAAGGACGTAAAGAAATCGCGGAAGAGCCAGCATTTTAAAGAGAGCGGCTCTACCCATGAGGGTCAGGGGGAGAAGCTTCCAGTGCTGTACATCATTAGAGAATCGATCCAGGATTGGCCTGAGGTTATGCCTGCAGTAGCCAGTTAGGTCCAATGCGATCCAAATCCCAAGGTATCGGAAACCAAGCTGTTCTATTTGATAAGGGCATTCCTGTGGGTCGGGCTGTTCCCCTCCCTTCACTGGGAAGAAAACAGATTTCTTCCAGTTGATTATTAGACCGCTAAATCTCCCATATCGGACAAGGATCTGGGTCACTATGGGGCAAGCTCGGGCAGGGTCTCCCAGGTATAGCAGGAGGTCGTCCGCATATAAAGATATCCGGTCCTCATGTCCCTCTGGCCATCTGAATCCCGTCCAGGATGTGCTCTGACGAAGCCATATAGCTAAAGGTTCTATCGCCAGGGCGAAGAGAAGGGGGGAGAGGGGACACCCCTGCCGTGTACCACGACCCAGTCGAAAGGAGCGAGAGGTCCACCCATTCACCTTGACCTCCGCCCATATGTTTGTATACAGTAATTTCACCCATCCCATGAACTCCTCCCCAAAGCCCATACGTGCCATGATCGCCCAGAGGCCGTCCCATCGGACCGAGTCGAAAGCCTTCTCAAAGTCGATCGCCAGAAGGGCGAGCGGAGTGTCAATGGCGGGAGCCCTCTCTAGCGCTAAATGGAGTCGACGCAGATTCATTCGGGTCGATTTGTGTGGCATGAAGCCACATTGGTCCGGGTGTATTAGGGTATCAGCCACTGATTGTAACCTATTGGCCAGGAGCTTGGCAAGGACCTTAGCCTCACCATTGATTAACGAGATCGGCCTATAGGAGGCACAGTGTTCCTGGGGCTTGCTCGGTTTGGGTATGACCACGATGGTGGCCTTACACAGATCCTGCGGGAGAGCGCCTTGTTCCCGGGCTGACAATAACATTTTATGGAGAGATGACGCTATGTTGACCCCTCCCAGTTTCTGCCATGTCTCCACCGGAAACCCGTTCGGGCCCGGCGTCTTCCCGGTCTGCAGCTGGGCTAGTGCGTCAGCCACCTCGGTCTCTGAGAGATCGGACTCCAGCCTCGCCCTTTGTTGTACTGAGAGAGCCGGGAATGGTATGTCATTTAGGAGGGACGGGTCCAGCCGCAAAGTCGGAGCCCGATAAAGTGTTTCATAAAATTGGGCGAAAGCCTCAGCTATCTCTGCATCCGACCGAAACCTTTCACCCCGAGAATTGACAATCTCACGAACACATCGTTGTCCCTCATCCCTCCTCTCCAACCAGGCCAGCATTCGGCCAGCTTTGTCTCCGTGCTCATAAATTCTGGCTCTGGAGTCCCAATGGGCTTGTTTAGCATTATCTAATAGGAGGTTTCGGAGCCGCTCGGTGGCTCGTTTAAGGGAGAGCTGGGTCTGCGGGGATGGGTCAAGGGTGTGTTTATTCTCACATTGGGCCAGTTCACCCTCCGCCTCTGTTACCTCCCGGAGCCTCTCTCGCCTTTTATTTGCCACCCAGGAGATCAAGGCACCCCGCAAAACGGTCTTATAGGCCTCCCAAATCACTACTGGATCTTGTTCTCCGTTGTCATTAACTTCAAAGTACTCGGTAGAGACTTCAGTAAGGTGGTCAACAAGTTCAGGGGAACCCAGATAATAGGTATTCAGCCTCCATGTCCTAGGGGGGGAAACACCCCGCGTGCGGATCTCCACTAGCAGAGGCGAGTGGTCTGAGATGCCCCGGGGAAGGAATTCCGCTGCCATTGCCTTATAGAGATCTGTCTGCGGAACAAAGAGATAATCAATTCTGGAGAGGGAACCGTGGGCACCAGAGTGGAAGGAGTATCCCCTGATGTCCGGGTGTAGTTCCCGCCATACATCACCCAGGCCCAAGGCAGAAGCAAAGTTAGAGAGCCTTGTGGGGGTGTCCGGGTTGCGATGTCTAAGATGTGTACGATCAGTAGAATTGCACATGACATCGTTAAAGTCTCCACCCAGAAACAGCTCATCAGGTTGATGTTTACCTATGAGGGCAGTCAATTCGTCCAGTAGCTCCTGCCCCAGTCCGGGCGGGGAGTACACCGAGACGAAGGCGACCCTTACGTTCCCAAGCGTACCAAGGATCATCACATAGCGGCCCCGTGGGTCTTGCTCTAAGCTCTGGAGGGCAAAAGGGACACGTTTATGTATGAGGATGAGAGTGCCCCTGGATCCCATTGTATATCCCGCATGGAAGGCAGCCCTGTAGTTTGTGCGTTGGAAATGCAAACATTTAGAGCCCGCCAAGTGGGTTTCGGATAGTAGGGCCACGTCTGGGGAGTGTCTACTGAGAAGTTGCTTAATCAAGCGCCTCTTAATCGCCGAGCCCATCCCATTTACGTTCCAGGTGAGCACCTTGAGAGACTTGGGAAGTTCAGTCGGACTCAACCGGGGTTGCAAGGGTGCCATCTAAGGACCCACACAAGAGATTGACCAGGTGTATTCCGAGGAGGGCATCCCCGTCAGCTGTGGTGTATCGCAGTATGTGCCGTGAATGTCGAGTGATGTGCTGCCTGAACCATTTGTAGCCTCGTGTTACCATGAACTTCAACTTCAACAAACCTCGGAGCTTGCGATGACGCGTTGCTCCCGGGGTAACAATTAACCCATTGAAACTTTCCTTTCCCGCCCCCACCCCATACTCCTCCCCAACACGAAGTACCTGTCGCCCCAACATCGCTGACCCTCAACAACTGTAAGGTGACAGCCTTACAAACCCTTGTACAAATTAACACTAGAAGAAGTTAACGAATGGGGGGGGGGCCCCCGTTGCTTTCCCACTTGCAGCGGAAGAAGTGCCCCCGCAGGCCGCATTTTTAATGACCTAGACAACTTATAGCAGTGCTGTGGTATGGTACTCTCCCACACTTTCTCCAACCTCAATTTGGGCGTGCTCCCGCTTTTGGGGGCAGGCCCTTCCGTAAGGAGCAATCATGTTCATTCTCCGGCCTCTGCCGGTTGGTTCGGTGAGGGTGGATGACCCGGGTCCGGAGGATGTGCCGGTGGTGGTCTAGGATTTCTGTCCCTGCTGGGCCGGGGCGCCGACCAATCCCCTTCTATATGCTGTTCTGCCCAGCGCCAGGCCTCCCTTGGGTCGTTGAAATGGACTGTTGTACCCCTGTGATATATTTTCAGCTGGGCCGGGAAGAGCAGGCCGTACTTGACTCCCATCGCTTGCAGCTGTCGTTTCAGCTTCTCAAAGGATTGCCTCGCCTTCTGGACCTCTCGGGTATAGTCCGGAAAGAAGGCTATCTTGGACCCATTGAATGTGGTCGTGCCTTTGGTTCGTGCGAGGTGTAGCAGCGCGTCTCGGTCTCGGTAGTTCAATAATTTTGCTATCACCGTTCGCGGTGGAGCACCAGGCACCGGTCTGCCAGTGGGTATTCGGTGTGCCCTCTCTACGGAGAAGAATTTGGAAAAGGATCGTTGGTCGAACAGGTCCATCAGCCATTGCTCCAAGAAAAGCTCCATACAGGGGCCTTCAGCTTTCTCGGGAATACCGAGAATACGAATGTTATTGCGCCTGGATCTGCCCTCCCCTTCTTCGACTTTGGCTTCCAGAGTTTTAAGTTTGGCGGTGACTCCTTGGAGCTGTTGTTGTACTGCTTGCAACCCGTCCTCCGTGTTGGAGATGCGCTGCTCCGCCTCCCCAGTGCGTGCCGATAGCTTCTGCAGGTCATGTCGGAGGAGGGACACGTCAAGACTGATTCCGTCCATCTTTTGCTCCATCGATGAGCGGGAGTCCGCTATAGCTGCCATGACATCCCTTAGGGAGAGCCCAGATGTAGAGTCCTCTTCAACCGACGGCAGCAGTGGAGTATCAGGAGATTGCGATGGGGGAACCGTATATTGGTCGATTCTGTTTTGCGTGGCCGGTCTTCTAATCTTGTCTTTCCCCATTGTCACTGCCTCAAGGCCGCCCTTTTACACACTGGCGCAGCCCCACAGGACAGTCGCACTGGGTTATAAGCGCTGCCCGCACCTCGGTCGGGGGGAGAGGAAGGGCGCAGAGAGCCGGGTGGCGAATACGTGTTGGTGGATGTGTTGGCTTGACCACCGGCGCTAGGGGGTTGTCGTATCACGCTGGGATGGAGGCCGCGTATCGGCGTATCCCCACCTTCCGTTATTGGATCCTCGGTGCTTGTATTTCCGGGGGGGGCAGAAGAGATCCGAATGGCCCCCTCGGCTGCAGCAGATTCCCCCAGCCGTCTCTCCAGGCGCCTCCCCCCTCAACGCCGACACCCAGTATCTCCTAGGAGAGCAGAGCGTGGGCCTTGCCGGATGGTTCAGCCCGCCGAGCGAGCAAGCGGGCCAGCAGGTCCCAGGGTGTCGTGCCGGCCTCTCAGGATGAGGTCGGGTTCGGGATTCCCAGATTCCCAGCGAGTCTCGCGCAGGGACCCCCCAGCAACAGCGACAGGCACTCACCGGCGGGGCCGCCTCGGCAGTGCACGGGACTCCCTCGCAGCGTTCAGTTGTCCGCGCCTTTCCTCGACCGGGCGGGCGGGCGGCTCCCCTCGCAGCTTTCCTCGGCAGTGGATGGGATTCCCTCGCTGCGTTCCGCTGTCCGCGCCCTACCCGGCCGGGCGGGCGGCTCCCCTCACAGGTTCCCTCGGGGGAGGCTTCTCCTGCGCTTCCAGCTCGCACCGGCAGTCTGGTTCCTCGTCCCCGTCGGCTACGGAGATGCAGAGATGAGCCGCTCCTCACCCAGAGCGCACCCCGGCGGCCATCTTGTTTCCCTCGCAGGGCCGCACCGGTGTTCCCCACATTCGCCGCTGTCCCCGCGGTTCCTGAGCGTTTCGGGCTGGAATTTGCCCCAGATGCGCTCCAGGGTGTCGGGCACCGGGGGGGTTATCTTGGGGGTCTTCCAAGCACTGCAAATGGTCGAATGTAGCAGGATGTTGGGCCGCGGTTACGGGAGCTCCGGGAGCACACGTCTACTGCATCGCGCAGTTGGCCACGCCCCCTAAATATTTAATTCTTATAGCCTTGAACATACCGCTGGTTTATTTATTTAATATTAATTCACCGGTTGGTATTTTTTGCCAGAACTCGATTCTAAAATGGCGTTTGTGTTCTCTTCTGTGACTCCAACCCAAGTCGAGCCCTTTGTTCCACTTTTTGGCGGGCTTCTCCACAGAAGCCTCCAAAAGTGGTGCCACTCTGTCTGGGTACCACAGGGGATGTGGGAAGGGGTTTAGGCACCCTGGACTGAGTTACCTTGGTAACTCAAGTCGCACTCTTGTGTGATTGGCCCAAGTGGTGAGGAGCCGGCACTTAGCATGTTTGATTGACAGCTAGGCTGAGTGAATGGGGGTGTGCTGCATAAAAGCAGGGCTTTGGGGACTGGAACTTCAGAAGTCGCCACAGGACCTAAGAATCCGAGGAGGGAGAAGCTGAGCCGACCTGCAATGACGACACCACCGGTGGAGCCCTGCTGAACCGTCTCACCACTTTTCCCGACGACAGAGGAGATCTCCAGTCTTCTTCCTTTGACTGGTGGGGATAACCAGTTTTGCCTTCTTTTCACCTTCCTGGAGCATCTCGTGGCCGCCTTGCCCGTGCCAAGCACCCCGGCAACCGGAACACCACGGTTTACCACTACCAGCGAAAAGAAGGGTAGTACCTTTTAACCGAAGAACTCCGCAGCTGGTTTCTTCCCTGGCAGTGCAACGACCTTCATCTTTCCTCCACGGCGAGACCTCTTTTTCCTCTGGACGAAACACCGACTTGCACCTGCTGCCAGGAACAACTGCCCCCGCTGGAGCCTCCTTCACACTTAAGGTACTGTGTCCCGCCTGGCTTCCCTTGCGACAGATCGTTCGGGGTGACAGTAAAGCCTTGACTTTCTAACCTGGGCTAGCCTGGGACAACCTAGCTAACTTTTCCTGAATTTGATTTAATTTTTTTTGTGCAAACTATCTACAAGACTCTTTGGGCATAACCCCACTGTGTAAACCTGGACCCCTTCTGCTTACTCTCTCCAAGAGTGGGCCTTGCAATTGACTTCCTTGCTCTCCAGTAGAACTCTGCCTATCCTGCCTTACTGTGGTTCTTTTTAAAAGTAATGAAACTTGTGTGCTTCCTTAACTCTGCCTTTTTCCCCCCTTTTCGTTACAACTTATTAGAGTGTTATCTTATGTTAAGCGCTCACCTCTGTCTGAAAATAAGTGGTGTTTCTCACTAAGACTTATCTAATAAGTGAATAGGGTTGTATATATATGATAGTGACTGTGTGCTGAATTTTCTTACCTCGTTTTTGCTAGTGTAAATCACAAGTGTGTTTTTAAATAAATAATTATATACTTTTACACCAAAGCTCTGGTCAGTGTTTGTTTGTGCTACTGTGTCTCTGTACCTATTGTGTATACTCTGCATACTGCCTAACTCTTCTTGAGGGAAGTCTGACTGCTCAGCCACAGCTACCAAGTGAATCTATGTGGTACAGACTGCTACCAAGTGGGTTTACTGCCAACACCTGTAGTCTTAAATCTTTTGCAGTGGTCCCTAAGGGAACTGCACAGGTTTCTGCCTAACAGCGAAGATCTCCAAGAGAACTTCCTGAGCCAGCTCCCACTCGTGAGAGACCGTGCTCTGCCTGCTCAGAGCATCCGCCGCCTTGTTTTCGTCTCCAGCCAGAACTGCCGAGATCGAAGTTTCCTGCTGGATGGCCCAGAACCAGAGCTGCATCGCCTCTCTGCACAGTGGGAGACCCTGCCCCCCCTTTTGTTGAGGTAGTGAATGGCCACTGTATTGTCCGTCAGAATCAGGACATTCTTCCCCCGCACAGACGGCAGAAAAGCCTTCAGGGCTAGCCTGACGGCCCTCAGCTCCAACAGATTGATATGGAGTCTGGATTCCGACGGAGACCAACGACCACTGACTGTCAACTCGTTGGCATGAGCTCCCCATCCTGTGAGTGATGCGTCCATCACGATCGTTACCTCCGGCCAGGGTAGCCAAAATGGAGCCCCCTTCATCAGATTACCTTCGACTGCCCACCACAGAAGATCCTGAGTGACCGAGGACGGCACGTGAACGGGATCCGACATCCTGCCGGAGGCCTGCGACCACTGCATCTTGAGCACCCACTGCAGAGATCTCATCCGCAGCCAGGCCTCTGGCACCAGGAGAATGCAGGATGCCATGAGGCCGAGCAAACTCAAGAACTCGAACGCCGGGAGACTCTAGGCACGTTGAAACTTGTTCACCATCTGCAGAATGTGATGAGCCCTCACCTGGGGAGGCGAAAACTGCCCCAGGGATGTGTCAAGCACTGCTCCGATGTACTGGAGCCGCAGGGTAGGTGTCAATTGGGACTTCTTTAAGTTGAGGGAGAAGCCCAGCTTGTGAAGGGAGTGGCAGGTGACTGACAGATGATCCAGGACTTGCTCGGGAGAGCGCGCCCTGATCAACCAATCGTCCAGGTAGGGGTAGACGTGGATCCTCCTTTCCTGAGATACGCTGCCACCACCACCATGAGCTTGGTGAAGACCCTCGGGGTGGAGGTCAATCCGAACGGCAGGACCCAAAACTGAAAGTGCGAGTCACCAACCACGAACCTCAGGTACTTCCTGTGCTTGAGATGAATCGGCACATGAAAGTAAGCATCCTTGAGGTCGAGAGACACCAACCAGTCCGGAAGTTGAAGAGCCTGGAGGACTTGAGAGAGAGTAACCATCTTGAACTTGTCCTTCCTAAGGAGCTTGCTCAAACCACGCAAGTCCATGATGGGTCTCAATCCCCCGTCTTTTTTCGGGATCAAAAAATATGGGGAATACCATCCCTTGTTCCTCTCCGCTACAGGCACCAGTTGTATGGCGCCTTTCTCCAGCAGGGATTTGATTTCCTGCGCAAGGAGCGGATCCGGATGCTTCAAAGAGAGCTTCCCTGGTGGATTGTCGTGAGGCCTCTGCCGGAAAGGAAGACAGCAGCCGTGGGCTATGATCTCCAGAACCCACACATCTGAAGTAATGGCACGCAATTCTACAAGATGTTGTGCCAGCCTTCCCCCAACCGGCGAACCATGGGACATGGCCTCATGACTGAGCTGAAGCGGCTGCGGCAGTGTCTGAGGGCAAAGAGGCAACTGCCCGAGCGGCTTTGGCACCTCGAGTACCTTGTCTTCTACCTTTGGTACTCCTACGTTGGCCCCTTTGACTGGCAGCTCCCTTCGATCTACCAAAGGAAGAGTAGTATCGAAAGGAACCTCCCCACCAATGTTGTCCCCTAGGATGAAAAGGCGGAGGTTGCCGTACTGCAGTGCTGAACGACTTTGCTGCAGCTTTGGAGGTCTGCAACCTCTCAAGGCTCTCGTCAGCCTTGCTGCCAAAAAGATAGTCACCATCAAAGGGCATGTTGAGAAGCCGGGACTGTACATCAGGAGCAAACTGCGACTTCCGCAACCACGCAAACCTGCTCATCACGGTGCTCGTCGCCATGGACCGGCTGACACAGTCTGCCACGTCCAGACCCGACTGAACTGATTCACACATGGCATCCTTGCCATCCTGAACGAGGGCAAGAAAACCATCCCGTTCCTCCCCTTCGGAAATATGTTCAGCCGCCAAAGAAACACAATTCCACAGAGTGTGAGTGAATCTTGCCAAGGCACAAACGGAGTTGGCTGCCTTTAAAGCCATACCCCCAGATGAAAACACTTTCTTCGCCCAACCGTCAAAGCGCTTGTCGTCCCTATCTGGAGGGATGGTAGGGTACACAGCCTGCTTTGCTGGGGCCATAGCCGCCTGCACCACCAAACTCTCCGGAGTGGGGTGCAAAGACAGGTAGCTGGGGTCACCACTGGCTGGACTGCATTTTTTCGGTAGCGCCTTATTCACTGCCGGGAGACTCTCCGGAGCAGTCCAAGCCGCTGCCACCCTTCTTTATAAGGCCATATGAAATGGCAGCACCGGGTCAGTGGGTGGACCTTGGTCCAAAATATCTGTCAGGTCATCTTGTAGAAAATCCACAGGTGGAGCAGACCACCCCAAGTACTCACCCTCGACATGAGACGCCTGTATGAAGACTCAGTGTGTGTACCAGGCTCAGGCCTGCCAAACTCAACCTCCGGGGAGGTGTCCAGACCACTGGCGTCATGCAAGGATTGACGCAGGTCTTCCATCTGGCTATGACCAGACAACAGTTCGTCAGGAACCTCAGGAGGAACAAACCCCTCCACATCTGACCCTTCATCCACCTCAGAGATGTAATCCAAAGGCTGGAATAAATCCCTGGATGAGGGTACAGGAAAAGGCTCAAACACAGGCCTCACTGATTTACTCTGGGCCTTCCTCAGGGTTTCCACCGGTCTCTGGGGCACCTTTGATAAAACCTCCTCAAAAGGCGTCGACGGAATCGGCGTCAACGTCGAGCGAGGCACTGACGACTTCGACAACGGCTTCGAGGCCAGAGCCCCGAGCGTGTCCTTCGACGGCCTCGGCACCAATGGCGTCCATGACTTCCTCGGATCCTCGAGAGAGTCCCTCGACAGACATGGTGCCGATGGCACGATGTCTTCTTAGAAGACCTCACAGGCTCTGACGGTCTCGATGGTGTCGAGGACCGGGACCTGGAGCAGGCATGGCTAGAGCGATCTACCTTGTCCGATCAGGACGGCTCCCGATGATCACGCCGACCGCCCGTGCCCGAAGGCGTGCGAGCGGTGGCCTTAGCGCGTTCCTTGCCGGCTTCTCTCGAAGGCGCGGATGGAACGGAGCCCTGCGATTCGAAAATCGCCATCATCTCCTTGCGAAATGCGCCCCATTCCGCAGGGGATGAATGCTTGTTGGGACAAGCAACCCGCCGTCTGGCGGAGTCCTCGGACGGGGAAGGCGACCGGTGACGGCGCTTCCAAGAGTGCATCTCCGGAAGCACCTCAAGACCTTCCTCTTTTCTTCTGCCTTTGCTCCCCTTCTCCCCTGCTGATCTGTTCTCTCTTGGCACCGTGCACCTGGCCGCCCTCTGTCCTCTGGGCCCAGGTACCTGCTCACCCCGCCACTCTCCCACACTGCCTCCAGGCCACCCCTTGCACTGGGGTCTGTATCTGTACCCATACAGCCCCCCCTTTTTCTTCCTGCACTTAGCAGACCTACCCTGTCTGCTGCCTTAAACCTAGCACTTGCAAATTGCTGGCTGCACTACCACTGTTTGTTGCCTTTATTATTTATTTATTGTTATTTATCAGTTTCTCCTCTGCTTCGCACTTTCCACTTCTCCCCCCTTCCATGCACTTTTCCCCTCACCCTCTCCCATGCACTTGCGCATTCTCAATGTCACTGGGCCTAGTAAGATCGCTGTTCTCCCCTGTTCCCCTGCCTTGCCGCGCTCTGAAACACTTGTGTACGAGCGCAATAGAAATAAAATATCAATATCAATATCAATAACTGAGCCGCGTGACGTGTATAGTCATGGTGATCACCGAGCAAGGCGTGTGCAGAAGAACTAGACCGCCACCGGGGCAGTATAGCAAATTATAGAGTGCCCTCCATATGGCTGCATGGTATCAATACTTTCATTGATAGAGTCAGGAAAAGGACCCTATCGTGTAGTATGAGGTGCCAAAGTTGGTAGCAATGCGAAACATCGGATGGAGGGGTACTATGTTTTACATATTGGAGACGTAGGTGCAAATGAAAGGGTATTAAATTACAATTGGAAGATGCTCATTCAGACCAATGATGTATGATCAAGTTTTATGTATCCACCATGCTTTGTAGCATTTATAGATGAAGTGACCACATCTACTACCCACCAACGAATGGGGTCCGTGTTATGATGATGATCCATAAAATGTGTAACTAAGGGCGCTGTTACATTTTTACATTGTATCTTAGACCGTTGTTCAACAATACTTTTGTGGACCGATCGAAAGGTCTGTCCAATGTATCCAAGACCACATGGGAATTCAATACAATACACCACATGGGGTGTTTTACAATTGAAGAAATGTTTAATGAACCAATCTTTGTCCTTCACATGGAACAATTTCATGTTCATTGTTAATAGACACAGTACATGTTCGACAGAGATAGTGTCCCGCTATTTGTCGCATATTCCACAAAGTTGTTCTAGCTGTTTTTTTCTAAACTGTGAATGTGTCAGATAGTCATGTAAATTGTTGGATCATTTAAGTGTCTTTCTTGGAACTTGTTCATCAGGTAAATTAAGTCAAAAAAGGGTCCAGAATTGTTAATCACCGATCCTAGCTATGGTTTATTCTGATAATGCGTTAATACGCATGTCATCCTGTTGTCAGAATTGGGCCTCTCTTTAAGCGTCAATAGGGACTCTCGTAAAGTGAAGCGGGCTGTCTTTCTAGAATGACGCACACTATTTTTGGGTAGCCTCGTGCCTTCAGTCTTTCGTCTAGGCACGATCTCAATGTCACCCGGCCTAGTAGGATCGTTGTCTGACTTCCCTCTGTTTTCCCTCCCATGCCTCGTCGTGCCTTGAAACACTTGTGTATAGATAATGGCCATAAGGTAGTTTATCTTAGAGACTTTTGGGATGCTAGCTCTGAAAATGTAAAAGAGTGTTGCGGTCTGTAGCTTTTTTATGCAGACTATATTTTAGCCTTCCATTGACTTTTGTAATGGCAAGGTCCATGAAATTAATCAGACTTGTGTCACTTGTCATGGTGAATACATTGTTAAAATCGAGTGGTCAAAAAATATACTCTCCTGAGCCAGTTCTAGGTGGGATTCAGAGAAGCGCTAGGAATCTCCCTTAATTCTACCATCATGGCTCATCTTCGACATTTTGTGCAACACACCCAAGTTAGGGGTGGTTTTCAAAGCATCCCTTGATATGGCTAGCGCTTTTGATGGAGTGATTAGATCTCAGCTTTGGCAAAAACTGCTTGATATGAATGTACCAAAAAAGATAGTCCAGCTCCTTGCTTTACTACACACTATATCACCATACGTGTACGTCTGATCAAGGAAGGGTCTCTGTCATAGGAAATAAGCTCGTTCATAGGGGTAAAACAAGGATGCACTTTGGCACCTATACTTTTTAATTTGTATGTGTGTGATGTGGAGGGACTGTGGCAGAGTCCATCCATCGTGCCTGCAAAACTGGGCAACAAGAAAAATGAATTTATTCTTTACCTATGCTCTGGCTAATAATCTGTTGCCTAATGCGTCTAAATCCAAGGTATTGGTCTTCACAAGGGGAACCAAAGTAAAAACTAGATCTTGGGCGATGAGACCAGAAAGAGTGGACCAAGTCAAGGAGGTTATCTATATTGGGTATAATCTTACTACCAAAGTTAACATGGGATCTTGGAGAACTAGACTTCTTGCCAAGACGCTTAAATCAGCCTCTCAACTTAAATTTCTGAGGCACAGAATATGTAAATATTCCATTCTACCGCTTAGGACTTACTATTTGGCCAAGTTCGAACCCATGATTCTCTACGACCTTGACTTGTCTATCCACAATATGGGTCCTTTGCTTAACACCATCCAAGAGAAGCTGTGGAAGGTGGTGCTGGGATTATCCTTGTCTATCCCCAATGCGGTTATAAGACATGAACTTTGTCTTATTTCTTTGAAGACCAGATATATGTAGAAACAGCTTTACACCCATAGGAAAATGCTTGATCCTCCGAAAAACTCTTTCTACAAGGTTCTTAACACTGCCATGTGTGCGGAAACTGTTCCTTCTATAATAGAGTACAGATTGAGGATGCAATCTGTGTTGGCCTCTATTGCGGTCTCAGAGTTGGATCTTGTGCAGCGACCGGGAGCTGCAAGACGAGTTTATTTAGAGCAGATTGGGTCGAGACGACAGTATTGCTTCCTACGCCACCTATGTCGAGTATTCACATTTTTTACATGCAAGAGAATGCATTCCTTTGTATCTGCAACGTTTCCCTTGTGAAACTTCACGCATGACTTATATGGGTTTTAGCCAACTCCATACAAACGAGAGGATTAGGCATTGGAAGGACTCCTCACTGCACCTTCGATACAATTCTGTTTGTAGATTCTGTGGAACAAAGGAAACTATTGAAACCTTGAGACGCTTGGTCACTATGTGTACATATTTTGCTAACAATCGGCTTTTGTGTTTCAAGGATATAACTAGTAATAACACAGATCTGTCCACAAATTTACTTTGGTGTCAGTTTATGTGGGGTTCCAATGTTTCTCTTATTTTAGCATTGAATGTTTTTTAGATTTTCTAATAATTGAACTTGATAAGAAAAACCAACTTACTGTATAATTTTACGTGAAGGAATATATTTGTAGTCCTATTTTTATTCCTTTATGCTTTAACAAAAATACGTGTTGTTTATTTGTGTTGTGTAAGGTTTCCTGTAAACCATGAATGCAACAATAAAAAAAAAGAATACATTGTTAAATACAAAAATGTTTTAGTTAAGCAATGGTCATGAGGTCCACTATGAAATTGGGGGGAACCTGGCAGGGGTTGAGGAGTAGAGCGAGAAAAGCCTTAATGAGACCAAAACATTTTTCAGAACTGATCGACCATAACAAGCATCTTGGGAGGCAATAGTGTCCAGACAGGAATGCTTCATAAAGGTGTGTAAGGAAACCCATGTAGCCACTTGACAAATCTCCAGCACAGGGATCCCTCTTTGCAAAGCTGATGTTGCTGCAACCTCAGTGGTGGAATGAGCCCTAAGACATTAAGGGCAATTCCTTGCTGGCCAATTTATAGGACTCTGAAATGCAGAGTATGATCCATCTTGATAGTGCTTGCTAAGAGACAGCGGAGCCCAGTTTTGTACCTGCAAAAGCCACAAAAATCTGGTCATCTTTACTGAAAACCCTAGAAGTGGCCACATAAAAATCATTCTTCCCCCTTGGATGGATAAGGCGGTGGATGGATTAGGTGAAACTTGCAGAGCACTTTAGGCAGAAAATACGGTTTGTATATTAAGGTAGCCCGTTCCCTTCAGAAAATCAATAAGGTGGGTTTCCAGAAAGTGCTTGTAGTTTGCTTTCTCATCTGGCTGATTTAATGGCCATCAGAAAAAGTGTATTGAGTTTTCTTTTTGTCCTGAAATCGCCTTTTGTTCAATAAGCTGTCTTGTTAGAAATGTATATGTTTTTTCTGTAACCAGTGCCGTGATGCCTTCGGGTTCAGTGCAATATACAAATGCAAAAATAAATAAATAAATAAGCAAATGGGCAGGGATGAAAGGCTAAAAAAGATAGCCTATAAGAAAGGCGAGAATTAGATTTAGATCCCGGTATGGGACTATAATTGTCTTGGGGGGAACATATTGACTAGTCCCCTTACAAACTGGATCACAGTGGGAATGCCAAAGTAGGACCCCTGTTCCATAAACCTCTTAAAACGGGTCAGGTAGCCCTTAATTTGGCCAATCTAAAGTCCCACCCTTGCCATGGATAAAAGAAACTGCAACACTGAAGAGGTTGAACAGGGAAAGGGATCCAGATCCCTCTCCCCACCAAGCACAGAATTATTTCCGCTGGCAATTATTGATCACCTTCTTGACTGGTCTTCAAACAGAGAGGACAACTTCAAAGTTGTCTACCATTCCAGCAAGTCCTAGTACCGATGGTGTAGCTCAAAATGTGCGCCTACCCCACCCCCCCGGCCAGCCCTCAAGACCACCTCTATGTTCCTTAACAAAGCACCGGGCACACCACACTCAGGGCTGGCCCGGACCAACACGCGTGCGCATTGTCCATGATGATCATGAAAGATGAAAGATGTAAATATCTTTATTAATCAAAGCTCAAATGTGTTACACTTCAGGCTTCCCCGCGGGCCTCCTTGCACAATACGACTTCTTTACAAGCTCCTCCATGGACCAGATACAGGCTGCCATGGCGCCTGTACAAACTACGACGGACTCCGGGTCAGCTGACACGTCTTGTACGTGGAAGACGTATGGCAAGACACGCCCCTCTTACGACTATAAAACCACCGTCTTCCAAGGGGCTTGTTGCTGCTAATTGGCGTTACAAGCTACACGCGGTTACGTCTGTTACTTCTTCGTGTCTTCTTACACGATTCCTCATCTGAACTCCTGGTTTTGACCTTTGCCTGACTACTGGATTGCCTCGTCTCCTCCTTTATTCCTGTCGTGCTCGTCTGGTTGTTTGACTCGGAACGTTACTGGATCCGGCTCCCTTCTGTCTCTTGCGGTACTGCATTCCAGGTTGCCGCTTCTGCACTCGGAACCAAAAAAGTAGAGACTTGCTGTCGACTATCTGGAACTTTTCTACAACTACTCTGGATACGTGTGCTCAGGTACATACTTAATTGGCTAACCCCATCTCTGCTACTATTTATCTCCACGACTTGTTTGGATATTTGTCTTCTGTTGAATTCTGGGACATTGAGTGACTTTCTTGTGAGCTTGTCCTCAAGTGCATATGAATGCTTCCCTGAAACTGCACCAACCCGTCACTAGTGCGACCCTCGTGCCGTCCGGGGCTACATCCCTATACTAACATCCCTGTTTGTTATTTTCTCCTGTCGTTGTCTTCTGTTTCCTGGATTCCTTTCCTCAATATATCCTTATTCAGGTTAGTTGTTATCATTCTATATATAGTTGGGACCGATATTGAATTAGACCATTTCCACTCATTTTGTGTTATTCCTTGTAGATCCACCCCGGGGAAGCTCCACTCCAATACCTATCTAGGTAGTTGCCCATTTAATTCAACTGTTCTAATTATTTGCATTAACCTCAACACTGTCTAATATCTTTGTATTCCTTTGCAGCATTGGTACTGGCGGTATGTGTTCTCCCCGCTCTTTTATTCAATTGACACCTCTGTCTGTCCCAACTGAAACAGCAGAGAGGTACATTGTGGAAAAGAGCCCCTCTTTGAGGAAGCCAGAGTCTTGTACTCAGGGGAGCTGGGATGGAAGGCTGAATATCGATTCTTGTACCACCATCATCTCAAAGGTCACTCCTCTGCATCTTCGGCCTATTTTGGAGTGGTGAGTAACAGAATTAGCAGCCACGAAAATGTCTACGGAGGCCAGTGATGCTTTGAATCAAATTGTGCAAATGGTCACGATCTGCGTACCGACTTGACCAATGCACAAGAGGCACTGCGCCAACGTATGGACGCCATTCAGGCCTTGGTTACCACACCAGCGCCACAGATGGCCGGTACTGGTGCTACAGCATCAGGTTCAGGGTTTCCACCTCCACAGCAGGAATCAAACCCGATGATGCTTACAACCCAGTTCCCTCTAGCTCCTCCTGAACGCTTTCTAGGCGATCCTAAACAATACCGAACATTCATTAACCAATGCAAATTGCATTTTTTGTGTCGCCCCGCTTCATTTACAACTTCTACAACTAAAGCGGCTTTTGTTTTGTCTCATTTAGGAGGCACTGCAGCCGCATGGGCTAATCCATTGTTGGAATCCAATTGTCATGTTCTCTACAATTGTGATGCCCTTCTTGCTATGATGAGTAAAGTATTTGATACTCGTTATACTACTCAAGCTACTGACCTGGAACTCTTAAAGCATCGACAAGGGAACAATTCTTTATTGGTCTATTTGGCTCGGTTCAATCAGTTGGCAGCAGAAACTGACTGGCCTGAGGAAAAGAAGACAGCCGTCTTCTTTCAAGGTCTCTCAGATGAATTAAAGGACATCCTCTCCACTGTCCCTGTAGTCCCCACGGCATTCGGGGAACTACTAGATTTAGTCCTTCAGATTGATGCCCGTAAAACCGAAAGACGTGATGAAAAGAAACCAGCATTGTTCAGCACGGTTTCAGCAGAGGCCTCGTCTTCTGCACTTCCTGCACCAGAACCTATGCAGATTGGTGTGGTTAGGGGACCACTTACCCCTGCTCAACGAGAATATCGTAGATCACACAATCTCTGCATGTACTGTGGGGCCTCTGATCACTTATTGCCTGAATGTCCCAAAAAGCCCAAAAGAAAGGCAGGAAACGCCAGATCCCGACAGTAGACAGAGTCCCTATGTCGGGAAACTCACCTTTGGACTCTACATTACAGAATCCGAGTCATTTAGTCCGCCTACCGGTTACATTTTCCTTTGATCACGGTGTTTCATTCCAGACCACAGCCGTGATTGATTCAGGTGCAACAGGTAACTATGTTGATCAATGCTTTGCCTCTATGTCAAGAATACCACTGGTTCGCAAAGCTGTACCTGAAACAGTGAATGCAGTGGATGGTTCAATTCTTGTCTCAGGAATGGTAACTCACCAAACGGTTCCACTACATATGAGTACCGATGAAGGCCATACTGAAGACATATCATTCAATATCATGAAAGCACCAGCCTATAAAGTCATTCTGGGTATTCCATGGTTGAAGCTTCATAATCCTGCCATCGACTGGTCGGCATCTGAGATTCAGTTCCCTTCCAATATATGCAATACTCGATGTACTACATTACTCGGTATTACCCAGGATAGTCCGGCCAGGGCACTGATTTCTCCTACTATGCATATTGGAGCGGTTTCTAAAAATGTTGTCTGTGTGATACCTTCTCAATATGCAGATTACACAGATGTTTTTGACAAAGGGATGGCGGAGACTCTACCCCCACATAGAGCCTCCACATAGAGCCTATGATTGCCCAATAGACCTAATAACGGGAGTAAAGATACCATCCGGAAGAGTGTACTCCCTCAATCTCAAAGAAGATGAAGTCCTTAAAGATTATATAGACATGGCCTTGGCCATGGGATTCATTCATCCCTCCAAATCACCAATTTCATCAGCACTTTTCTTTGTTCCTAAGAAGGAAGGGGATTTACGTCCCTGTATTGATTATCGTGCTTTGAATGCGGCAACCATAAAAAACCAGTACCCTCTTCCTCTGATCTCTGTCCTCCTTGATCAATTGGGATCCTCCAAAATATTTACTAAGCTCGATCTCAGAGGAGCTTACAATCTCGTCCGTATGAGAGAGGGGGACAAATGGAAGACCACATTCAAAACACGTTACGGTCTATTTGAGTATCTTGTCATGCCCTTTGGGCTATGTAATGCCCCGGCCACCTTTCAGGCATTCATGAACGATTTGTTTTATGACATTCTTGATCAGTTTATTGTTGTCTACCTGGATGACATTTTGATTTATTCACAAAACCAGGAAGACCACGAAAAACATGTCAAAACAGTACTCCAACGCCTGAGAGATCATAAATTGTTTGTAAAAGCCGAAAAGTGCCTATTTCATGCCTCAGAGGTGGAATTTTTGGGATATGATCTTACTAACAATGGAGTGCGCATGAGTCAGTACAAAATTAGTGCTATCCTGAAATTGCCTGTGCCCAATTCAGTCAAATCTTTACAATCATTCCTGGGATTTGCAAACTTTTATAGACGCTTCATCAATGGTTTTTCTGAAATCTCTGCACCTCTTACCTCTCTGACAAGTGGCAAGGTATACTGTTACAAGGTGTTTGGCCCCCAGAAGGTGATGTCTCCATTCCAAGAATGCGTCTCTGATGGCTAAAAGTTTGCGTTCTGTGATGGAATAATTTATTTCGTAAGCAGTCAATTTACGAGAGAAGTAGGCAACAGGATGAATCTCTCCCGAATGAGGACAGGTTTGAGACAACACCGCCCCAAGAGCATAACCTGAAGCGTCAGCTTCAACAAAAAAGGAAGATCGGGATCAGGATGTTTGAGGACATGGGCGGAAGTGAAGGCTGATTTTAATTGATCAAAAGCTTTCTGAGCTTCTGAAGACCATACAAATTATACTCTGATCACCGCAGTCTGTTAGCCTTCAAATCTATGAAATGTCTTAAAGCTAGACAGGCGCGGTGGCATTTATTCTTTTCACAGTATCAATTTGTTATCACTTACCGTCCTGCTAAAGCTCAAGTTTCGGCTGATACTCTCTCTCGCTTACATGCGGATGGCCAGTCTCAACAGATCAAAGCACTTCCTCTTCTACCCAACAAAGTTGTTTGTGGTTGTTCGGTTCAGCCCTCTTTGCGTTCAATCATCCTTGATTGGGTCTCAACCCATCCAAAAGAGATCACTGACTTCAACCTGGAAGTAATTCAGGGTATGCCATTTATTCAAGGGCACGTCTATATACCCTCAGGTCAAGCTAGAGATTTAGCGCTTCAGTGGTCTCACGATTCTTTGATTGCTGCACATCCAGGAATTCAAATAACTCTTGAAGCCTTACGGCTTTGGGCTTGGTGGCCTTCCATGGTTCGTGATGTAAAGGACTACATATTGACCTGTTCCATATGCACTCAGTGTAAAACCTCTAGAGCCAAACCAGTCGGCTTGTTACAACCTCTTCCTGTTCCGTACAAACCTTGGCAGATGCTGTCAATGGATTTCATTGTGGACGTTCAGGGCCATGACACTATTTGGGTAATCGTTGATTATTTCACAAAATATGCATTGTTCATACCTTGCTCTGGTTTGCCTGCGGCTCCAGAATTGGCGAGACTGTTCTTGACAAATGTGTTTCGTTTCTTTGGATTACCCTTGGTTATTGTTTCCGATCGTGGCACACAATTTAAGTCACGATTCTGGAAGGCTCTTACAGCTTCTCTGGGTATTGAGGACAGGTACTCCTCGGCTTACCATCCTCAAACGGATTGGCAGACTGAGAGAACTAATGCTATCGAACAGTACCTACGCTGTTTATGCCTTCAGTTCCAACAGTCTTGGTTTACTTCTTTGCCTTATGCAGAATTTGCATATAACAACTCTATGCATACATCAACTGGGGTTTCTCCCTTTTTTGCCCTGTATGGTGGTCATCCTAGGGCATTCCCACTTGATCGGGTGTTACCGGCCATTAATCCTGCAGCAAGAGATTGTATGAGAGATCTCGATAAGATTCATCGGGATGTACGCTGTCATTTACTCTGAGCTCAAGATCGTGCCAAGAAGTATGCTGATGTGCATCGATCACCTGCTCCAATCTATCGCAGTGGCATGAAGGTGTGGTTGTCGTCCCGTAACTTGCAAATTGCGGGCAAACGCTCGCTTCTGCCCAAATATGTGGGACCCTATGTCATTACTGATGTTATCAATCCTGTGGCGGTCAAGCTCTCCCTGCCGCGATCATGGCGCATACATCCAGTCTTTCACGCCTCCCTGATCAAGCCTTTCATCCAGGGAACCCGTCTGCCTACTCGCCCTTCACCGATCTTGGTGGATGGTGAGGAGGAATATGAGGTCTCGCGTATCCTGGACTGCAGGGTGTCTAAGGGTACCTTGTTCTACCTCGTGGATTGGAAGGGGTATGGGCCTGAGGACCGTACTTGGGAGCCTCTCTCCAATTTGCATTGTCCAGATCTTCTGAGGAGTGTCCATTCCGCCAAGGGGTTGCCGGAGTCTTTGGGGGAGGATGTTGTTACACTTCAGGCTTCCCCGTGGGCCTCCTTGCACAATACGACTTCTTTACAAGCTCCTCTATGGACCAGATACAGGCTGCCATGGCGCCTGTACAAACTACGACGGACTCCGGGTCAGCTGACACGTCTTGTACGTGGAAGACGTACAGCAAGACACGCCCCTCTTACGACTATAAAACCGTCTTCCAAGGGGCTTGTTGCTGCTAATTAGCGTTACAAGCTACACGCGGTTACGTCTGTTACTTCTTCGTGTCTTCTTACACGATTCCTCATCTGAACTCCTGGTTTTGACCTTTGCCTGACTACTGGATTGCCTCGTCTCCTCCTTTATTCCTGTCGTGCTCGTCTGGTTGTTTGACTCGGAACGTTACTGGATCCGGCTCCCTTCTGTCTCTTGCGGTACTGCATTCCAGGTTGCCGCTTCTGCACTCGGAACCAAAAAAATAGAGACTTGCTGTCGACTATCTGGAACTTTTCTACAACTACTCTGGATACATGTGTGCTCAGGTACATACTTAATTGGCTAACCCCATCTCTGCTACTATTTATCTCCACGACTTGTTTGGATATTTGTCTTCTGTTGAATTCTGGGACATTGAACTTTCTTGTGAGCTTGTCCTCAAGTGCATATGAATGCTTCCCTGAAACTGCACCAACCCGTCACTAGTGCGACCCTCGTGCCGTCCGGGGCTACATCCCTATACTAACATCCCTGTTTGTTATTTTCTCCTGTCGTTGTCTTCTGTTTCCTGGATTCCTTTCCTCAATATATCCTTATTCAGGTTAGTTGTTATCATTGTATATATAGTTGGGACCGATATTGAATTAGACCATTTCCACTCATTTTGTGTTATTCCTTGTAGATCCACCCGGGGGAAGCTCCACTCCAATACCTATCTAGGTAGTTGCCCATTTAATTCAACTGTTCTAATTATTTGCATTAACCTCAACACTGTCTAATATCTTTGTATTCCTTTGCAGCATTGGTATTGGCGGTGTGTGTTCTCCCTGCTCTTTTATTCAATTGACACCTCTGTCTGTCCCAACTGAAACAGCAGAGAGGTACATTGTGGAAAAGAGCCCCTCTTTGAGGAAGCCAGAGTCTTGTACTCAGGGGAGCTGGGATGGAAGGCTGAATATCGATTCTTGTACCACCATCATCTCAAAGGTCACTCCTCTGCATCTTCGGCCTATTTTGGAGTGGTGAGTAACAGAATTAGCAGCCACGAAAATGTCTACGGAGGCCAGTGATGCTTTGAATCAAATCGTGCAAATGGTCACGATCTGCGTACCGACTTGACCAATGCACAAGAGGCACTGCGCCAACGTATGGACGCCATTCAGGCCTTGATTACCACACCAGCGCCACAGATGGCCGGTGCTGGTGCTACAGCATCAGGTTCAGGGTTTCCACCTCCACAGCAGGAATCAAACCCGATGATTCTTACAACCCAGTTCCCTCTAGCTCCTCCTGAACGCTTTCTAGGCGATCCTAAACAATACCGAACATTCATTAACCAATGCAAATTGCATGTTTTGTGTCGCCCCGCTTCATTTACAACTTCTACAACTAAAGCGGCTTTTGTTTTGTCTCATTTAGGAGGCACTGCAGCCGCATGGGCTAATCCATTGTTGGAATCCAATAGTCATGTTCTCTACAATTGTGATGCCCTTCTTGCTATGATGAGTAAAGTATTTGATACTCGTTATACTACTCAAGCTACTGACCTGGAACTCTTAAAGCATCGACAAGGGAACAATTCTTTATTGGTCTATTTGGCTCGGTTCAATCAGTTGGCAGCAGAAACTGACTGGCCTGAGGAAAAGAAAACAGCCGTCTTCTATCAAGGTCTCTCAGATGAATTAAAGGACATCCTCTCCACTGTCCCTGTAGTCCCCACGGCATTCGGGGAACTACTAGATTTAGTCCTTCAGATTGATGCCCGTAAAACCGAAAGACGTGGTGAAAAGAAACCAGCATTGTTCAGCACGGTTTCAGCAGAGGCCTCGTCTTCTTCACTTCCTGCGCCAGAACCTATGCAGATTGGTGTGGTTAGGGGACCACTTACCCCTGCTCAACGAGAATATTGTAGATCACACAATCTCTGCATGTACTGTGGGGCCTCTGATCACTTATTGCCTGAATGTCCCAAAAAGCCCAAAAGAAAGGCAGGAAACGCCAGATCCCGACAGTAGACAGAGTCCCTATGTCGGGAAACTCACCTTTGGACTCTACATTACAGAATCCGAGTCATTTAGTCCGCCTACCGGTTACATTTTCCTTAGATCACGGTGTTTCATTCCAGACCACAGCCGTGATTGATTCAGGTGCAACAGGTAATTATGTTGATCAATGCTTTGCCTCTATGTCAAGAATACCACTGGTTCGCAAAGCTGTACCTGAAACAGTGAATGCAGTGGATGGTTCAATTCTTGTCTCAGGAATGGTAACTCACCAAACGGTTCCACTACATATGAGTACCGATGAAGGCCATACTGAAGACATATCATTCAATATCATGAAAGCACCTGCCTATAAAGTCATTCTGGGTATTCCATGGTTGAAGCTTCATAATCCTGCCATCGACTGGTCGGCATCTGAGATTCAGTTCCCTTCCAATATATGCAATACTCGATGTACTACATTACTCGGTATTACCCAGGATAGTCCGGTCAGGGCACTGATTTCTCCTACTATGCATATTGGAGCGGTTTCTAAAAATGTTGTCTGTGTGATACCTTCTCAATATGCAGATTACACAGATGTTTTTGACAAAGGGATGGCGGAGACTCTATCCCCACATAGAGCCTCCACATAGAGCCTATGATTGCCCGATAGACCTAATAACGGGAGTAAAGATACCATCCGGAAGAGTGTACTCCCTCAATCTCAAAGAAGATGAAGTCCTTAAAGATTATATAGACATGGCCTTGGCCATGGGATTCATTCATCCTTCCAAATCACCAATTTCATCAGCACTTTTCTTTGTTCCTAAGAAGGAAGGGGATTTACGTCCCTGTATTGATTATCGTGCTTTGAATGCGGCAACCATAAAAAACCAGTACCCTCTTCCTCTGATCTCTGTCCTCCTTGATCAATTGGGATCCTCCAGAATATTTACTAAGCTCGATCTCAGAGGAGCTTACAATCTCGTCCGTATGAGAGAGGGGGACAAATGGAAGACCACATTCAAAACACGTTACGGTCTATTTGAGTATCTTGTCATGCCCTTTGGGCTATGTAATGCCCCGGCCACCTTTCAGGCATTCATGAACGATTTGTTTTATGACATTCTTGATCAGTTTATTGTTGTCTACCTGCATGACATTTTGATTTATTCACAAAACCAGGAAGACCACGAAAAACATGTCAAAACAGTACTCCAACGCCTGAGAGATCATAAATTGTTTGTAAAAGCCGAAAAGTGCGTATTTCATGCCTCAGAGGTGGAATTTTTGGGATATGATCTTACTAACAATGGAGTGCGCATGAGTCAGTCCAAAATTAGTGCTATTCTGAAATTGCCTGTGCCCAATTCAGTCAAATCTTTACAATCATTCCTGGGATTTGCAAACTTTTATAGACGCTTCATCAATGGTTTTTCTGAAATCTCTGCACCTCTTACCTCTCTGACAAGTGGCAAGGTGTCATTTGTATGGTCTTCAGAAGCTCAGAAAGCTTTTGATCAATTAAAATCAGCCTTCACTTCCGCCCCTGTCCTCAAACATCCTGATCCCGATCTTCCTTTATTGTTGAAGCTGACGCTTCAGGTTATGCTCTTGGGGCGGTGTTGTCTCAAACCTGTCCTCATTCGGGAGAGATTCATCCTGTTGCCTACTTCTCTCGTAAATTGACTGCTTACGAAATAAATTATTCCATCACAGAACGCGAACTTTTAGCCATCAGAGACGCATTCTTGGAATGGAGACATCACCTTCTGGGGGCCAAACACCTTGTAACAGTATACTCTGATCACCGCAGTCTGTTAGCCTTCAAATCTATGAAATGTCTTAAAGCTAGTCAGGCGCGGTGGCATTTATTCTTTTCACAGTATCAATTTGTTATCACTTACCGTCCTGCTAAAGCTCAAGTTTCGGCTGATACTCTCTCTCGCTTACATGCGGATGGCCAGTCTCAACAGATCAAAGCACTTCCTCTTCTACCCAACAAAGTTGTTTGTGGTTGTTCGGTTCAGCCCTCTTTGCGTTCAATCATCCTTGATTGGGTCTCAACCCATCCAAAAGAGATCACTGACTTCAACCTGGAAGTAATTCAGGGTATGCCATTTATTCAAGGGCACGTCTATATACCCTCAGGTCAAGCTAGAGATTTAGCGCTTCAGTGGTCTCACGATTCTTTGATTGCTGCACATCCAGGAATTCAAAAAACTCTTGAAGCCTTACGGCGTTGGGCTTGGTGGCCTTCCATGGTTCGTGATGTAAAGGACTATATATTGACCTGTTCCATATGCACTCAGTGTAAAACCTCTAGAGCCAAACCAGTCGGCTTGTTACAACCTCTTCCTGTTCTGTACAAACCTTGGCAGATGCTGTCAATGGATTTCATTGTGGACGTTCAGGGCCATGACACTATTTGGGTAATCGTTGATTATTTCACAAAATATGCATTGTTCATACCTTGCTCTGGTTTGCCTGCGGCTCCAGAATTGGCGAGACTGTTCTTGACAAATGTGTTTCGTTTCTTTGGATTACCCTTGGTTATTGTTTCCGATCGTGGCACACAATTTAAGTCACGATTCTGGAAGGCTCTTACAGCTTCTCTGGGTATTGAGGACAGGTACTCCTCGGCTTACCATCCTCAAACGGATTGGCAGACTGAGAGAACTAACGCTACTATCGAACAGTACCTACGCTGTTTATGCCTTCAGTTCCAACAGTCTTGGTTTACTTCTTTGCCTTATGCAGAATTTGCATATAACAACTCTATGCATACATCAACTGGGGTTTCTCCCTTTTTTGCCCTGTATGGTGGTCATCCTAGGGCATTCCCAATTGATCCGGTGTTAGCGGCCATTAATCCTGCAGCAAGAGATTGTATGAGAGATCTCGATAAGATTCATCGGGATGTACGCTGTCATTTACTCCGAGCTCAAGATCGTGCCAAGAAGTATGCTGATGTGCATCGATCACCTGCTCCAATCTATCGCAGTGGCATGAAGGTGTGGTTGTCGTCCGGTAACTTGCAAATTGCGGGCAAACGCTCGCTTCTGCCCAAATATGTGGGACCCTATGTCATTACTGATGTTATCAATCCTGTGGCGGTCAAGCTCTCCCTGCCGCGATCATGGCACATACATCCAGTCTTTCACGCCTCCCTGATCAAGCCTTTCATCCAGGGAACCCGTCTGCCTACTCGCCCTTCACCGATCTTGGTGGATGGTGAGGAGGAATATGAGGTCTCGCGTATCCTGGACTGCAGGGTGTCTAAGGGTACCTTGTTCTACCTCGTGGATTGGAAGGGGTATGGGCCTGAGGACCGTACTTGGGAGCCTCTCTCCAATTTGCATTGTCCATATCTTCTGAGGAGTTTCCATTCCGCCAAGGGGTTGCCGGAGTCTTTGGGGGAGGATGTTGTTACACTTCAGGCTTCCCCGTGGGCCTCCTTGCACAATACGACTTCTTTACAAGCTCCTCTATGGACCAGATACAGGCTGCCATGGCGCCTGTACAAACTACGACGGACTCTGGGTCAGCTGACACGTCTTGTATGTGGAAGACGTACGGCAAGACACGCCCCTCTTACGACTATAAAACCACCGTCTTCCAAGGGGCTTGTTGCTGCTAATTAGCGTTACAAGCTACACGCGGTTACGTCTGTTACTTCTTCGTGTCTTCTTACACGATTCCTCATCTGAACTCCTGGTTTTGACCTTTGCCTGACTACTGGATTGCCTCGTCTCCTCCTTTATTCCTGTCGTGCTCGTCTGGTTGTTTGACTCGGAACGTTACTGGATCCGGCTCCCTTCTGTCTCTTGCGGTACTGCATTCCAGGTTGCCGCTTCTGCACTCGGAACCAAAAAAGTAGAGACTTGCTGTCGACTATCTGGAGCTTTTCTACAACTACTCTGGATACATGTGTGCTCAGGTACATACTTAATTGGCTAACCCCATCTCTGCTACTATTTATCTCCACGACTTGTTTGGATATTTGTCTTCTGTTGAATTCTGGGACATTGAGTGACTTTCTTGTGAGCTTGTTCTCAAGTGCATATGAACGCTTTCCTGAAACTGCACCAACCCGTCACTAGTGCGACCCTCGTGCCGTCCAGGGCTTCTTCCCTATACTAACATCCCTGTTTGTTATTTTCTCCTGTCGTTGTCTTCTGTTTCCTGGATTCCTTTCCTTAATATATCCTTATTCAGGTTAGTTGTTATCATTCTATATATAGTTGGGACCGATATTGAATTAGACCATTTCCACTCATTTTGTGTAATTCCTTGTAGATCCACCCCGGGGAAGCTCCACTCCAATACCTATCTAGGTAGTTGCCCATTTAATTCAACTGTTCTAATTATTTGCATTAACCTCAACACTGTCTAATATCTTTGTATTCCTTTGCAGCATTGGTATTGGCGGTGTGTGTTCTACCCGCTCTTTTATTCAAATGACACCTCTGTCTGTCCCAACTGAAACAGCAGAGAGGTACATTGTGGAAAAGAGCCCCTCTTTGAGGAAGCCTGAGTCTTGTACTCAGGGGAGCTGGGATGGAAGGCTGAATATCGATTCTTGTACCACCATTATCTCCAAGGACACTCCTCTGCATCTTCGGCCTATTTCGGAGTGGTGAGTAACAAAATGTTTTACCTAGCATAGAAAGAAGTGGGCGGGGCCTGGCTGCCAAATAGAGCAGCCACCATGATGGTTTACCTCCTTCTGTCGAAGATTTGGAATCTCAACGGTGACGGTGGTGCCTCTTTTTCTTGTGCATCAATGATGAGGAAGAGAGGCTCCTAGAATGGGACCTCTTCTTCGTCTTCCCCAGATGCTTTTCTTTCTCTTTTTTGGGGGTAGGCCCCTCAGTCTCAGCCTCGGAGGACCGGACGGTGAACCACGCCAGAGATTTTGAAGGCGGTAAGAATAAGGCGGTAAGAACAAGCCCACTCGCGCACTGATTCTGGGTGCATTTTAGCGCAAGACTCACACTCCTCCATGGAGTGACCCGTGCCGAGGCACCAGAGGCATATCTCATGAGGGTCGGTAACCGACATTTCAAAACTGTTTGAAACCTGAAACCCTAGGCACGGACATCTCGAGGTTGAACAAAAAATACAATTGTGACGAAAATACATCAAAATGAGTCCAAGACTCGATCACGTGATCCTAAAGCAGCATGCTGAGCGTGCATAAAAAAGGAACTGGGGTATGGGGCGTAGTGACGTGGTATATCTACGACGCCCGATGACACGTCCGGAGCCGACGATTGAGCATTGAACAAGAAGGATCGGCGATCGACGGCCGAGTCGAGGTCCACTACGCCCCCCTGTTGAAGTTTTTCTGAACCAGCCGCGCTGGATGAGGATATCTATCAGATGAGGAATCTGCGGGAGAAACGCAAACAATTGAATGAGGAATGTCATGATCCACTCTTGGAATATGACCTCTTATTGTGCTTCTTGTGGGCCTTTCTACAGACCTCCCTCTCTAACGAAGGCTCTCTCTTGTGTGTAGCAAGTTCTGACAATCTGCCTTCCTCTGAACAGAGATTGTTTAAGGAGGTACGTCGAGACTTTGCCAGGGGGCAGTCAAGTGCCACTTCTGCTGCTTAATCACAGATCACCTTGTGGGTTCAGGGCCTGGCAGGAAGAACACTCAGACACTGTAGCTTGCCCCAAAGCACCAGATGAACACAGTGTTGGGATTAGTTATTGACAATTGTGACGCATCTAGCAATATAATCACTGCCTCTCCAGGGAAATTCACTTCCCATATTGCCAGGGAATGATGGCCGCTACATGATCCTGACCTTTGGGTTGGCTATCTGAGGGAGGACCATATGGGGGAAGACAACCCTCATGGTAGGGAGGTGGACTCACTAGCTGGAACATGGTATCCCCCTTTCCACTCGGGGTATGACACCAAGCCCTTGAATTCCACATCGGGAAACCGAGAGGAAGCAAGTCGCAGTGGGGAGCACGAGAGTTCCGGCACGTGCCGTCACAAGAGGCTTGGAAGCCTGAGGTTTGCCACGTAGAGGTTGAGAGCAGAGGAAGCTGTGGGACAAAGGCTAAGGCATTGTGGGTACCGAAGAGCCAACGAGATGCCAGCAAAAGGAGGAAGCGAGCCGCTGGAGGAATTGCAGATCACCGAATACACGAAAGCAACCAGGAGCAGACCGCTGAAGCAGCCAGAGAGGGGGGTTGGGACAATGGGGCACTTCGTGGCATAAACCGCACACCATTAAAGGACAGATATATGAACTGGGTGAACCTCAGCAGGGGAGCTGGGACACCCAGTCAATTATTGAATGAAGCAAGTGAAAGAGGGTCAAGGACCCAATGGTTGAATGAAGAAAATAAAAAAGCGTGGAACTGTTTCAAACTGAGAAAGTCCTGGCAGGAGAGTACACCAGGTGAACTGACTGCAAGTCTGGGATCCACATCCAATTGTATTAACATAAGTGTTTGGAAGCAAAGGAGGAGTGTTTCAGACTGACAGAGGAGGGTCTGGGACTCCCTCTCATGTTTGTCAACATTCTGCGTGTAAACTGAGGAAATAAAGAGAAGGGATTCACCTCTTGAGTGAGTGAAATCCAGGGAAAGGGAGTCATTCACCCTGGACTTGAAATTAGCATATAAGCGTACCTTAACAGATGGAAATTCAAGTTGATTATTAATCATTCCCCTTTAGCATGGATCAGTCTCCGGAAGGACACTAATGCCCGAGTCATGCACTGGCTTTTGGACCTACAGCCCTATTGTTTCAGTATAGAACACAGGAAAGGAAAAGATCAAGGGACTGTGGATTACCGTTCCCGTTTCACAATAGATGTACAAGAAACCAGCGACATGACGGGAAGGGTAGGTGAAGAATCTAGCGATGTCAACACTGCCTCTCTGGGGAAACATTCTTCTCATATGGCCAGGGAAAGGCAGCCGCTACCGGATCTGGACTCTGGGGGTGGCTATCTGAGGGAGGACCATATGGGGGGAGACAACCCTCATGGGAGGGAGGTGGACTCACTAGCCGGAACATGGAATCCCACTTTCCACTCAGAACCCCTGGAATTCCCAATCCTGTATCTCCTATTGTAATATAGAACTAGAACCTCCAATCCGCACTAACAATAAGGTTCTTTCATACCCTTGTAGTAAAAGGACTGAAATGAGGAAGAGCACTAGAGCAATGCAAAGTACTAAAGCCGCGAAACCAGAGATGCACTCCAGTTGTTGGATGGATCAGATGGGTGCTGGGACCTTTAAAATAATCAAATGGCAAGAAAGATGGAGATCCACTACTCCAGATGTGGGTCGGGAAACCGAGAGGAAGCAAATTGCAGCGGGGAGCACCAGTTTAAGGAGGAAGCCAGCCGCTGGGGGAATTGCAGATCGCAGAGAACACCAGAGCAGCCAGGAAGGTCCGGTGAGCCCAGAGAGGGGAGTTGGGACACTGGGGCGCTTCGTAGCTCAAGACAATCTGAATTCAGACCCAAACACAGTATAGAAACAGAACTCTTGGATCTCAAAATCCAACTCGATGGCGTGCGCGATTCAGGCAACATTGCCATCCTTCTCCTCCTAGATCTTTCAGTAGCGTTTGACCTCTGCCAACACATCCTGACAAACTTCCACTTCTCCCATCAGACATCTCAATTGATCAAATAATTCTCGAGTGAGGGTACATCCAGGGTTTTTACAAGTGACAATAATGCTGATCCCATCCCCGTTCCATGCAGTGTCCCCCACTGCTCCTGCAGCTCCCCTGCCCTTTATAACACTTATACCATGCTACTGTTTGATCACCTCGACTCCTTGGACATTTCCTATACCAACTTTGCTGATGACACGCAAGTCCTACTTCCAATATCAGGAAGTTACTCCTAGGACGTCAAAACGATTAACCAGACTAAGAATGTCATTCAGAACTGGATGGCCTTCCACAACCTCTGTCTCGATGAGAAAACCGAGCTTCTCATCGTGGGCTCTTCTCGTTGTGTGAGCACCCTGCACCCATCCTACTCCTCTTTCCCCATCGACAGAATTAACATCCAGGTCTCCAAGCTTGTGAAGACACTGGTGTTAATCTTGATGCTGAACTCAACATGTCCCACTACGTTAATATGTTGCTGTCTACCACAGCCTACACAGCCAAGCTCATCTCCCTGAGAAGGGAATTAATTTCTCCTCCACCTGCCTAACTCTTGCAAAAGCCATTATTGGCAGTAAGCTCGATTACTGCAATGTGCTATTCTCAGGTACCTCCTTCAAGAACCTTGAGAATCACTAACTCTTACAAAATAAGGCCTTAAGTGTGGTCTTGCGCTTAAAACTTTTGACCACATTTAAGCAAAAAGAGAGGTGCATTGGCTTCCTATAAAAGCACAAATCGCTCACTGATGTCTGCACCAGAATGCCCCCTCTTAACTCACACCCTGCATTTCATCAAAACCAGTAACAGAATCCCTCTGTTCTTCCTCCAGCAGTGCTCTGCTTACTCCCAGATTCAATCTCAAGCGAGCGAGGGGCACCAGTTTTTGTGTCAGTGCTCCCACCCTGTGGAACACCCTTCCCATCATACCAGGTCTTCAAAAAACTCTTAAAAACCTGTTTATTCAACAAAGATGTATAACATGTATATCTAATACGCACACTGTTGGGCTATGTCTTTACTCACTTACACTGTACAAGCGATGTGATACCTCCAGGTCTGGGCGCTACATAAATGAAATAAATAAAATAAATAAATACTGCACACCATTAAAGGACAGATATATGAACTGGGTGAACCTGAGCAGGGGAGCTGGGACACAAAGACTATAATTGAATGAAGGGAAAGAGGGTGAAGGACCCAATGGTTGAATGAAGAAAATATAAAAGTGTGTAACTGTTTCAAATTGAGAAAGTCCTGGCAGGAGTGTACACCAGGCAACCTGATTACGAGCATGGGACCCCCACCCAAATACAAGTGAGCAAACTGAGAAAGTCCCGACAGGAAAGTACACCAGGTGAACTGACTGCGAGTCTGGGATCTGCATCCAATTGTATTAACATAAGTGTTTGGAATCAAAGGAGGAGAGTGTGCCAGACTGACAGAAGAGGGTCTGGGACTCACTCTCATGCTTGTCAAGAATATGCGGGTAAACTGAGAAAATCAAGAGGAGTGAGTCAACCTCCTGAGTGTGTGAAATCTAGGGGAAGGGAGTCATAAGCCCTGGAATTGAAATTAGCATATTGCGACTAAGGGAAGGGAAGCAATGCCTAGCGATTGGAACATTGTGAAATGTGAACATTGCAACCAGGGGAAGGATGGCATTCCCTCTGGAACCGTTGGAAAACTCCAAGGAGCCAAGAAAAGAGGAATAACTTCTTGGCATTGTGAAAGTGAGAAAGAGATCTAGAGAAGAATCAAACCCTCTTAAACTGTGAATTGTAATGAGCCCGAGAAACACAGGAGAAAGGGAAACCTCTCCTGAAGATTGTGGAACTTTCATTGTTTATTTATTTTGACATCTTTTGGAACTTTACGTTTGAACTCTGGAAAAGAGCTACAGACAACCAGTTGAAAGACTATATCCCTTTTCACTTTATCTTGACTTTAGCATGTAAGGGTAAGGTTAAGATTTGGACACAGGATGGAGAACTTTACTTTGGACAATCTGACACAAACATACTTTAGTTTTGTTGAGACAGGGAAACCCGTCTTAGAGAATGGGCGAGATAGGATTTCCTCCAACACTCGCTTTATTTTAATAAAAGTCTTTACCAACCACCACAATGCCCTCGTGTCCGAGTCTTACTCCTGGTTCCTTTCACATCTTAGACGTACAGTCCTTAAACTGCTTGAACGCAGCGGCCTTTGACAAACCAGACTTGACAGAAAGAATTTAGAATGATGCATAGAACAATCTCTGTGGAGCCGAGTGTCTGGTATAGCATGTTGAGCGTGAGGGACTGAAGTCACAGAGCTTGGTGTGCCCTATATGTAAACTGGATGCCGTCACCTCCGAGGCCAAGGAGTGAACCATCTAAGAGGATCGATGTAGAGTCACCCTCGCCCCCCTACGGGTAAAAATGTTTTCAATACCAGCTGTGCTGCCCCAATATGCCTAAAATGAGGAATATGTGGAAGGACACAATCTATTAGACATGCATGTGAGATCTTAAAGCATACTAATGTACCACGAACGCAGATGGAACAAGAGGTATTAAAGCAGTTTCGTGAATAAGCAATGGATATAACAAAATGCCCTGCACACTTACAGCACAATGCTTTTCTGTGTTATGCAACGAAATGTGTTGCATGTCTAGTTTCAAAATGTGTGTGTGTGTGTGAGAGAGTGAGTGAGTGAGTGAGTGAGAGAGAGAGAGAGAGAGAGAGAGAGAGTGAGAGAGAGAGAGTGAGAGAGAGAGAGTGAGAGAGAGAGAGAGAGAGAGAGAGAAAGAGAGAGAGAGAGAGAGAGAGAGAGAGAGAGAGAGAGAGAGAGAGAGAGAAGGGTACCAATACTTCATCCCAGCAAAGATGGTAAGATTGAATGGACATGGGCTTAGATCTCACCCATTTACCCTGGCTAGTAGTACAAAAACCTACTCTGAATGATACAGGTCTAGTGCTTCTCAGTGGGTGCTAAAAAGCACTGACTGCTCTGTCCTGAGGCAGAGAACTGGGTGCTGCCTGCTGAAACACGTGGAGCAATGCAGCTCTGAATGTCCCCAGTACCTCTGGAGAGGATGCCAAAGTGGGGAAACTAGCATTGCTTTTTATTTTTTAAAGGTTTATTGATTGAAATTTTGTTTTTGATGCATACGCATCTTTACAAAATTATAGCATTGTTCGTAAGAATTACATTCAATAAACATCTTTACATCTTTACATCTTTACATCTTTACATTCTTTCCCTTATACTACATTTAAAAACAGTTCAACACTCGTACATTACACTTACGAAAATTCAAAATGAGCCAGATAGACAAAACATCTAACCTACGTTATAATATATAATACATAATGAACACATAATTAACACATAGTTAACACATAATTAACACATCAAAATAAAAAAAAGTCAAAAAGGACAGTTCACTATTTACACTTCGTTACTTGTGACAAAATCAGACGAAAAGGAAAAAAAGCAATATATGTTCTCTAAAACACAAACAAGACTTAAGTAGTAAGAGCTGTAATTTCACAATTTTTTTCAGTCTCTGAGATAGCTGATAATGCTGTGACAATGATCTTCACCAGGCGTGCTGTCGCCTTAAATATAGAATTCGAAGAGCCCCACATACAACGCAACCAGATTAATTCTCTTCCAAAGATTGAATGCGTCAAACTAAAGGCAGTGATCGTGTTCACTCTTTCAATTTCAAAAAATGGACATAAAAGAAAAAGATGTTTTAAAGTTTCAGATGATTCGGCCTTGTTACAAAATCTGCAGATGGTATCATCAGTATTAATAGCAGTATTGTTCCAATATTTCGTTCTCTATTTAGTGTGCAATAGATCTAATCGAAATCGCATATATAAGGCCCTGAGTTCAGCACTGGGGCAAAGCATAAGGTAAGGTAATCTTGGCAATTGCTTGTGTCTGAATTTTGCATATTCAGTAAATGAAGCAAAAGAAGCTATTTTAGAACAGGTAACAGCCCAATCATTCCAAAACAGGCCTTTCTGAGCTATGAATAGTTTAGATGGTAATACTACGGGAGAGATGTTAATCCCCTCTAATATAACAAGTATGCGCTTGTGGAAGGTTCTAATAGATGTTGGATTGGATTCCTTCAACATAATAAAAAAGTCCTCATAAATAGAGTTCTCAATTGGAGAACACATTTTTGTAAAATTCTTTAGGATGCGCCAATTATGGCGCACTGCTAGGGAGTTTAGTCCTAATTCGTGGAGTAATATTGCATTGGGTAGATAAGTAGGAAGACCAAGAGTGACTTTCCACAGTTTTGCTTGAAGTTTATTTAAGAAGCTAGACATATCTAATAAACATAGGTCTAAGCTATACAGAATAATTGCCTCTATCTTTTTAGAGTAAAATTCAAACAGCGGAAGTAAGGAGAATTTGCAATATTTACGGAAGATCATTTTCATTTGATTTTGTAGAGGTAAAGTTTTTTCCGCCAGTGTTCTTTGCCAGAAAACGGCAGAAGAATTATTTGCAAGATTATAGCCGAGATAGGTGGTCTGTGTTACAATTTGAATATCAACAGAGTCCAATCGCCATCGGAATTTACGATTTTTTTTTTTTAAGAAAGCACGAGGATGTTAGATTTTAAGAAATTTATGGTCAAATTATTTGCTCTACAAAAGTTCTGAAAGGTTTCTAATTTGTTCTGCAAACCTGATTGGGTACTATCGAATAAAAGCACATCGTCGGCATACGCCAGCCAAGACAGCTGAAGTTTGCCAAGTCGGACCAAGTAAGATTTGGCGGAGTCACATAAGCCTTCGATGTCTGATAAGTATAAGTTAAATAGGACTGCCGCCAGATTACATCCTTGCTTAACCCCAATTGCTGTAGGAATTGGGTTAGACAAACTGCCTTTACTCGAAATGCGTACTCTGAAAGATGTCTTATGATGTAACAGCGCAATGAGTGCTACTAAGTAAGGTGGAAATTTCAGTTTAAGCATTTTGTCCCAAAGTCTACTGCGAATAACGCAATCGAAAGCGGAAGATAAATCTAAGGATTCGATAAATATTGGACCATGATGAGGACGAAGCGCCTCAGCTTTTAGATGTGCAAGAATCGTAGCATTTAGCTGTGTCCCCATATTTTTTCGAAAACCAGTCTGGACTTTATTTAAATTGTGGTTCACAGTAATATGAGTTTCCACCTCCTTCAATAGGAGGAGAGAAAAAATGTTGGACGCTACATCCATAAGGGCGATAGGTCTGAAATTAAGGGGATTATTTAGAGGTCCCTTTTTATGTAACGGGATAATGATTGAACTAACCCAAGAGGGCGGAAGATGTTTTAGGATAAAGATGGATTGAAATATCTTCAGAAGAATATTGGCCCAAAACAAAGGGTCATCCTTAATTATACAGGGAGGTAGGCCATCAGGGCCTGCACATTTCGAGGATTTGAGTTTGGAAATAGCAAACAGAATGTCCTCGCTAGACCATGGGCATAGCATCGGAATGTGGATGACTAGGTCCTCGATATCAACTGGGAGAAAGCGAGATGGTAACAGATATTTTTGTTCGTAAAATTTAAACCATGCAGTGCCATCTATAGCAGATTCGAATGGAGGCAGAGTATTTTTGTTTGCTGTCCTAAGTAATTGCCAAATATCGCAAATATTGTGCTTACAAATTAGGCGTACTATGTTTTGATTACCTATTAAATGAAAAGAGGCTTTGGTTGCTCTTATCTTATTCTTAAAGTTACGCAGCGATAGCTTTTTCGCTATTAGATAACTATTACAAGAATTAGAGCAAACATTTCTTTTCAAAGTTCTTAACTCACAGTTTCTTTCCGATTTTAATTTCGGCAGGTCAAAATATAAGCCGGGTCTTTGATTTTGGGGTATATCTGCGCCAGTTCTGCAAGGGTAGTTAAATGGTTATTGATCATTTGTAAATTCCATGCAAGAATAACCTGGGCAGATTGCGCCCCATAATCATAGTCAGGACACCAGTCCCGATTGACTAGAAATGTCAATCGGTGACAAGTAGATGTATTCCAACGAATTCAAAGTCTGTAACTCACCAAAGGACTTCATTTCTGCCAATATAACACCCAAAAGGATGGCATGATCACCGTACGATGGAAAGAAGGAAGTAATTGGTGAGATGATTCCAGAGAGATATTGAGAAGCTATTATGTAATCAATGGTAGAACATGCCTTTCCCCTGCGCCAAGTTAAAAAGGAATGTGGGTGAAGGGGTTCTAACACTACTAAATCCCACGAGAGGAAGAATTGTGTCCATTTTATCCCATTTACATAGGCTGTTTTGAAATGCTGTGAAGATACATGAGAAGGAGGCATCTTTATGGATGCAAATAAGTAAGCGTTAAAGTCGCCGCAGATCAACACTTCTGCGGCCGGATATTTGCAAAAGCTTTCTGTTAATGCTTCGTTTAAGATATAGATGGCTTCTTCAATATCAAGCGTAGCGGGATTCCAATAAATAGATATCAATACCTCTTTTTTTAGCCCTAAAATGTTATTGTCAATATTTGCCATTAAGAATAATTGAGAGGACAGCGTTGAATTTATTACAAAAGCCAGATCATTGTTCTATAGAATTGAGATACCTCCAACTGGACGACCAGACCCGGGCTGAGTTGCGGTGTTATGAACGGCTGTGAAACCGTCAAGACAAAATTCTTTATATCACATGGTTTCTTGCAAAAATAGAATAGCAGGAAGATCTTTTAGGTTTCTATTTGCGAACCAAGTTAGAAGATTGTTCAGACCGCAGCAATTCCAGGATTGAATAATAAACTTGTTACATTATGATGTTAGCGTAGCGGTAGAGTTCATGCCCGCTGTTTGTGAGGAGTTTTGCAAAAGCGGCAAGATTCCCAAGAATCCATTCAAAGCAGATGTAAGGGAGGCCAACTGTCCTAGTATTTTTTCATTCTCAGAAGAAGTTGAGGTGGAGTTAATTGCAACTGGACACTTTGTCAAAATTGGTGGAGGCGTAAATTCTAAAAATTGTATAGCCTTTTCAAAGGAAGCAAAAGCTTGCAATTCAAAGCCCAAAAAGATTATGTCAGACTTATACTCCCAAATCAACTTCGCAATAATGGGCGAGATTACCTTACCAGAGCATACGATTGTTATTGATTAATGGTAACTTTATCCAATCTATGTCTTGGGAAATTAGGTTACGCAAGGAAGGAATTTTATATAGGGTGTTCATCAAAAAGGAGCGGTTGATAGGGGCCACTCCATTGGTATGTTGGTTACTGGCCCAGCCAATTAAGGTGTGCATTTCCTCAGGAATTTCATTAAAAGATCGTAACTCGTGATTAATTATGATCCGTGGAGCGGAAGGAATGCATTCAGAAGTTGACTTTCCATGAATATCTTTCATTTCTATCGAGGATATTGCAGTCGGGACTTGATTATCTCCAGGGGAAGGGGAAGTTGTTCAAAGATGAACCGGATTGCTTTGCTAAATCTACTCCTGAAGAATTAGAGATGTCTAACCTTGTAATTGGAGGAAGCATCTGAGGAGGAAGCATCTGAGGAACCATATGCTGTGAGGTAGTTATCTGGGGTTCCAGCAATGGTATAACAGACAAGGGTTGATGAATCACAGCTGGAACACTCATAGAAGCTGAGGTAATTGCTTCCGGTGCCTCTTTGTTAATAATGTTGGACCCACCACAACATGTTTTTTTATTTTCAACTAAAGGAAAAAAGGTGTTTAAGTTTGCCTGAACCAACATATTGGAAGAACCAGTACCTTCACAACCAACTAGTTCGCCATTGAGAGTGAAATCCGCAGGGACATTTTCAGCAATTGGTTTAAGAGAGGTTGGCTGCGTACCTTTCTTCCCTTTTTTTTTGAGTTTTTTTAGAGGTTTTTATTTGAAGAGCATTTAAACTCTCTTCGTTCAATTGGCTCGAGTTAAACTTAAAATCTTCGCTTCCAATTTGCGAAGTATTGTGTGTCACATCAATATTGTTACAATTTTTGGCTGAGCATTGTACTGAGGGAGCTGCATTGCTACTATTAGAAATAGAGGGATTATTCCTCTTTGATTTGTTTCTGCGTTTCAGAGCTCTCTGATAGGATTTTTTCATCCTGCGAGAAGGATGGTAAATATTAGTCGACATCTCAATTGAATCTGGAGAGGTAGATTTCTCAAGTAGGCTCGTAAACGCAGAAGGACTGTCTGGAGCTGGCTCGGTCGAAGTAACAGCCGAAGTTATTGTATGATTATTTAACAATTCGGCAGAGAACAGCTCAGATTTAAATAGCAATTGTTCAATTTGAAGAATCCGATCGTGTTGGAGTTTCGCCACTTCGACTATGTCTATTGATTCTGGACTAGTCGTAGAAGACTCCATTAAGTTAGCTTTGGCAGCGGCATTGGCAAAAGAAGTGGGCATGCCATTTAACAAATAAGTAACTTCAGTCGTTTGAGTGCTTTGCGAGGTCAAAGCATGCATTGCAAGAGTAGCTGGCAGGCCCCTCTTTACAAGCTCAGCCGTGCGTTCAGGACACATAATATGAAAGTTGTGACATGATTCTTGGGCTAGCTAGCATAAATCCTTCAATTTTTGAAAGTTTGATCGAATTAGTTACAATGGAGTCTTTTATATCCTTTAGTAGCTCATGTGTAAATTCGTGGCCCTTGTCAAGTAGATTGAGAATGCGAGTAAGTACAGGAAATGAATGTAATTTCTGCTCTAGTGAATGTGAGGAATTTCCATTAATCGGTATTGGGGACAAAGGAGAGTGGGAAGTGGTCGGGTCAAAAGTCGCCACTTGTGGCAGTTGATTATTCAGCGCGCCAGAACGAGTCGGATCGTCAAGCTGAAGTTTCCTAAGGGATTGAAATTCAAAAGTGGGAGAACTTCTCATTTTACTCGATGCAAACACTTCCCTCGAGGGGCTACTAGATGTTGCAGGCTGATTCGAAAAAGCCAAAGGCGGGCAAGGCGTCGGATGGAAATGCACTTGTTCACGTAGTCCACATGAGGATGCAGCTGGAGTGGATGGACCTAGTGAAAGGCTAATTCGCCTTTCTAGGGCAGAGAGTATGCCATGCAAGCATAGAGGTGTCAGAAATAGGCATGGGAGCATTACCAGTCACATCCAGAACAACACTAGTTTGAATATCTATATCATTAGCTGTTTGGAGACTGAAAGATGTATTTTCTTGTGCTTCTGATAAAGAAGTAGACAATTCAATGTCTATGTGGTGTTCGCGAGCATTTTGAGGAGCCAACTGCTCTACAGAGGTCGATAAGGAGGCTGTTTGAATAACAGCAGATAGACCGGGCTGTTGGCTAATTTTAGATATAACCGGTCCCTCAATTTTTATTTTAGGGAATGTTTTAATTCCCGATTTTTTAATGGATTCCCTCAGACGCTTCCCGTTCCTTAAAGTAAGTAAGGGGGAATCCATAAAGTTGGGTTTTTGAAAGTACAACACCTCACATGCTATAATCTCTTACCAATAAAAGTTCACAAAGAGAATAAGTGAAGTTTTTTTTTTTTTTCCCTCCCTTTTCCCTCTAAGAGTTACAGGGGAAAAAGAAAGAAGGTACCTAGACGTGTGTCTTAGTTAAACAGTCTAAAACAAAGAGGAAAAAAAACAAAAAGTAAAACAAAGCCAAGCAAGGCTTACCTAAACCATAAGAATTGCAGCATAGAACCAGCCCAGTGCCACGCGCCGCGCACCGCGAACAGCAAACAGTCCTTTGCGGTGCTTCGCGGTGCGCAGCGCGGGTGTGCTGGAGGCCAATGAATTTATGGAGACAGAAGGGGCGTTGCACAAACCAGAGGGGGCGTGATTAGCTCCACAACACCTTTAGTAAAGTGAAAAAATAATTAGATTTTAATAACTGCTTGCCTCATATTCATTGTCCAGTATATTTTGCAAGTCCAATTGCTATTCAAAGAGCCTCACAACCCTAAGGGCGGAGGACGAGGTACGCTGCAAATCACCTGTTTCCTTCTCGGACGCATGTCAGGCACGACGGTGTAACTTCCAAAGACTTCCTCCTTATCCAGCGGCAATGCAAATGCCAGGAGAAACGAGGTTGACGAGAGCGAGGGCCACAGGGAAGCCGTGCAAAATCCCAGCGCCGGATCCGTGAGCAAGTCCCCCGCACACCAAACAGTCCTTTGCGGTGCTTCGCGCTGCGCATTGCTTTTCATATGCTTACATGCGAGCATAGTAGCACACACAAACCATTCAGAACCCTTTTCAATTGCATTTGATGCTGTTTGAAGTAAAACGTTAGTCATCTATAAATGATACAATGAAAGTGTTTACATTACCAGAAAGCTGTTACGTAAAAAATATATCGAAAACATAGAATAGGTACATTTATTCTTGTATTGCTCATTTACGCATCACACTGTAGAAACATTGCTCCCTGTTAATGCTAGAATGGATGCGTGTTGAATAATCATTATCCGTTTCTCTCATTTTATTGTGAAAACAAAGAGCAGCACAGATTCAAAAACATAGCAAAGCTATTTGAGGAACAATGTCTTATTATGAAAGGCTTCATTGCATACTGTAGATTAAGAAAACCATGTTTATATTCTCTGAAAGAACACCAACTTTCGGATGCTGTTTTTAGAAGATCCATATTAACCAAAAGCCTGCAGGGGGGAAAGGGTGCAAGGGCTTGCCCACGTGGGAGAATCTTTTCTCCCTTGCTGCCGCTGGACTCCTGAGGCCCCGTCCCCTCCAGGCTAAAAACTGCTGCATCCCCCTACGAGGGTGAAGACCGCGGGGGAAAGGGTGCGGGTGTTTGCACCCGTGGGTGTTCGCGCATGGGGGTGAGCTGAAGGCTGCTTCCCTTGGAAGAGCCCTAAGTCCCCCCCTTAAGACTTTGGATACTGTACGAGGACTGAGAAGAGGAGACGGATTTCCGGGGCCTTACAGCCAGCAGTCAGCAGGTGAGATCCACCTATTTAGCTATTACCTATGACACTGGGTCTGATAGTGCCTACCAACTGGCTCTGACACAACCCAGTGATGCACGATTTAAGCAGGAACCCAAATGACCACGTGACCTAGGGAAAATACAAAGGAAAATACTAAAGCAACAATAAGGAGAGCGGCCCCTTATTTTGTACATCCCTCCACCCTTCTCCCTCATTCTAAATAGAAGGTGCAGTGAACTCAAAATGGGCGTGTTAACTCCCGGCACCCCTGATGTGCAACCAAGCCGAGCTAATCTGGCACCAGTGTTCGCGTTCCTATTTAACCAGAAAATCATAACGGGTAAAAAAATTATTTCTGAGCACCAGTTCAGCAAACAACATACTAAAGAGCCAAGCAAAACTAATGATAAGAGACCTTTTGGTGGATGCCGTTCTACCGAAATTAATAATTTCCTGGGTATGTTTGGCCCCCCCAACTACCCTTTCTACTCGTGTAGACCCATGGGGGAGGAGATCAGTTGCCAAAGACACTTCTGACCTCACTGATCCTACTGAACTTGGTAAAGCTGAACATGATGGAAGCCCGAGCGTACGCCAAATAAATGAAGATATGGGGGCCCTGTGTCATTGTTAAAATCTGTGGGTGTCCCTTCAAGAACGGATGTAGGGAGTGTGATTACTTCTGATGTTATCCCCGAGCCTGGAAAGTCTGACCCAACCAGCTGTACAATGCCTGTAATCCCTATAGTTCCAAACCTTGCATCTCTCCAACATTACAGCCCCAAATTTAGTCAGATGACACTGCCACCAACCACAGATATGGAGGACTTTCAAATAGGCTTAAAATAAATACCCATTTCTTAACAGGCCCAGTGGGAGTGTAGGCATTACCCAAGTTGTATCATAATACCCATGCCCACAGCGGGACCAGCCATTGCCCCCTCCAGCCCTCCAGTACCTGAATGCAGTCAGGGTACACAGGGCAATTAATAAACCAGGAAGGACCATGCCCTAGCAGGGTCATGCTTTTGAAAGACTAACTGATAACGATAGTAGGCCGTTGTTTTCATGGGCAAGAGAGTCACTTTACCTCCATAAGGTCCCTAAGCTTGCTCCGAACTACCATGAGGCCAGAAATGACCTTTTAAATAAATGTTTGCACTGGATCTGTGTGGTGAGGGGATTCACATTTGTCAACCGGGATCACATTATACGTTATATTAGGTCTCGTTCCCAGGGATCTACTATGCATGACTCCATCAGAATTGATTTCACAGATTTCCATCTAGTTGAGGATATATTGCACTCTAATGAACCACGAGCCCCTGCCCCCCTTAAAAATCTGCAATAGTACTCAGTCACTCTTCCTGTGACAGTATCCCTTATTGGTCTATGCTCACAGGATCAAATGCTTCCCCGCTGGGGAATAGGCTCTCAAGAGAGAATTGCCTGTTAAGTCCATCCAGGTTCACAGTCCATTGACACTATCCAGCATTTCTGCTTGAAAAAGCTTTTATGTCATTGCTAAGTGATAACTGGCTCATCTCGAATCTAACGTTGTCATTAGCTCTTATGTACTTCCATGGGCAAATTATGTGTGATGTTTTTGTATTTGTACAATGTTGAATTGCATGCTTGTCAAACCTTTATGGCTCATAGCCGAAATAAAGTTCAATGATGATGATGATTAACCAAAAACCTGAAAAGGTGACATTTTGAAGGTATGACAGCATGGTAGAAAAAAGCTTAGTCATGGATGCCAGTCATACACAACAAATACTGATTTACTGCAATTATAATAAGCCCTTATCTCAATCTGTAAACGTGAACATTTTGCTATGGGTTATTCAAGGAGACACAGAACTAACCGGCCAGAGCAGCTTTTCCCCAGCCATTGCTGATCTGGTGGAGCCCTGCAATCGGAGGGGAATTAATTTGGGGGGGTGGGGTGTAATTGTTGACATATGTAGAGTAAATATTGCGAAACACCATGTTAAGCTATAAGAAAAAATAGCTTGCGGTGAGAGCAACTGTTTAAATCTGGTGATTTATAAATAACAGCCACAAGTCAGGATAGGCTGACATGGATAACAAAAACACCTAGTAATTAGGATTGGCTGGTGATCAAATTATCAAATTACTTGTCGGTAATGTCCTTTCTGATGGACGTTCCCCCGGCGCCCCCACTGATTCCTCATTTACGATATCCCTATCCCAGCACAGCTGTTCTCCAGCAACTTCTCTGCAATCAAGGGACGCAGACTGGATCCACATCGGCTCTGTCTGATGCCTCTGCGTGCCCTGTGCAGGAGAGGACTGCAGGGACAGTATATATAGTGAGGTTGTGCTCTGTGATCTCAGTTCCACCCTTTTTCCCTAGCACTGTGAAGATGAGGGACCGTAGAACCGATTGGTCTACTAGCTTCACGCAAGAGGGGCAGGTAGGGAGGGTGATGAGGAATCAGTGGGAGCAACCACCACCAGAAAGAACATTTCCGAGAGGTAAGTATATTTTTTCTTCTAATTGACTCCTTCCTCCCACTGATTCCTCATCTATGATAGACTCCCAAAGCAGTACGTAACCTAGAGGGAAGAAGCAAGGACAGCACCTAAACCAGAAAACTCTGGACGACTGCCCTGACAAACCGGACATCCTGGCCCGCAGGAAAATCCAAGCAATAATGCTTAGCAAACGTGGGAAAAGACGCCTACATTGCCACCAGGGAAATTTCCAGGGCCGGGACTCCCCTCTTCAGAGGTGGTAGCAACTGTTACGCTCACCTGGTATCCACAGGGACGCCACCCGGCCGGGTTACTCGCTGGTATGCTTCTCAGCTTTGCCCAGATGTGGTCTGCGGGGAAGGTACTGCCTGAAAATACAGGAGAACTGTGTTCAAGACTGACCGACCGGGGTAAGTATCCTCCCTCCACCCCCGTATGATTTCAGCCCCTCTGGGGCCCTCTCCTCACCTTGTGGTAGAATTAGGCGTGCTCTCCGTCCTGCCTTCTTTGCAGGGGCGCGTTGTCTTTCATGGGCATGTGCGGTCCAGTTACTTCACTGACGCCGGCCTGTTTGATATTGTTCAGGTAGGTCTTATTGCTGTTCTTTAGTTTTGTTGCTATCCTGCATGCCTTTCTTTGTTTTGAATGGCTCTTTTTCCTCCCTTAGGTATGCGGAGCTTCAGTGCGGCGAACTGGCTTGGTTGAGCCCCGCTGGTAAATGATGACGCATTAAGAGCGCTATGATGCGGTAAGTAAGCGCTATGCGCAGCGCTGCAAAGTCTTGCCTTTCCTAACCTGTGTTTTCCTTCGTTGTAGGTCGCAGTGTTCTTCAGCGTGAGTGGAATGTCCGGAGTGGTGCCAGCCGTGAGGCGACCAGCCAGGTAAGCCTTTTGAGCATTTCGTAATTTACAAATGTCTCTACTGCTTTCTTTAATGTTGCCTCTATCTTCCTCTTTCAGGTAGTACTGTCCGGGAGGCGTGCAGATTCAAGGAAGCTGTTCTCAGAAGCTGCGAGTGGTTAAAGATGAAGACTGCAGGTAAGATGCTGCTGCTAATGATGTTCCTCTTGTCTCCTTGCAGGTTCTGCTTCTCCGAGGTTCGAGGGAATAGCTGGACATGGTGAGCGTCACGCTGCAAGCTGCAAAGTAACGCAAAGCGGGTTGTCTTGCTCGGGTGTGGTTTAAATAGCCCCAACAAAATAGTCCAGGTAAAGTAGTCCCTAGGCTACCACACCCAAAACACTAGACCGCATAGCTTGGTTCCTGGGAACCAATCTATGTGGATGCCTCCATGTTGGCTGGCAACACAAAAAGTAGTTCCCAAGCACATGTTTCTCATGGTGTATGAGCCTAGCGCCATAGGCGCCAGGAGTGGCCCCAAGAGGGTTTTGGAAAAGGATGCCTGGCTCTAGAGGCCCGAGTCCTGACTCCACCTGGCCAATGGGTTTGCCAGAGGGGGTTTTGGGCGAGGGTCGTGACAGCACTCCTCTGGTAGAATGAGCTCTGAACCTTCAATCCTAGTATTTGTTCCAGTAAAGGTAGCACTCTAGTAACTGGTAGCACCTTGAACTCTATTTAACCTTGTAATAGTACCAATAATATTTTGACTTACATTTGAGTGCACCGCCACACCCACCTCTCTTTGCTTTACCCATTGTTGCCACACCGACTTTGGAGATTGCACCTAATTAATTCACATTATGTCATTTTTGAAAATTGGGTCTCTTACAACAAATAAAGCAGAAACTCTAGCCCTCACAGAAGAAGAAGCCGCCAAGATTCTTAAACTCATTTAAACTACTGACCAAGAACTCAGCTCTACCTCTAAACCTGAAGAATTGGTCTACCAACCGGAAAGACTTATTAGACGTGAAATCAGCCAAAGACTGCATGTCACGACATTGGCGCAATATTATAAATCCCAACGTATTCGTACAGGCTTACGGATTGACTTAGGACCAACCTTATGCAAGGAAAATCCCGAATTTGTTAAGAGATGGAGACTCATTCTAAACAAATGTTCACTAGACCTCATAATTCTTACCATTTGAAGAATTATCCAAATCACTGATTTCTATAGAAGTAGATTTAGACAATACCAAAAAATCGTTATCCTCATTTATGACAAAAGAAGAAATGACATCTCTATTAGCAGACATGGACACGAAACTGGAAGCGTACCAAAGGGAACATGAATCTAAAAAAATCAGGAAGTTCAGGGAGACACTTTGGACTACAAATTAGATATCGTGTATACATGGAAGGAGTATTACCAACAGAAGGATATCCAAAGAACCAATAGACCATTATTTAACAAAAATAAGAAAACCCTGAACTCAGCACCTACATCATCAGATGCTTCAAGAGGAGAGATTGACAACACGGAAACTGCTATAGAAGCAGAAACAGAAGAAAGGAGAGAAGCAAGAGGAAGTAGTCAGGTACCCAGCACCTCTAAAACAACTACAGAAACCACACCAACGTCTTATTCTTTTTTAGACAGAATAAGACACGAAGAGGGCAAAAGAAAAAACCCAACAAGGAAAGTAAACTATCCTCCAAAGAAAACTTAGTGGTTAATACCTCGAGTTACAAACTCTCCAAGTTTGAATGTCAAACGCTGCAGAAAGGAATTTCATTTGTCCCACAATATAATACTACACTGCTTAAGGAGAAAATAGCATTCTTTTAGTTAACAAGGAAAATGAAGGAACAATTTACTTACCTGTAACTGTGTTCTCCAGCATGGGGTCTGGCATTGATTCACATGCTCATGAATATTCCCCGTCGTCAGGCTGGGAATCCTCGGTAAAGAAAAAATCAGTATCAGTTTCGTTTCTGATCTGCCTTTCTTAGTAGTAACCAATCACTGGTCTCTGGGTCATACTGCCCCCAGCCAATGACTGCCCTCTCCCTAAGCCCCGCCCCTGGCAGCCATCCTCAGATTTGGTAGCACGTAAAGTGGCAGTATGACCAAGTGAAGAGCCGCAGAGGGGTAGGAGGGAGGGTTTGCATGTGAATCCATGCCAGACCCATGCTGGAGAACAACAGTTACAGGTAAGTAACTTGTTCCTTCTCCAGCATGGGGTCTGGAATGGATTCACATGCTCATGAATATAAGAATAGATAGCAGTACACACATGCACAACCACGGGAGGAGGCAAAGGCTCAATATTAAACATCACATAAACACAACATTAAGCAACCCTTACCTCCTCACCAGGCCCACCTTCAGGTGAACAGGTTGCGCAGCACTGCTTGGCCGACTCTGGACTCCTCCCTGGAATCCCGATCGATGCAGTAGAATCTCGTGAAGGTGTGTGTCGACCTCCACGTAGCAGCCTGTTAGGGAGAATTCTCTGTTTAGGCTGAATTTCCCTACCTAGTGAGTCCCCCAGCAGCTTTGCTGGATTTCTGGGGTTTCTTTTTTTTCTCCTGCCAAGAGTGAGACTCTTTTACCCTCACTCTTGGACATGTTGAAGTGTGTTTTCTTGGTTAAACCTTGTGTTGAATGGGCTATGGGGTCTTTTACTCCATAGGGCCTCATGTATTTTTGTGATGTGGGTTACACAGCACCCTCTGGATGTACTGGCTGGGGCAATTCGATTGCCCCAGGGTCTGTTAGTCGAGGGGGCACGTCTCCGTCCCCCCTGATCGAGTTTTGGCTGGTGGCAGTGGAAACTACTTTTTATATTCGACCGCGAATATTTCCCTATGGGATTTCCCATTGTTTTAGGCTAACACATTTAATTATTTATTTACGGTAGCCTTAAACATACCGCCGGTTTATATATTTATTATTATAACTCCGGTTGGGACTTTTTGCCAAAACTTGATTCTAAAATGGCGTTGGCGTTCGCCTCTGTAACTCTGACCCAAAGTGGAGCCCTTTGTTCCACTTTTGGCGGGCTTCTCCACAGAAGCCCTCCAAAGTGGTGCCACTCTGTCTGGGGTACTTAGGAGGGGTGGAGGGGGATTTAGGCACCCTGGACTGAGTTACCTTGGTAACTCAAGTCGCACTCCGTCCTGATTGGCCCAAGTGGTGAGCCGGCCGGCTCACCACTTAGCATGTTTGAGTGACAGCTAGGCTGGGTGAATGGGGGTTTGCTGCATAAAAGCAGGGCTTTGGGGACTGGAACTTCAGAAGTCGCCACAGGACCAAGAATCCGACGAGGGAAGAGCTGAGCCGACCTGCTTCGACGACACCACCCGGTGGAGCCCTGCTGAACCGTCTCACCACTTTTCCCGACGACCGAGGAGAACTCTTAACGGAGTGGCTCCTTCCCTTGACTGGTGGGGACAACCAGTTTTCGCCTTCTTTTCGCTTCTCGAGGTATCTCGTGGCCGCCTTGCCAGTGCCAAGCACCCCGGCAACCGGAACCCCACCACTTTTACCCCAACCACGAAAGTCGGTACAACCCTTTAACCGGAGGACTCCTCGGCTGGTTTCTTCCCGGGCAGTGCAACGACCTTCTTCTTCTGCTCTTCAGCGAGAACTTCTTCTCCCCTGACCGACGTCGAGCCTTGCTGCCACTGCCTGGAACAACTGCCACCGCTGGAGGAACCTTTCCGCTTAAGGTACCGTGTTCCGCCTGGCTTCCCTTGCTACCGACTGTACGGGGTAGATTTAGCCCCCGGCTTTCGACCCTGGGAGTGCCTGGGACACCCTGGCTAAACTTTTTAAACCACTCTAAACTCTTTCTAACTCTTTGCAAGACTTTGAATCCCTAATAACAGTGTGATCTTGGGCACATTTTCGCTCCGGCTACTCTAAGAGTGGGCCCTGCCTAGTGACTTTTGCTCACCTGTGACTTTGTGCTTCTTTGAGCCTATTGCAAGTGTTCTGGACCTTAGAGTGGTGTGTTTAACCCATAGCTGTTTCTTTTTACCCCTTTCTTGAACCTACTAGAGTGTCATCTAACGTTAAGCGCTCACCTCTGTTTTAATTATGTGGTGTTAACTTAGAGTTGTCTAGATAGGAGTAAGGGTTGAAACTGCTTTCATTATAACTGTGTTTGAAGTGTTTTTACTATATTTTGCTAGAGTGATTTCAACTTATGTGTTCTTGAAAATAAATAACTATATACTTTTGAAACCAAGCTCTGGTCAGTGTTTGCTTGTGCTATTGTGTCTGAGTACATATTGTGTATACTTTGCATACTGCCTAACTCTTCTTGAGGGAAGTCTGACTGCTCAGCCACAGCTACCAGGTAAATCTGGGTGGTGCAGACTGCTACCAAGTGGGTTTACTGCTATACCTGTAGTCTTAAATCTTTTGCAGTGTTCCCCAAGGGAACTGCACAGGTTTCTGCCTAACACTGGTGTACAGCGGTGGGATTTGTATTAAGTATATATTTTATTGTGCTTTAGATACCTTAGTGCAACTAACCACAAAGCTTAGCACTGAAAAAGTAAACCTCTAACATGTCAGTTATAGAAAGCTATAGTCAAGAGTCCCTTGCAGCCAAAACTGCTGATTGTTTAAGAGTGCTCTGTAAACATAAGGATCTCCTGACTAAGGGCAAGAAAATGGAGCTGATTGAAAGATTGTTAGCTAACCAAAGTCTGGGTGATGGTTCAGAGGAACCTATCACTCCAGCAACTGTAGATGACAGTATTGAAGTTAACATGGAGCAAAATGTTGATGATTCTGAGGAAGAGTCAGAAGAGGAGGGTGAGGCTGTTGTAACTGTCCCCCCTAGGCCTCTGCCTGCTCTACCTGCTGTACCTACTGGACCTTTACCAGGTCCCACATTTAGTCCTCAGTACTTTGAACTGGAGAAAATGAAGCTAGAATTGGAGTATAAGAAACTTAATGCTCAAACTGACAAAGAACTAAGGCTAAGGGAAATGGAGCTCAAGTATGACTTAGAAATGAAGAAATTATCTGTTGAGAATGTTTCTCTCTCTGGCTCCTCTAGAAGTTCCAGTCCTAAAAGACCCCGGATGCCTAAAGAATTGATTGGTATGTATGAGCCTAAGTTGGATGTGTTGGATTGGTTGTCTCTGTTTGAATATAATCATGGGCTCCAGAACATCACAGGAAATGACTTACTCACCTGGTTGTTCTCTAGGCTTCCCCCTGTTGCAACTGATGTGGTAATGGAGATGGGGGAGGAGGATAGGAAGGACTATGAATGTGTGAAACTAGCTTTGATAGCTAGGTTTGGGAAGACCCCTTCCCAGTATCTTAAGAGGTTTAGGAGCCTCAAAAAGCATGATGGTACCCCTTGGGCTACCTGGGTGAGTGAATGTTTGAAAAACTTAGAGGGATGGATTAAGGGTTACAAGGTGAACACTTATGAAGGTATGAAGAATTTGTTTATGTTGGAGACTATTTATGATGCCTGCTCTCCTGAGCTCAGACAACACTTGGCTGATTCCAGGGAATTAGATTCCCGGAAACTAGCTAAGGCTGCTGACTTGTGGGTTGCCAACAGGGCCACTCACAAGGATTCTGGGGTAACTCAGAAGAAGGATGGGGAAAAACAGCCTAAAAAGGACTCCAAAGAGAATTCTAATGCTACAAATTCCAAAGAGGGCCCCAAACAAAACTATAAGGGTAAGCCACAAGGGAAACCAAATCAGGCTAGTGTACCTCCTGGTCCCAGACCAGAAGGAGGTCAGAACAAGCCTCCATTCCAGCGAGCCTTTGGCTCATGCTTTGTTTGTAAGGCTACTGACCATGTGAAAGGAGATCCCAGATGTAAGGGTAAACCTTCAGGGGTCCAGCTTGCCTCCTTAGCCTTCGCTCCAGAAGAGGAAGTACATATGGCAAGTGGAAACTTTCTATTACTAGCTGATGAACCCACTGGAGTCTCAGCTAGTGTTTCTTTAGTCTCTCTGGGGTTGTGGGAACAACAGAATTTAGATGTCTATAACTCTATCCCAGATAATACTAAAGAGTATTATAAGGACAGTGTCCAGGTGAATGGTCAGGAGACTCCTGCCATTAGGGACACTGGAGCCAGCATAACTGTGGTGGATGAATCATTTTTCAAGGCAGAGGATGTTGCTAAGGCACCCAAATGCCTCACCAAGTTAGCTGGTGGGCCTGTGCAGATGTGTCCCCAGTTACCAGTTCTCATCCAATGTAATGATATGGCTGTAAAAATACCTGTCAGTGTACAATGTGAAGTGCCAGGTAGGGTTCTGTTGGGTAATGACCTCAAAGCTCTTGGAGTTGTATCTCATACCCCCAGACCCCCTAGCAAAAGGTTACAGGAACTCACAAAACCTGCAAGAGAGAAAACCCTGAGAGGGTTATCTCAGGAGATGATGACAGAAATCACTCCTCTCCCACTGGAGCAACTTACTGCAGTAACTACCAGATCAGGAGCAAAGGGGCAACCCAAGACTCCTAGGAAAAAGCCAGCAGCAAGCACTCCAGTGCTTCCAACAAGGACTTCCCCTAGGTTGTCCAAAGTTACACCTGTAACTCCACCTCCAGCTGAGGCTGAGAGGGAGGTACAACCCTGTGTGGTTGAGCTAGACTCTGAGGAAGAGCTAGAAGGAGGCCCCAACCTTATTGCAGATTTGGACCCTGAGGACCATCCTGAGCTGCAGTCTTTACTGGCAGAAGGTGGGCCTAGCAGGGCAGCTTTTCGTAAGGGGCAAAGAGAATGTCCAACTCTGGAAGGTCTCCGCCACCAGGCAGCTTCTCAAGCTGATGGGCAAGAGCCTGGGAAGTATAGGTTACACTGGGAAGATGGCCTCTTCTACAGTGAACCCACTGAGTCTGAACCTGGAGACTACAAACGCCTTGTAGTCCCACAAGAGAACAGACAACAGTTCTTACAACTAGCCCATGAGATACCTTTGGCTGGTCACTTGAGTTTCAAGAAGACCAAGGAAAGGCTCTCACTCTACTTTTATTGGCCAAAGATGGGGGCTGAAGTAGATAGATATTGTAAGAGCTGCCATACCTGCCAGACTTCTGGTAAGGTTGGTTCCAAGAATGTGGCACCTTTAGTGCCTCTCCCAGTTGTGGGAGTCCCATTTGAGAGGGTAGGGATTGACATTGTTGGTCCCCTTGATCCTCCAACCTCCTCAGGCAACAGGTTTATCCTTGTTGTAGTAGACCATGCTACGAGGTACCCTGAGGCAATTCCTATGAGGACTGTTACAGCTCCGGCTGTGGCTAAGGCCCTCCTTGGTATTTTTACCAGGGTTGGGTTTCCTAAGGAGGTAATCTCTGACAGGGGGTCAAACTTTATGTCCCACTACATGAAAGCCATGTGGAAAACCTGTGGAGTTACCTACAAGTTCTCAACCGCATACCACCCTCAGACAAACAGGTTGGTTGAAAGGTTTAACAGAACCATGAAGAGCATGATAGGTGCTTTAGAAGAACCCCTTAAGAAAAAGTGGGACCTTCTACTGCCATGCCTTCTCTTTGCTTATAGAGAAGTCCCTCAGGAGGGAGTAGGTTATTCTCCCTTTGAGCTTCTCTATGGCCATCCAGTCAGAGGTCCATTGGCCCTGATTAAGGAGGGATTGGAAGGTGCTCCTCCCCTCAAGCCAGTCAGAGTGACTGACTATGTGATAGGTCTCCGGAGGAGAATGTCACACATGATGGCAGAAGCAAGTGACAACTTGAAAGCTGGTCAAGCTCTGGTCAAACATTGGCACGACCAGAAGGCTAACATGGTTGAGTTTACTCAAGACCAGCTAGTTCTAGTTATGCTCCCAACAAGGCAGAGGGCCTTGCAAGACAAATGGATGGGACCCTTCAAGATTGTGGGAAAACTTGGAGAGGTCAACTATCTGGTGGATCTGGGCAGACCCAGGGAAGCTCCTAGAGTCTTCCACACCAACCGACTAAAAGCATACATCTCCAGACCTGATGTAGGAGCCTTGCTTCTAGCTTCAGCTGCAGAGGAAGAAGAGAGTGAATCTCTCCCTGATCTCCTCAGAGGTGTGCCTTTAGATGAAAAAGTTGAAGGAGTCAACCTCTCTTCAGACCTGACACCTGAGCAACGAGAGGAGTGCAAATCTATGTTAAATCAGTTTGCCTCCCTGTTCTCACTGTCACCAGGCTTGACCCCTTGGGGCCAGCATGAGATACTCACTGGTGACTGTCTGCCAGTCAAAAGCAGAGGGTACAGAATGTCAGAACATATCAGAACCCACATCAAAGGAGAGGTCAAGAAGATGCTTGATCTCGGGGTAATAGAGCCCTCTACTAGTCCATGGTCTAGCCCAGTTGTGTTAGTACCAAAGGCAGGATCCAAAGACTTGAGATTCTGTGTGGACTATAGAGCTCTAAATGCAGTCACCAAGACTGATGCCCACCCTTTGCCCAGGACAGATGAGTTGGTGGATAAACTTGGTGCAGCCAAGTACCTCAGCACATTTGACCTGACGTCAGGCTATTGGCAAATAGCCCTGACGGACCATGCCAAGGAGAAAACTGCATTTTCAACCCCAGTTGGCTTGTACCAGTTTAAGGTCATGCCTTTTGGACTAAAAAATGCACCTGCCACATTCCAAAGGATGGTGAACCAAGTTCTGGCTGGGATGGAAGATTTCTGCATGGCATACTTGGATGACATTGCAGTCTTCAGCCACTCCTGGGAAGAACATGTGAACCACCTAGGACATGTGTTGCAGGCTCTGGAACAGGCCCATTTGACAATCAAAGCCAGTAAGTGCCAGATTGGTCAAAGTAAAGTGGTCTACCTTGGACATGAGGTAGGAGGTGGAATAAATAAGGCCTTTGCCCAGCAAGATTGAAGCTGTGCAAAATTGGACAACACCAACTACTCAAACCCAAGTGAGAGCTTTGCTAGGCCTCACTGCATATTACAGGAATTTCATTGAGAACTATGGGACCATAGCTTCTCCACTGAATGTAATCTCCTCTCCCAAATTCCCTAAAAAGGTAAAATGGAATGAGGAGTGCAATCAGGCCTTTGAAAAACTGAAGAGAGCTCTTTGCCAAGCTCCAGTATTGAGAGCTCCTGACTACCACCAACCTTTCATTGTACAAACTGATGCTTCCAATGTAGGTATAGGTGCAGTTCTAAGCCAACTGGATGAGAAGGGTAGGGAGCACCCCATTTGCTTCATCAGTAGGAAACTGAAGGATCCTGAGACAAGGTGGGCAACTATCGAAAGAGAATGCTTTGCTATTGTGTGGGCACTGAAGAAGTTTAGGCCATACTTGTATGGTTCTACTTTTGTTATTCAGACTGACCACCAACCCTTGAGATGGTTAATGCAAATGAAAGGGGAAAATCCAAAACTATTGAGATGGTCAATCTGCCTACAAGGGTTTGATTTCACCATTGAGCACAGGTCAGGGTGTCACCATCAAAATGCTGATGGACTCTCTAGGATGTATATCATCGACTAGAGGTATGAGGTTCATCCAGGAGTGGATTAAATCCTCCTGTCCCTTAGTCTGGGGGGGGCGAGTGTTAGGGAGAATTCTCTGTTTAGGCTGAATTTCCCTACCTAGTGAGTCCCCCAGCAGCTTTGCTGGATTTCTGGGGTTTCTTTTTTTTCTCCTGCCAAGAGTGAGACTCTTTTACCCTCACTCTTGGACATGTTGAAGTGTGTTTTCTTGGTTAAACCTTGTGTTGAATGGGCTATGGGGTCTTTTACTCCATAGGGCCTCATGTATTTTTGTGATGTGGGTTACACAGCACCCTCTGTGCCGTGACCCAGGGGTGTCCTAGGGACTCCCCAACATAGACTCCATACCCTGGGACTGACTACTGTCTCCCAGGGCATGTAAAGTCACCAAAGACTTTGCTAGTCTTGAATCCTGAACAGAACCAGTACAAACCATCATATTGTGGACGTACTGGCTGGGGCAATTCGATTGCCCCAGGGTCTGTTAGTCGAGGGGGCACGTCTCCGTCCCCCCTGATCGAGTTTTGGCTGGTGGCAGTGGAAACTACTTTTTATATTCGACCGCGAATATTTCCCTATGGGATTTCCCATTGTTTTAGGCTAACACATTTAATTATTTATTTACGGTAGCCTTAAACATACCGCCGGTTTATATATTTATTATTATAACTCCGGTTGGGACTTTTTGCCAAAACTTGATTCTAAAATGGAGTTGGCGTTCGCCTCTGTAACTCTGACCCAAAGTGGAGCCCTTTGTTCCACTTTTGGCGGGCTTCTCCACAGAAGCCCTCCAAAGTGGTGCCACTCTGTCTGGGGTACTTAGGAGGGGTGGAGGGGGATTTAGGCACCCTGGACTGAGTTACCTTGGTAACTCAAGTCGCACTCCGTCCTGATTGGCCCAAGTGGTGAGCCGGCCGGCTCACCACTTAGCATGTTTGAGTGACAGCTAGGCTGGGTGAATGGGGGTTTGCTGCATAAAAGCAGGGCTTTGGGGACTGGAACTTCAGAAGTCGCCACAGGACCAAGAATCCGACGAGGGAAGAGCTGAGCCGACCTGCTTCGACGACACCACCCGGTGGAGCCCTGCTGAACCGTCTCACCACTTTTCCCGACGACCGAGGAGAACTCTTAACGGAGTGGCTCCTTCCCTTGACTGGTGGGGACAACCAGTTTTCGCCTTCTTTTCGCTTCTCGAGGTATCTCGTGGCCGCCTTGCCAGTGCCAAGCACCCCGGCAACCGGAACCCCACCACTTTTACCCCAACCACGAAAGTCGGTACAACCCTTTAACCGGAGGACTCCTCGGCTGGTTTCTTCCCGGGCAGTGCAACGACCTTCTTCTTCTGCTCTTCAGCGAGAACTTCTTCTCCCCTGACCGACGTCGAGCCTTGCTGCCACTGCCTGGAACAACTGCCACCGCTGGAGGAACCTTTCCGCTTAAGGTACCGTGTTCCGCCTGGCTTCCCTTGCTACCGACTGTACGGGGTAGATTTAGCCCCCGGCTTTCGACCCTGGGAGTGCCTGGGACACCCTGGCTAAACTTTTTAAACCACTCTAAACTCTTTCTAACTCTTTGCAAGACTTTGAATCCCTAATAACAGTGTGATCTTGGGCACATTTTCGCTCCGGCTACTCTAAGAGTGGGCCCTGCCTAGTGACTTTTGCTCACCTGTGACTTTGTGCTTCTTTGAGCCTATTGCAAGTGTTCTGGACCTTAGAGTGGTGTGTTTAACCCATAGCTGTTTCTTTTTACCCCTTTCTTGAACCTACTAGAGTGTCATCTAACGTTAAGCGCTCACCTCTGTTTTAATTATGTGGTGTTAACTTAGAGTTGTCTAGATAGGAGTAAGGGTTGAAACTGCTTTCATTATAACTGTGTTTGAAGTGTTTTTACTATATTTTGCTAGAGTGATTTCAACTTATGTGTTCTTGAAAATAAATAACTATATACTTTTGAAACCAAGCTCTGGTCAGTGTTTGCTTGTGCTATTGTGTCTGAGTACATATTGTGTATACTTTGCATACTGCCTAACTCTTCTTGAGGGAAGTCTGACTGCTCAGCCACAGCTACCAGGTAAATCTGGGTGGTGCAGACTGCTACCAAGTGGGTTTACTGCTATACCTGTAGTCTTAAATCTTTTGCAGTGTTCCCCAAGGGAACTGCACAGGTTTCTGCCTAACACTGCAGTAGAATCTCGTGAAGGTGTGTGTCGACCTCCACGTAGCAGCCCTGCAGATGTCCAGCAGGGGCACACCAGACAAGAACGCCGTGGTAGCAGCGATTGCTCTGGTCGAATGGGCTCTCGGGCGGCCGGGCAATGGTCGGTTTGCCAACCGGTGACAGTGCATGATGCAGCCAGAGAGCCATCTGGAAATGGAAGCCTTCGAGAGGGCCTTCCCTTGGCTCACAGGTCCAAAGTTCACAAACAGCTGTGACGTCTTCCGAAAACTCTTCGTGCGGTCCACGTAGAACTTCAGCGCTCTAGCTACATCCAGCGAGTGCAAAGTCCTCTCGGCCGGCGACGAAGGCGACGGGAAGAAAACTGGTAACAACAAGGGCTCGTAGAGGTGGAAGTCCGACGGCACCTTGGGCATAAAGGAGGGGTGCATCCTCAGCACCACCCTCGTCTCGTGAAAAGTCAAGTATGGAGGTTTGCAGGATAGGGCCTTGATCTCTCCCACTCGTCGTGCGGAGGTGATGCCCACAAGAAATGCTGTCTTCCACGACAGGAACTTAAATGGTGCCGAATGCAGAGGCTCGAATGGCAGCCCCATGAGCCTGGTCAGCACCACGTTGAGCTCCCACGCCGGGGCTGGGGCCGGAGCCTTCACCGTTGGGAAAGAACGGAACAGTCCTTTCATAAATTCCTTCACCAGGCGATGAGACCACAGGGATGGCCATCCTGTAGTTCTGGTGTATCGGGAAATCGCTGCCAGGTGTATCTTGATGGAAGCATGCGCTAGTCCCGCCTTGGCCAGCGACAGAAGGTACGGTAGCACCTGAGGAGCCGTAATCCGTAGAGGGTTAATCTTCTGTGCACGGCACCAGACAGAGAACCTCTTCCACTTGTGTCCGTAGCACTTGAGAGTTGAGGACGCCCTGGCCTTTGCAAGAACCTCCTTGCAGTCCACCGGGATATCGTACCCTCCAAACTCTAGTGCTGCAGAAGCCAGGCCTGCAAGTTCAGCGACTCCTGGTCAAGATGAAGGATGGCGCCTCCCTCTCTGGAGAGAAGATCTGCGTCCGTCGACAGTTTGACTGGTGGGGACGCTGACACCGGGACCTCTCGAGTTGGTTGACGGGTCGGAGCAGCAACGGCAACAGAGGAAACGCATACAGGAACAGGCTGTCCCAGGGGAACGAGAAAGCATCGCCCATGCTCCTCGACTGGGGAAACCTGCTGGCAAACCTCTGGCACTTGGAATTTGTCGCCATCGCAAACAGGTCGATCTGGGGTTTGCCCCATCGCTGGAAGAGTAGATCCACTTGATCCTGGCGTAGTTCCCACTTGTGACACGAGCGCAGCTCCCTGCTGAGTGAGTCGGCGATGGTGTTTTTTTATCCCTGCTAGATGAAAGGGCACCAGAAACATCCCCTGGGCAACGGCCCAATGCCACAGATCCTGGGCTTCCCTGGATAGGGCTGGGGATCTGGTTCCTCCCTGCTTCCGGATGCAGAACATCGTGGTGGTGTTGTCGGTGAAGATCCTCACCACCTTGCCCTTGAGGGACGGGAGGACGACCTGAGGGCCCAGAACACTGCTCGAAGCTCCAGTATGTTGATGTGGAGCGGCCTCTCCTCCGGGAGCCAAAGGTCTCTCGCATGAAGATCTCCGGTGTGCGCTCCCCACCCCTCCAGGGAGGCATCCGTCGTCACCGTCACCTGGTGTGCTGGGGTCTGAAAGTCTGTGCCCGCCGCGAGATGCGCGCGGGTGCCCCACCACCGGATTGCTTGGCGGAAAACCTTGTTGAGCGAGATCCTGTCCTCGAAGCTGCCCGCCGCTTGCATCCAACGGGCGTCAAGGAACTCCTGTAGGGGACGCATCCGAAGCCTGCACAGGCGCACCAGATAGATGCACGAGGACATCATTCCGATAAGGGACTTGATGGACCTCACCCTGGATATGTCCGTGGTCAGCAGACGCTGCACCTTGCCCAGGATGGCCTTCGTCCTTTCCTCCGATGGCGAGGCCAAACGTGCTACTGTGTCGAGCTTGGCCCCCAGAAACAGTGCGACCTGCGACGGGACCAGGTGGGATTTGGGGAAGTTGATGGAGAATCCGAGGATCGTGAGCAGCCGGATGGTCTTCGCTATGTGTTCAACAGCGAGGTCCCTTGTCCTTGCTCGGATGAGCCAGTCGTCCAGGTAGGGGTAGACGTGGATCTCCTGCAGGCGCAGCCGTGCCGCCACCGGTGCTAGGCACTTGGTGAATCCCCTGGGCACCGACTTCAATCCGAATGGGAGGGCCTTGAACTGGTAGTGCCGTCCTTGGACTACGAACCTGAGAAACTTTCAGTGTCCTTTTAGAATGGGGATGTGAAAGTACGCATCCTCCAAATCCAACGACGATAGGAAGTCGCCTTCCTCCAGCTGGCCCAGCACGTGCTGGAGGGTGACCATCCGGAACTTCTGTGCCTTGATGTATTTGTTTAGTCGACGCAGGTCCAGGATGGGACGCCATCCTCCTGTCTTCTTTCTGACGAGGAAGTATCTTGAGTATACACCGGAGCCTCCTTGGGATGAGCTTGATGGCTCCTTTCTTGAGCATCGCCTTTACCTCAAACAGCAGTTAAGGGACATGGTTTCCTTCCTGTCCACGGGAGGAATGCGGGGACACTTCTTTAGAAATTCAGTCGGTGGAGATGGGCTCCCACGCGTTGACGAACTTCGTCAGCCGGCCTCCCACCGGGGTGCTCCGGTGGGGGCCCGACGCAACGGTCGGTTCAATGTTGCTTGGCAGCGGCCTTGCCGCCTTGGCCTCCCTGGCGACGACGGCGAGATCCACCTGACTTGCCTCATCCCCTGTAGGCTTCCTGCGACGAGGAGCGGGCCGCCTGACGGTATGTGGAGGAGCCGACGCCAAATCCTTTGGAAGCACCTTGCTTGCCTCCGGAGTTCCAAAAGGGTGGCCGTTGTTGCTGCAGAACTCCCAAAGCCCGAGCCGTCTCCTTGTCGGTCTTGATGGCCTGCAGTGACTCATCCACTGTCTTTCTAAACAGACAGTTCCCGTCGAAGGGCATGTCCAAAACCTTGGCTTGCACGTCTTGGAGGAAATCCGTTGCCTTGAGCCACCGCCGCCATCGAAGGCAAACGCTGTTGCCCAACTGGCGGAAACCGGTGTAGGCAATGTCCGTGGCTACCGTTATGGCGTTGTCCGACAGAGGGGCGATCCTGTACCACAACTCCCTGTCGTAGGGAGCCACGATAGCTAGGGCATTGGCCGCCTTAATCGTCGTTGCCGCTGACGAGATGACTCGTCGTCCCATGGCGTCCAGTTTCTTTCCCTTGCCGTCCGGTGGGGAAGTAGAAGTTGAGGCAGATGCCCCCCGTGCTTTCTTCTTCTTCTTCTCATACCGGTCCCTCTTTTGGCCTTGCGCCGTTGGTAGAGGAATCCTTCCTTCTTTTGTTCTTCGGGGCAGAGCTGGAAAAGCTCGGATGCCCTGGCAATCATGGAAGGAAGGAGCCAATTTCTTCGGGCGGGTAGGCCCGAGGAGGTGGTGGTGGGAGGTCAGTCCCATCATAGCCACCGTTGTCATCCGTCCCCGTCATGACCGTATTTGTTCCCATGTCATCTCCAGGGATAGGGGAAGGAGCAGGAGAAGGAGACAACGGCTGAGAAGGCCGTGGGGGCTGGAAGGGTGGGGGTGGATGAACTCTCCTCCTCTTGTTTGGAGGGCTTCCCGGTTCCACTGGGTCGTCCGTTGGGGGTAGGGGCAATCTCGTCCTTATCATCGTGCATAAGGTTTGGATTGCCATCAAAATGGCCACCGAGTTGTCTTGTGGCTTGGGTTGCGACGGACGCGTTGGTTGCTCCTCCTCCACGGGAGCCTCGTCGGCGCCACCGTCACTTTCTTCGTCCCCCTCGTCGGGATTCCTCCCCTGGGACGGGGCCTTCCCCAACTTCCTGTTGAGGCCCTCCACAACTTCCACCAACTCCTCCTCGGAGGCTGTGTCCGTGTCCGTAACGGCTACCGCCCCCCCTCTTTCTCCACCGGGATCTTCACGGGGGTCTTCTCGATGGGCTGAAAAGAGGATTCCCTCCGTGGTGGCAGGGAAACTCTGGGCCCCGACGTCGCCTCCACTGGGGTAGCCTCCACAGGCTTCGCCAGGGCCGTCGCAACTACCTCGTTAGAGGTCTTAGCCGGGTGAATCAAGGCCTTCACCACCTTGGGTGCGCTTGAGGCCTTCACCTTGGGAGGAGGGTCACCACCTTGCTCCCCCTCGGCTACTTCCTTCGAGATCGACTGGGCCTTCTCCAGAAGCTTAGCCGGGTTCTTGGACTTTCTCTTCCCTGAGCCAGAGCGTTGGCTCGTGGTTGATGGTGCCGGTGAAGGTGCGCCCTGCCTGGCAGCCGAGGAGCCCGACCGTTCGGCACTCCCGGTGCCCACGGATTCGTGGTGCTTTGCCTGCTGTTGGGTCGCCGGAGCGCCCTCACAGGACTTCGAAGACCGCTCGGACTTCTTCTTCTCACCTGCTGGGCTCTTTCCTTCCAGCCAGTTGGCAAGACGGGTCCGACGATCCCTCATAGTCCGATCCGTCATGTTCACGCAAAACGCACAGTCCTTTTCCACGTGCGTTTTGTCTCCGTGAAGGCAGTAGAGGCATCTCGAATACTCGTCCTCCTTGAACACATTCTGTGATCCGCATCCAGGGCAGTTCCTAAACAGATTGGATCCGGGGTGTCGAGCTTCCTTTCTCCTGGGCCATGTCGACGAGGTAGGCCTCAGAAACTTCTGGCATCCTCCGAGAATCGTAACTCGATGAAAACTTCGCCCTTGAGGGGCGTAGAAAATTCTGAAACGGGTCCCCGTTGATCGGAAGTAGAAACGGTGGAGCTTGAGGCTCGATTGACCGAAAAAAATGAGATAAATCACGTGAAAAAACCCAAAACACAGTAAAAGCTCGAGAGCTATAGCACGAGGACTCCGAACACTTGAACGTGCGGTAAAAATCTGAGGATGGCTGCCAGGGGCGGGGCTTAGGGAGAGGGCAGTCATTGGCTGGGGGCAGTATGACCCAGAGACCAGTGATTGGTTACTACAAAGAAAGGCAGATCAGAAACGAAACTGATACTGATTTTTTCTTTACCGAGGATTCCCAGCCTGACTACGGGGAATATTCATGAGCATGTGAATCCATGCCAGACCCCATGCTGGAGAAATTAAAACTCTTTTTTGACATGGTTGACATACCCGAAAGTACACAACAGACGGAATATCTTGAGATGAAAGCAAAAAGTGCATTCTCCCCACCGGTGCAGAATTCTGTAATGGATGCATTCCAAAAACTGGGTTTGAAAGATCTTCAGAAAATTAAATTCCAGAACAGAACAAGAGGCAATCTGACTCACAGAGAAAGGCAATCCTTGGAGCGACTATGGCAGAATCCAGATATTATCCTAAAACCAGCTGACAAAGGGGGCGCCCTAGTAATAATGGAAACGGTTATGTATAGGAACGAAATAATGAGACAACTTAACGACCAAGATACTTACTTAGAAATGTTTCAAGACCCCTCAGAATGAGTAGGAAGTGTCATCAAACAAGTACTGGAGGAAGCTGAAGATGCTGAAATCATTACACATAAAACCAAGGCATTTTTTGACTAAACTACATCCATCCACTGATGCCAGTCATATATGTGTTACCCAAGATTCACAAGAACTTGACAGAATCACCAGGACGGCCCATAATAGTGGCAAACAATAGCCTATTGGAACCGGTTGCACAATATGTAGACCAAATAATACCACTTACTCACAAATGTACAACATACATAAAAGACACTAATTACTTTTTGAGAATGTCATTTTCAACCCAGATACTGATTTTCTGTTCACTATGGACGTCACAAGTTTGTATATCAACATTACTCACCAAGCAGGCCTAGAAGCTATGGAATAGATGCTGTTAAACACTGAGCAAACAGTCAAAAGTGATAATCTCTTCATTATGAAACTCTTGAGTATTGTCTTAAATAATAACTTCTTTTCATTCCAAGATCGATATTGTTTACAGCTATCGGGCATGTCAATTAGGGCAGCGATGGCCCCAAGCTACGCCAACACTTATATGGCATACTTAAAAGAGACAAAAGTCATCTCCAACCCCAGATGGAACTCGAAACTTAAATGCTTTACAAGATTCATTGATGACTTATTTGGAGTATGGACAGGCACTGAAGACGAACGCAAAGAAGTTTTTTGATTCATGAATAACTTGGCACCGCGCATTAAATTCACACACAAATACAGCAAAACCAACAATGAGTTCTTAGATGTCCAAATATATTGGAAGTCCTCGAAATTGGAAACGACTATTTTCACAAAAGACACTGACAAGAATAGTCTGCTTCTGGCGAAAAGTTTTCACCTGAAAAAAACAATATAAAGTATTCCTTTGAGTCAATTCTTAAGATACAGAAGAATAATTTCAGAAGAGGATGAATACCTGAAGAAATCAACAGAGCTCAAAGATAAATTCCTCAAAAGGGGATACAGTGAAGAAATGATATCTCAACATTCAACAACAGTAAGAAACATCCCGAGAACTGAAGCATTAAAACCCAAAGAATAAAGGACTGATACAGATCTGGTTTATCTGACCACCTTTTTCAAAACAAAGTGGTAAAATCAAACAAATTATGAAGAAAAACTGCAGAGTCTTATCTCTTGACCCTACACCTGCCAATCTGTTTCCTTCACCACCATTGTTCGCCTACAACAAAAGTAGATCCTTGAAAGATCACTTGATTAAATCTGATTTTGTTCAAAGGAATAGAACAAAGAAACAACATAGAGGAACCTTACATGTAACAATTGCAATTGCTGCAATAATGTACTTAAAGGGAATTCCATCCACCACCCTTATAATGGATAAAAGATGTCACTGATGCACACCTCCACGTGCGATACAATGAATGTAATATATGGCATTAGGTGCCCATGTGGCCTTTATTATGTTGGATTGACAAGTAGGATAGCCAAGGTTCGATGGGGAGAGCACAAATCTAATATATGTAACCTTTCAGCCAAATCCCCAGTAGCCCAACATTTCATTGCACAAAGACACACTATTGCCCAGATACAGTTTGTAATTTTGGAAGTGGTCAGATTACCAAGGAGGGGAGGTGATCTTGTTAAATTACTACAACAGGGAGAAATTCACTGGATTGAGAGACTTGATACAATGCACCCCTGCGGGATGAACATTGATTGGGATTTAAATTGCTTCTTATGACTGGCTGTACATTATACACATGTGACATGATGTATCCTGAAAGATTTAGAACTTGGAATTTATTACAATGGCACTGTGGATGTGAGGGATTGACACTGTGTAAACCCCAGATTGAATTCACAACATCTTGTGGTATGGTGGTGACAAACCTCAGAAAAGAGTGGCACATTTTCTCTGAATGAGGAGACAGAGTCAAACCATATATCGGCATATGACTGTAACATGATTGTAACAAATGTGTTTCTTGAATGTATATGTGATACCAGATGTGTCCCTCAATGTATATGTGCCTATTTAAACGTAATGTCAACGAGCTTAAACTTTTTGGGCATAGATGCACTTTCTTCCCTTTAGCCATCACACGAATGGTATAAAATATAGGTCTTATCAAACACTTGTCACACTTAGTTAATCGATAGAATCTCAGACTTGAGGTAGTAAATCTTCTCATCAGACATTTGTAGTATCCATTTTCCCTCATGTGGCTCCTCCTGAGCCACTCCTGGGACTAATGATGCCGGTTTCGGCACCTCCTTAACACTCAAAGGAGAAATTACTTACCGGAATGTTCTTTCCATGGATTCTTCTCCAGCAGATTCCTCATCATAAAGATATCCTCATCCAACTCTGCTGCTTCGGGATAACATTGACAGGGGGCATAGAGGACCTTGCTCGGTGCTCTATCATTGGCTCTGGAGTTGACATCAGGTGTCATATATATACCACGTCACTATGCCCCACACCTCAGTTTCCCCTTTTCCCGAGCTCAACCGCTGCATAGGAAAACAGAGAGAAAAAAACGGGCTAACCAGCCCATAAGAGGTTAATACAACAAAAAACATCCCAAGGGAAGAAAAAACCTTGCGAAAGGCACCACAACCTGTAGCGTCAGAAAAACATATTTTCATATATTTGTTTTTTATTTTAGAGAGAAAAAACATGCAGCATGAAAGACAAACAGTCTTCCTAGGACTATCACCAGGGATGTGCACCAACCGATAAACCTGAGCGGCATTGGTGCCGCTAGTGCTGTCTGCGTTGCTGTCTGTGTTGGGTTTCGGCGTAGGCCTGGTAGTAGGGCAAAACCCCTCAGGACGTGTCCCGGGGTGCGAGCCCCTTGGCTCCTTGTCGGTGGGATTGGGAGGATCCTTGGACCCCTCTGCCACTAGGTGTTAGCTGACGCAGCCTCAGTAGCCTTCTTCCCGTTGAAAGGGCTCGGCTGGCCCCTCCCTTCTGTAGGCTTCCCCGGGAAGGAGTCACCCCTATGGGGTGCTTTGCAGAACAATAAACATGCTTTCTTGGTCTTGCTCCACACGTACTCTTAATGTGCTCAAGGGGGGACCTGGAGAACAGCTCCCTCCACCGCGCCAGCCAATTCTTGTGGGACCAGGGAGTGAGTGCGTCACACTCTGAGCAGTCTTCGCATCCGTGGTCTTCTCCCAGGCACCGAAGGCAGAGAGCAGGCAGGTCCAACGTGGGAATCAACCATCACATGACTGGCACCTACTGAATCCCGCCACGGACGACATACGCCAGGTACAGGATGGGGCACCGGTGGATGGTGTATCCCTTAAAGTATCCGAAGTATCTGAAAAGAATTAGGAGAAAGCGTGCAGAATTACAGATCCAGGAGGGCTCAACCACGAGCGCTGGTGAAACCGGTCCGCTCCCGTCGACACGGAAAAGCGGACTGTGGTGTGACGCCGGTGGGCGGAGTTAAGGCAGCGCATGTTCCCAAGGCTGTGCCCCCACTGGTGTACAAATTTAAAGGGAAAGTTATTTTTCTGGTGAAAAAGGTTCCGTTCCTGTCCCTAGCGAGGGACGCCCATGCTGGATGGAGGAAAGGGGACGGGACGTAGGAGTAAGTTATACCAACAAATTTTGCAGCACCACCCTGCCAAAACACGCATCAGCCCCACGGGCAACATCTACGTAGTAGTGTCTAATGAAAGTGTGACAAGAGGACCATGTTGCTGCACAACAAATATCCCTAACTGGGACCCCCCTTTGTAATGCATTTGATGCAGATACCCCTCTAGTCGAGTGTGCCATGATGCCGGAAGGCAGCTCCATGCTTTCAGACTGATAGCACCCCGCTATGCACAAAATTATCCACCGGAATAGTGTTTGTTTAGTTACTGCCAGACCTTCATGGCCTAGAGAATAGGCCACAAAGAGTTGGTCAGATTTTCGGAATTCAGACATCCTTGCGATGTAGAAACTCAGGGCCCTTTTGGGATCTACTCGATGGAAATGATCCTCTTCCTTGGAAGGGTGCGGAGGTGGGTAGAAGACCAGTAGGTCTATGGCTTGCGATAGATGAAATTCAGACACCACCTTTGGTAGAAATCCCAGCCTTACTTTAAATGAGACCTCTCGAAAGAATTGCAAAAAGGGCGGTCTGCAGAAAAGGGCCTGCAACTCAATAACCCGCCTAGTGGATGTTAATGCAATTAAGAAAGATGTCTTTAAAGAGAGCAGCCCCAAATAACAGGTATGCATGTGCTCAAACAGAGCCGCCATTTAGAAAGTTAGAACCAGATTAAGATCCCAATCTGGAACAACAAAAGGAGTGGGCAGAAACCAATTTACAAGGCCCTTCAGGAATTGAGCCATTGCCGGGATCGTAAAATATTAACCTTGATCCGGGGTCCTCTTGAACAAAGACAAGGCCGGCAAATATCCTTTGACTGTGTTGACCTGAAGGCCTGCTGAGGCCAGTGACAGAAGGAACTCCATCACTGAAGTGGTGGGTCAAGAGACAGGGCCAATCTCCCGCTCCCATTACCACGCCTAAGATCTTCTCCACCTGCACGTGTACAGAGATCTTGAAGATGGTCTGTGTGCAGCCAGCAACATCTCAAGTACCTCCTCAGAGAGGTTCCAGTCCTTATATCTGATCCTCTCAAAAGCCATGCATGTAGGTTGAGGGGCTTAGGTAGAGCACCCGACCTTCTGACTGGGTTAGGGGATCCAGGGGCCGAGACAACCGTAGAGGTGGACAGATGGTCAGATCCAGAAATCAGAGTACCACGCCATCCTCGCCCAGTCCGGGGCAATCAAGATCATGGTTGCTCCAAACCTGTTAAACCTTCTGAGAACCCAAGGTATGACAGAAATCGGAGGCAAGGTTTAGTGGACAGGGAAGGTCCAATCCACCAGAAACGTGTCACCTAGCATGCGATTGGCTGGGAATTCCATTGAGCAAAACAGTCTGCACTTCCAGTTTAACTCCATGGCAAAAAGGTCCACCGATGGGGTACCCCAGCGAGAGAAGGCCTCCTCTAGGACTTCTTGGCAAACTTCCCACTCATGTGAGACTATGCTCGGCCTGCTCACAGCATCCGCCAAACTGTTCTCTGTCGCTGCCACATGAACTGCAGAGACTGAGATCCTGTTCTCCAATAACCAGAACCACAGCTGCATCGCCTCTCTGCAGAGGGGGAGGGAGCGCATGCCACCTTGCTTGTTTAGGTAATGCTGCATGGCCGCCGTATTTTCCGTCTGAATCAGGACATGCTTCCCCTTCAGAGACGGAGCAAACGCTCTCAGGGCTAACCTGATAGCTCACAACTCCAGCCTGTTGATGTGCCACCTGGCTTCCATTGCTGACCAAAGGCTGTTCATCTGCAAGTCCCCATAGTGAGCGCCCCAACCCCTCAGAGTCGCATCCGTGACCACTCAGGCCTGAGGCAACGGGGGTCAGAAGGGTTCCCCGACCATGAGATTGTTGCTGTTGGCCCACCAACCAAGGTCGTCGACCACTGCCCTGGATATCTTGAGGGAATCTGAGAGGGATCCAAGGTACCGAGACCACAGGCCTCAGAGGGGCCATTGAAGAGACCTCATGAGCAGCCTGGTCTCTGGCACTAGAAAGAAACAGGAGGCCATGAGACATAAAAGGCAGAGGAAGAAAACTGCTGGTAAGGCAGCGTGGTTCCGTAACTGGTTCACCATCTACTCAATGCTGTTGACGATGCCAGATGCCGATGTATTGGAGACTCAGGACTGGCGTTTCAAAGATGATTGGGTATGTTCCTCTTTTTGGTTATAGGGGGGGCCTGAGTCATGAGGAGCCAATAAACTCTTACAAAAGTGCAATTGAGCACAGGCTACCCCACCCTTCCACACTATATGGTGGGGTATCAACCTACAACCAACCAGAGACTCTTATCTCCCGTTCACTTGAACAAAACTTAATCAATTTGTTTAAAACAAAATGTATTCATAGTTCATAATAAAAAAACACATGGACAAAAAACATAACAATCAATGTAGATTCACAGTCCATGTCTAAATAGTATCTTTTGGAAGAAATGTTAACTGTACAATCGTATTTTTGCGGTTATTAACAGTGTGTTGAATACACTATGTTGATCTAATAGTAGTGTGTTCAAATACACAAGGGAAGCACCGTGAACTGATAGTGATTGTCCCCTAAGGAACCTTAGGAACTTCCTGTGCTTTCGATGTATCGGCACATGGAAATAAGCGTCCTGCATATCTATACACACCAGCCAGTCCTGCAATTCGAGAGCGTGGAGAATTTCACTCAACATCCCCATCTTGAACTTGTCTTTCCTCAGAACTTGTTCAAAGCCCTGTGGTCCAAAATGGAACAAAGACCGCCTCCGTTCTTGGGCGCTAAGAAATCTGCTCAGGTGGTACCTCTTCATGGCACCCTTAAACAACAGGGTTTACAGTTCTTCCTGGAGCGCCTGTCACAGTTGGCTACGAGGTGGCGGGGCTCTGTACGGAGGTTTCCTTAGTAGGGGCAGACAATAGCCGCACCGCCCAGGCATCAAAGGTAATCTCCTGCCATTGGAGCCAATGCTCTGCCAGCCGTTCACCAACCAGCAAGTTGTGGGAAGGGAAATCAAAGCAGCTTAGAGGGCGAAGCCGCCTCCGCTGCTGCTTGTTGGCCTCCTCAAAGCCCCCCTGGCCCTTCCGGGGCATGAGAAACGCTTCTACCCTTGACTGGCCTGTGGGTGCTTTGCCTTCCTGCCGTAAGGCACATCACGCCTATAGCCTCTGCCCCTGGAGGCAGGTTTGGCAGACTGCGCAACTAGGCCCCGTGACTTCGCAGCAGGCCCTGTGACTTCGCAGCAATCTTTGACTCCTTAAATTTCTCTAAGGGGTCATCTACCTTCTGGCCGAAAAGATGTTCACCTGTCCAGCAGTTTGTTTTGGACACTAGGCGAAAAGCTTGAATACCTCAAATAGGCCTGCCTCCTCAATGCAATCGCTGATGCCATCGAACTGCCCATGCAGTCGGCCACGTCTAGGCCCGTTTGCAGATACTGCCTGGCCACCTCTTTCCTATCCTCCACCAGCTGTATGAATCCGTCTCACATTCCCCTCTCAGGGATATATTGCATAGCATTTTCCACTGCCTTCCAGAGGCCGGAGTACTTTGCAAAACCACTAGCCACGTTCTTTGGCTTTCAGAGCCATGCCGTCTGATGTAAAAACGTTCTTGCCCATTGCGTCAATTCTTTTGCCTTCTCTGTCAGGCAGCAGATTTGATGTTGAAGATGCTGGTCTGGTGAAGACTGTGGCAGCTTGTACAACAAGATCTTCCGGGGAAGCGGGAGAAAACAGAAATGGCAGGTCTCCTCTTGCTGGCCTAAACATTCAGGACATTATGAAGCTGACCGGGGGAACGGAGCAGGGATGCTGCCACAGAGAGGCTACAGGGTCTGCAATCACCGGATTCAGAGGCATGTTCTGTAACCGGGCCCTCGTCCAGTATGTCTGTTAGATAGTACCCTTGGACTGGCACTGGCGAAGCCTGCAGTCCGAAGGTGTCAACCACCCTGTCCACCAGTGCCCTAAACTTGGTATGGGTGCGAGTATAGGGTTGGCTTTGCTGGAATTCTATGGATGAAAATGGATGACATAGTGCTGAAAACAAATTGGTCCGGGAGAGCGGGGTAAAGGATTTGTCGCTGTGCGTCAGCGCTGAGGGCTTGTCCTTAAGCGCCGATAAGGTAACCGTCTCTGTCGACCGGGGCTGCAGGTCCGGGACGGCGTTGGGGACGTTCAGACCCTGATTTATGCGGCAAGACCCGGCATCAAAGGTTCTGGTGCCTTCTTCGGCGTTGAGCCCGAAGGCTTCCTGACCCTGATGGTGTCGGCATTGGGGGCTTGTGGGGTCGGTAGTACCAAGCGCCGTTGTTGCTCCAAGGCCTGCTGCTTGCGGGGGCACCCCCACCTGCAATGGCATGCTTCTGAAACTTTTCAAGCATCTGAACCTTGAAATCCTCCCACTCCTGACGAGTGAAAGGCCCAGCCGAAGGCTTACCTCCTTCGGTCGACGAATCGGAGTCGCAACGGTGGTGCCTCTTTTTCTTCTACGAAGACGAGGAAGAGTGGCTGCTACAATGGTATTGCTTCTTCTTCCGCCAATGTTTCTCCTTATCTTTCTTGAAGGTAGGCCCCTCTGTCTCAGCCTCCGAGGAACGGACGGTCGACTGCACCAGAGATTTTGAAGACAGTCGGCCTATAGCGAGTTTAGCAGCCCGCTCACGCACCGATTTCAGGTGCATTTTAGTGCATGATGCACACCCCCACGTGTCATGACCTGTGCCGAGGCACCAGAGGCATACCTCATGCGTGTCGGTAACCAACATTTTGGAGTGACAGCCGAGACACTGCTTGAAACCCAAAACCAGGGCAATGGACATCTTGCGGAAAGGAAAAAATCGAATTCTGATGAAAATATGTCAAAAAGACTCGAAGACTCGATCACTGTGTTCCTAAAGCAGCGTATCAAGCACACTGAAAAAAGGAACTGAGGTGTGGGGGGTAGTGACGTGATATATACGACAACTGACGTCACGTCCGTAGCGACGATTGAGCACCAAGCAAGACGGATCGACGGCCGAGTCGAGGTCCACTACGCCCTGTGTCGAAGTTTTTCGAAAGCAGCAGAGCTGGATGAGGATATCTATCAGATAAGGAATCTGCGGAAGAAGCAGTCCATTGAAGCAACCTTTCTCCCTAGAGAATACCTTAAAAGTTGGGTTGCAGGATAGGGCTTTTAGCTCACCTTGCGAGCAGAAGATTGTTTTCCAGGTTCGTAGCCTCAGAGGACAGAAATGCAGTGGCCCAAACGGCACTCCCATCAAAAACGTAAGAACGAGGTTCAAATCCCAGCACGGAACCAGAAAACAAGATAGTAAAGTATTCATTAGTCCTTTCAGGAATTGTATTACAATAGGCATTTTAAAGTTAGAGCCTTGTTCCCGCGTGTGTTTGATAATCGATAATGCTTCTAAGTACTCCTTAATGGTAGCCACCAGCAATCCTTGATAGGCTAGATGCAATAGGAAAAAAAACACTGCAGGTGTATTGCAAGAGAAAGGATCTATACCTTTAGCTCTACATCAGCTGTGAAACGTATTCCAACAGCAGCAGTATAGGGCTTTAGTTGCTGGTCTTCTAGCTGAAAGCAACACCTCCATAACGTCTTCCAGGAGGTCCCAATCTGTATATATTAGCCTTTCAGAAACCAGGCAAGTAAGTTCTGCATCCTGATCCCTGTGTGAAAAATATAGCCTCGCTCCTGCGAGAGTGGATCCACTCTCTGGGTAAGACGGAATGGAGGGAAGATGGACATGTCCAGAAGTCCCAGGTACCACATCCTCCTCGCCCAGTCTGGAGCAATCAGGATCATGGACTTGCTGAACTTCTTGAACTACGTGAGGACATGAGGGATGACAGGGATTGGTGAAAAGGCATTGCTTACAGGAGTGGAAATTACCAGTCCACTACGAACACGTCCCCCAGAGCTCCTCTCTGAGGACATTCCCTGGAGCAGAACAGGTTTCACTTCCTGTTGATACTGGACATGAACAGATCCACTTGAGGGGTTCCTCAATGGGTGAAGATCTCTAGAAGGATTTCCTGAGCTAACTCCCACTCATGGGAGACTGTGCTCTGCCTGCTCAGAGCGGTTGCCGTCATTTTCTCTTCTCTGGCTAGGTGAACGACTGATAGAGAGATTCCATTTAGCATTGCCCAAAACAAGAGCTGCATTGCCTCCTTGCACAGTGGTAGCGACCATACACCTCCTCTTTTGTTGTGGTAGTACATGGTCACTGTGTTGTCTGCCATTATCAGGACATTCTTTCCCCGTACAGATCTTCTCCCAACAGGCCCACCATTGAAGATCCCATGAGACTCTGCTCGGGATCTCTAGGAGATCTGACATCCTTCCTGAGAATTGAGACCACTGAGTTCTGAGTGCCCATTGTACAGCTCTCATTCTCAAGCGGGCCTCTGACAGCAGAAAAATGCAGGATGCCATGAGGCCAAGCAATCTCAGAAAATCGAAAGCCGGTAGATGCTGGGCATTCTGGAATTTGGTCACCATCTGCAGAATGTCTTGAGCCGTCACCTCTGGCGGCGAGGCTTTTCCAGGGATGCATCCAGTACTGCCCCAATGAATTTGAGTCTTTGTGATGGTATCATATGGGACTTCTTGAAGTTGAGGGAGACGCCCAGTCTGTTAAGGGAGTGACAGGTGTATCTGAGATGTTCCAAGGCCTGTTCTGGGGAACTGGCCCTGATCAGCCAGTCATCTAGGTAGGGGTAAACATGAATTTCCCCTCTACTGAAACTTGCTGCCACAACCGCCATCAGTTTGGTGAACACCTTCGGGCGGAGGTCAGCCCAAATGGACTCGAAACTGATAATGAGAACCGCCAACAGCGAACATCAGGTACTGTCGGTGCTTGAGATGGATCGGCACATGAAAGTAAGCATCCTTAAGGTCCAATGATACCATCCAATCCTGAAGCTGGAGGGCCTGAAGGATCTGAGAAAGGGTCACCATCTTGAACTTGTCCTTCCTGAGGAACTTGTTCAAGTCTCTTAAGTCCAAGGTGGGTCTCATTCCTCTGTCCTTCTAGGGGATTAGAAAATACGGGGAGTACCAACCCTTGTTCCTCTCCGCTACAGGTACTGGTTTTATAGCACCTTTCTCTAGCAAGGTTAGTATCTCCTGCATAAGGAGCAGATCTGGAACTTTCAAAGAACTGTTCCCCGGTGGATGACTCTGAGGTTTTTGCAGAAAGAGTAGGCAGTAACCTTGGGCAACTGTTTCCAATACCCATGCACCTAAAGTAATAGCTTGCCATTCTGTCAGATGCTGTGACAGTCTGCCTCCCACTGCAGACGCAGTGGCTGAAGGTAAGGCAGCCGCTGCTGTTGCAGTCTTAGTACTTCTTCCCCGTCCACCGTTTGGGGAATCCTCTTTGTCCTCTTTGAGCTGGCTGTCCTCTGCCCCTTCCAAATGTGGACTAGTGATGAAAGGACCTAACCCTCCAGGGCATACCGGTGGGGCGGTTTGGAGGTTGTCTGATTGCAGCACCAAGTGATTTGGCTGTTGCCTTGGAAGTTTTCAGTTTCCCCAAACTCTCATTACCCGTGCTTCCGAATAAATGAGTGCCGTCAAAGGGCATGTTGAGAAGTCTGGATTGTACATCTGGGGTAAATCCTGACTTTCCCAACCAGGCACATCTGCACATAACTGTACTCGTCGCCATAGATCTGCTGATAATGTCAGCAGAGTCAAGACCAGTCTGGAGAAATTCGCACATCGCATCGTTCCCATCCTTGATAATATTTAAAAACCTGTCTCGCTCTTCCCCTTTGGGGATATGGTCAGCTGCCATGGAAATGCACTACCAAAGGGTGTGAGTAAACCTTGCCAACATGCATGTGGCATTAGCAGATGTCAAGGCCATACTCCCAGCCAGGAAAACATAGCAAGGGCATTGTAAAGCTTATCATCCCTATACAGAGGGATTGTAGGGTAGGATTTCTGTCTACTGGTTGAGGTGGCAGCTTGAACTACCAGACTCTCTGGTGTTGGATGTTTGGACAAGTAAAATGGATAAGGGCTTGAACTCTGTATTTTGAAGTCAACCTCTTGTTGACAGCTGGAATAACCTCAGGTGCCTCCCAGTTGGAGGCCACACGCCTTTGTAAGGCTTGATGGAATGGCACAATTGGGTTCTCTTGGGTCCCCTGTCTAAGATGTCAGTTAAGTCGTCTTGCTCAAAGACTGGAGTTGGTCTCGACCAACCCATGTACTCCATACCTCTTGACATCAATTGTCTGTATGTGACTTCTGCATGGTCACCGGTATCTGCCCTGCCGAACTCCACCTATGGTGAGGTGTCTAACCCACTGGCATCATGCAGGCATTCTTGTAAGTTTTTAATTCTAGAATCCTCTGAAATTAATGCCTCAGGCAAGGATGGTGTTCCAAACTGTAGACCAAAAGGTCTAGATTCATCAGAAGATTCCTCTGCATCCTCATAAATAGGGGAGAGGAACTTGAAATAGTCACAACCGGGAATAGAAGCATATATCTTCTCCATTGTAGTAGATGTCATAATATTAGTGGTCAAAGGAGCCAAAATCGTTGAGACTGTCGACGTAGACTGCTTAGATACATGCGGCGTCGAGGAGCTCGAAGCGTAGATTACTTTTCGTAAGTTATCAGCGCCGATGGCGTTGATGATCCACCTTTCAACACTGATGGTGTCGAGTCTTTCGGCGTCAATGACGTCGACGACTCAGTCCTCGAGGGGTCTTTTCCTCAACTTGAGGGATCCTTTGACCACTCTCGAGGAGTCTTGCCCGCTGGGTCCAAAGATGCACAGCTTTTATGCTTGTGAGGTCTTTCAACCTGAGCATGGCTTTTGGGTGTAGTTGAGGGGGGCAAGGCCGTGTTCTCAAACAACTTTCACATTTTCAATCTAAACTCTTCTCACTGGGCCGGTGAGGCAGATTTAGTGGAGCAAACGACACGTTCTGGTGAGGAATCGCAAGACGAGGAAGAAGAAGGCGATCTATGGCGTCATTTCTTTCCGTGTCTAGGTGACAAGTGGTATGAACCACTACGGGATTGGGATTGTTTGTTCTTTTTGCGGCGAAGAGAAACCGTCCTCGACTCGTCCGAAGTTTTTTGTTTTTTCGACAGAATCGAAGGGGATTTTTGGGTCCTAGCTGCCGCAAGCTTTCCTCTGCGCTCTCTCAGGGCTTTCACAGTCATCAACAGGCAGTCCTCACACTCCAATGATGGATAAGCCGAACCCAGACAACATTGGCATATCCTATGTGGGTCTGTATTGGACATCTTCGCACCGCAGTCACAGCATTTCTCGAAACCCGATTTGGGAGTGGAAGATGCCGATGCCGATGACGAACCCATTCTCTCGAGTTCGCTCGAAGATTTTGAGATGTTCCTCTCAAGGAACGAAGCCTACCGTATCCAAAGCGTAAGCAGAGAAAAACAGAACTGAAGCCAACGTGTGCTACATATACCTTCAGTAACGTTGAAATCGAGACGCAGGCCTCCGAGGGACATCGGGTCGACAGGCATTGTCGCACAGCGCACCCTGCTGAAAAAGAAATTCTGAAGCAGCAAAGCTGGATATTGGAAATATCAAAGATAAGGAATACGTGGGAGGACACAATCCATTCAATAACCGGATGTTAGGCAGGGATGCTATGCTCTTCAGCCCCGGGAACCAGCTCCTCCACTTTTCTCGTTCCTCGGCTGCAACTGCAATTATAGGTTCCATGGCAACGATGTCCCTCCTTGGCCACCGGGCTTGTAAACTGGTGGATGCTGATTTTCCTGTTGGTTGCACTGATCCAGCCTCCTATGCAGCTTCCCTGACAGGCCTGGTCTGTTTGCTTTCCAGCACTTGCTGCAGCATGTTGTGGTGCTCCCCACTGCCACCTTCCTGCATGCCGGGCCAGTAGATCACTGCAATTGTGTCACCACCAAACCACAGTAAAACCCACAACAAACAGGGTTGTCTAAGAAGGACAGTGATTCCTTTATCCCCTACGCTCTATCTTACTGCACTAGTAGTTTGTGTAAAACATACATATCTGTACCATTATGTTGTTTGATCACCTGTATTTGTTTGTACTGATTTTCAACAATGTAATGCAGTTGCTTTAAACCACACTGTATCGTTAACCTAATGTGAAGTAATATCACTATTGTTTGCCTGAAAATGTTTGGCTTAGTACAAATTTGAGACTCCTGCTCCGATTTCTTTGTTTACCTCAGATAAACTGGTATGCACTACCTTGACTGTTTTACAACCAGTATGTTGAGTAACATGAAATAAAATTCATGTATAAGCCTTACAAATGTGACTATGAATAAGTGTGTAATTGGTTTACAAATAGTCTTTATGCTTAATGTATTTCAATACCCAACTAAAGGTATGGGTCATAGGTGACTTAGTTAACACCAATATAACCCTGCTTGAATAGAAAAACATGCATAACTAACAGTATGCTTTAATTCACATCAGCGGCTACCCTCCCTGTGATACACCCCAGTAGTGCTCAGCCTCCCGCTGGGCTGCTTAGTCGGCACCACCTTGAGGTCGATTACCTCACCGCCGCTGCTCTAACTTAATTCAGGGCTGCTTTTGCAGCTCTCAGCTCCTGGCTCCTCCGTGTCCCGGGCTGTCAGTGGAGGCTGTCTGTGTGCTCTGCCTGAGTCCCCCACTGCAGGCTGTACGCTGCATGGTGACGCTCCTGTGCCGCATACCGATCAAGTGCACAATACATGTGAGCCTGCCTCCTCCACCTCCACACAAGGCTCCCCCTGCGGCTAAGCTGACTGCACTGTGTCTCCACTGCCACTTCCCCACAAGGCAGGAACCAGCCGTTAGGCCTGCTGCACACCACTGCAAGGGGTCCACTCTGCTCCCCAGGCCCTCTCCAATTTATTTGTTGAAAGGTCCCCCGCCAGGCTGGTGAGCCCACTGCTGATAGCGCCTCGGTTAACTCCACTGCAGCAGCCAGGACACATGGCAGAGGCTGGGCCCCTTTCCCGCTCAGCTACTCTCAACACCTGCAGAGCAGGCCTCTGATGTGCGAGCCACTCTGCGCCGGTTTGTGAGGTTTGCACTGCTCGTTCACCAAATCTCTACACCAGCAGTGCTTCCCACGTTCAGGGACCTACCTTCATGGGGCCCAGAGTGCTTCAACTCCACAAAACTCCACTGAATAGAAGGGCAGGGGAAGGAGCTTGGTGCTTAGGCAGCCATTTTGCCTGCACCAACTGGCGGCTTCCGCCCACCACAAAAATTTTCTTTGAGACATTGTGTAAGTGAAGAGAGCCGCTAGGTGTACCTTAAGTGAGTTTAAGACTAATCCTGAGCCAAGTAGAGTAGATAGTTGACTATATTGGATGGTGAACAGTCGGTTGGATTAAGAGACTGTGTTCTGCACCATAATACAAAGTGTTTCCATTTGTTAAAATAGCAGTACCTTGCGTTAGGTTTTGGGTGCTTCCTTGAGTATTTCCATGCACCTTTTGTTACGCTCACCTGGTATCCACAGGGGCACTACACGATACTGGATGGAAGGCTGTGCACTATCCCGGACCCCTCTCTGCTTGGGTTATTGTCAGTCGTTGTGTAGCACCTATGACAGGAGAACGGAGGGTTACGATACTGGGCCTGTGATGGGTGGACTCCCACCTCCCATTGATCCAAATCCCCTCCCTTGGAGCTATGTCTCACCTTAGTTTTTTGTGCGTTGAGCTCTCCGTCCTGCGTCTCTGTGCAGGAGCGTGTGATTGATGCGGACGTCCCGAGGACATAGTTGCTTCACTGGTCCATGTGCCCTTGTGTCGGGTCCAGACCAGCTGTGACTCTGACTCTGCATATTGTGTTCAGGTCAGTCTTTCAGTCTCTGTTCTGTCTCTTTCTTCCCTTCGCTTTCTGTGTCTTCTCCTCCACTATGCTATTTAATAATGTCTCTTTCTGTTTCCACAGGGATGGTTGTGATTTTGGAGCCGCAGCGCCGGATGGAGAAGACTATGGTAAGTTGTTGAGCGCGGAGCGCGGCGCTGTTTATTTAGAGTTAGCTGCTAACCTGTATTCTCTTCCCTTCTTCATGCAGGTTGCAGTGCGGTGATGTTCCGGAGTGATGATCGATCGAAGCGCTGCTTACTCAGGTAAGTGTTTTATTAATGTTGTCCTTGTTTCTTCTTCGCCCTTGCAGGTTGCGATGTAATCCGGAGATGGGACGAGGCAAGCGAAGCGCAGAGTGATGTCAAGATCTGCTGCTTGCCCAGGTAAGGGTTATTATTAATGCTGTCCTTGTTTCTTTACCTTTACAGGTAGCGGTGAATCCCGAGATAGGCGAAGCAAACGAGCGCTGGATGGATTCAGGGCCTGCTACTCACAGGTAAGTGTATTGGCTTGCTAATGCTGTTCTTGTTCTTTCCGGTTGGCGGTGGAATTCGGATCGATGGCTCCAGGATCGGGCCGCCAGGAGAAGCAGATGAGCTGGAGCTGGACGACACTGAGCGTTACACTGCAGGAGTGCAAAATAACATGAAGTGTGAATTCCAGTTTGGGTGTGGCTTATATAGCCAGCCACACCTGAAGACCCGGCCACACCCAAAACACTAGCCTGCACAGCTCGGTTCTAGGAACTGAGCTGTGTAACAGACCTCTATGTTGGATTAAGATCCAAAATGGGTACTTGCCTTATTCCTGGTAATGAGCGTGGCGCCAAAGGCACCAGGACTGACTCCATGTATTCTGAAGATGGAGTTTTAAGGCCCTTGGGGCCACTGTGGAGGGCTATAGCCCCACTGCTGTCAGGGGGCTGTTACACCTGAGGGGGTCAGGGGTGTGGATCATGACACCTTTGGTCTAGGTTTAGGTGGCCAAATTCTATGACCACAGGAGCCACTCTGCTAAATTCAGCTTCTTAGGGCATGGGTGGAGAGTTGATCCTTGAGTTTTAAAAAAAACTTTATTGAGTGATTCACATCTTGAAACATACCATTTCACATCAGCACAGTGAGGTAAAACAACAATAAAACATTACATGTTAGATGTTAACAGGCATGAACCAAATTCCCATGTAAATGCAGACTATGCAAGATAGCGTTTATACCTTGGTCTCACACTTGCATAATAGGATATACTTCAGCAAGGACCGGGGACCGGTTCATCGTCTGTTATGCAAGCATTGGTTCCCTACCGATTGTCTCCGGACATCGAGACAATAGATAGGACACGAAAGACCCCCATATGCTGCTCGGCTTGTTCTGAGGGCCAAATCGAAGACCATATTCTTTATCAGTGTCATTTAGCCATATGAGTTCCTTAAGCAAAGCTCCTGCCCCAGGTGGGGTCGACGCAACTATCATACGTGTTGTAAGTTGCTTCCAGTTCTCTTTTGGGATCCCAGGGAGCCAACCAGCACAACTATTTGCAGGGTACCGTGCGGTCCAACATATTAGAAACTGCCTCCACCACCCCTTCACAGAAATCCCGCAGCTTATGGCAACCCCACAACATATGGATAAGGTCAGCTGATTCCTCATTGCACCTTGGACAGCTACTTGATCTAGAGCGATTGAACAAATGGAGGCAAGCCAGTGCTAAATACACTCTGTGCAGGGTTTTATGTTGAATCAACTGTAAGCATGTGTTAAATGCAGCACAATGCGTGTGTTTGCAAGGCATAGCCTGTTGTGTGTCTGAAAAGGGTGCTCCAGCGTCCTCCTCCCATCTCTGGCTACACTTGAGGGTCTCACGAGGAGAGTCTCTTTGGATTAGCCCGTATAATGTTGAGACCAACCTCCTTGTGGTCGGGGAGCCCAGTATGTATTTCAGCAGTGTGAGTGCGTGTGGCATATTGGGAAACGTCGGGGACCATGCTCTAAAAGCGGCACGGATTCTGAAATAGTGTAGTCTGCGGCGGAACCGCCCTCCCATCTCTGCAGATAATTGCTCTTGTGTTACAAATGTTCCCCCCAGGTATAAGTCTGCCATACATTCAATCTCGATCCTCGCCACTCCTGGATCAAGGCTGCATCACATGTTGGTGGTAAGGACTTTATTCCATAGCTGCAGACCCGGGTCAAAGGGGATATCAACCCGCAGCCGCTTCAGGACCCTCTTCTGTATTGTGTACGCCACAGGGTCGAATTTGCATTTATCCGACACCTTCCTTGACACCGGTATACTCTGCAGGCTGAGTGGTCGCACCGAGCATCTTTCTATGCATACATGGGGGTAATATGGGCCATTCAGCATCCAGTAAGACTCAAAGTACAATTGTGCTGCAAGAAAATATAACTCCATGTCTGGTGTCCCCAACCCACCACCTACCCAAGGGAAAACCAGGGTGTCCCAGCTAACTCGAGGGGCCTGTGGGTGTCATGCCAACTTGACCAACTGGGCCTTCGCCTCACCGAAATAGCTGACCCCCGGCCATACAGGGATGTTTTGAAAAATATAGAGTAACTTGGGGACCACCACCATTTTTACGATCACAATCTGCCCCAGCAGCGTGAGGGGGAGTTTACACCACCGCTCCACCTTGGGTTTCAGATCATTCAGATATCTTACATGGTTATCCTCCAGGAGTGTTCTGGCATCCAGATTAACTTGCACCCCCAGATAGGTGACTGGCTTTTGTTCCCACCTATAACCTTCAGTGTCCGGGGCTTGGCGGTTGATTCATTCAGTGGAAATAGGATCGACTTTGACCAGTTTATTCTGAGGCCGGACACCCGGCCGAACTCCGCTATTTCCTGCGACATGGGTCGCAGGTTAATCGTGAGGTCCTTAAAATATAGGATCACATTCTCTGCGTACAGCGACACCAGTTCCTTAGCCACGCCTAGCACCGGCCCTCTTGCTAAGTGGAATTTAGGTAACCTGGCCGCCAGTGGTTCAATCGCGAAGAGCCGAGGCGAAAGCAGACATCCTTGCCTAGTTCCGCGACCCAAGTCAAAGGTCCCAGATCTCCTACCCTCTAGTCCTATGCAAGCGTTCGCCCTGGAATATAGCAGGCGTACCGTCGACAAGAAGTACTCTGGGATGCCCACCTGTCGCAGCACTTCAAATAAGTAGTTCCACTTGACGGAGTCGAATGCTTTCTCCATGTCAAGTAGGGCCGCCAATGCCTGCACTTTGGGGGCAATCTGAGCCAGTATTGCAAAGAGCCTGCACAGATTCAGTGCGGTCGATCTACCAGGAATGAAACCTGACAGGTCCACATGGACAATGGTTGAGACGTACGGGAGCAATCGGTCTGCTAGTACCTTAGCAATGATTTCTGTGTCTAAGTTCAACAAGGATATAGGGTGGTACAAGGAGCAGTCTTGAGGGTCCTACTCGGGCTTTAGGATCGAGGTGATCACAGCCTCACGCATAATTGTGGGGAGCTGGCCCACTTTCAACCCCTCCTCCGACACCGACAGCAAGTGTTGCGCTACCTCCGGACCGAACCCCTTATAGAATTCGGCCATGATTCCATCTGTGCCAGTCGCTTTAGCGGAGGGCAGGGCACGTATTATAAGCATAATATCATTCTGCATGATGAGCTTGGCCAGTGCTTCAATCGCCTCTTGTTTCAGTATCGGTAGAGACGCCTTGCCCACATAGCTTTCCAACTCATCTGCCGGAAGCGACCCCCTCAACGCATATAGGCGTTCATAGTATCGCCGGAAAGTGTCTAGAATGGCTTTCCGGTCTCACAACCACTTCGCCCCCTAAGTTCGCACAGCAGTAATGCCTGTAGCCCCCTGCTCGCGTCTGATTATTGGTGCTAAAAGTCTCCCAGGTCTGCCGTCCTCTACGTACCAACTGGCCATTGCTGGACGTGCCAGATATTTCATCTCGCGTTCGGCCAGATTGTTATATCGGTCTAATGCATCCGTCAAGTCAGCCCTGGAGTCGGCCTCCCTCCATTCCCAACCCTGCTTTCAAAGCTCTTGATTTCCCTCCCTGTTTCAGTTAGTTGCCTATGTATCGTTTTCTACATCCCCAGTTCCACCGCCAGACACTCCCCTCACAGGACCAACTTGAAAGCCTCCCATGTGGAGCACATTGTGGTGATTGACCCCAGGTTATCCTGGAAGTATGACTTGACCAGGCTTAACACTTCACCTGTGAGCACTATATCCGATAGGGCCCTAGCTTTGAATATCCAGAAGGTTCGAGGGATACTGTTCGAGGGATACTTGCCCCGCCCGAATCCAGTGACATGAGGACCGGCGAGTGGTCTGATAATGTTCTGGGGAGAAGGATACAGTTGACTGTTCTCTGTATAAGAGGCAATGCCGCTAAGAAATAGTCAATTTTTGCGAGGAGGTGTTGTGAACAGTTGAGTGGAACGAGTACTCCCTACCCTCCTGCCCAAGTACCCTCCCATACATCCTCCTACTCCAATTCCACCATGCCCTTCCACACCGTTTCTACTGCTCGGGATCGCGGACGGGTGCCATCAGTTGATCTAGGGTGATATTGAGGTCTCCCGCCCACACTATATTGTTAAGTACTTGTGACATCTGGTTACTAATGACTCGTAAAAAGAGGGGTCGTCCACATGTGGACTATATATGTTACCAAACGTCATCAAAGTGGACCCCCAGCATCCCGAGACAATCACGTACCTTCCTGCCAGGTCTATCTCAGTCTCCGTGGTACAGACCCTGAGTGACTTATGTATGAGTATCATGACCACAGCCGAGTAGGCATAGTAAGCAGTGTAATACTTGCAGTTCCCCCAGGACCTGGCGACCCCCTCATTCCCTCCACCTGCCAAGTGCGTTTCCTGCAGGAGGGCCGCCCTGACTCCATGTCTTTCACAGTATTGTATCACCCTGCAGGCCTTGCGTGGGTAGTTAAGCCTCCGCACATTCCAGCTTATCACCCTACAGCTCGCCATGGCCCCGCAATTGTTTCGGACAGGCTGATCCTGCTTCGATATACACTTGTACCCCACAGCAGCCGGACCCTAAACTCATGAGACGTGAACCATTTTGAACTACTAACTCCCACCAATCCTGGGTCTATCTTCTGACCCCCACCTCCTCCACCCCCACGTAACACCCAAAATACCCTCCCCACCCACATTGCCCACCCCCAACTAGCAGTGAAAGCCCCCCCCCTCGTTCCCCAACACCCAAAACATCAAGGGACACAGCCGGGGGCAACAAAGTCCACTACCCATGGGCCCGCACATTGGTTCCGACCTCAGGGGGATGCCCTCATAATAACAGCATTACTCAGCAGCTAGACTAATTCATTACATGGGCTAGCATATCTATTACCCACTCGGAGACAATTTGTACACAGGCATTTGATATGCGGGCTGTTATTGATCTCAGTTTGCGAGGGACTGTCTTCCTGTATAGACAGTAATGCTCGGTCCCAGACAGGTATCAGCCCATGGTCACTTAGCTCAGATTCAAGCAGCTCCTCGTTCCTCAGTAGCGACTCCAGGAAGTCCTGCACTGCTCCGGGGTCAGTGAAGAAGTGCGCCTGACCTCCATGTTGCACCCGCAGCGTGGACGGATACAGCATGGCATATTGTAATCCGCGGTCACAGAGAGCAAGTTTTGCTGCCAGGAAAGAAGCAAGCCTTCTGGGACGAAGGGGTGAAATCCGGGTAGAAGGAGACCCAGGTGTTCTCATAGTTCAGTTCTCCGAGCTCGCGAGCCCTGCAGAGAATAGTGTTGTGGTCTCTGTATTTCAGTAAGGCCTGGTTTAGGAGTCACCTGCGACACCCGATGCCCCCTTTCGATCAGGAACTGTGATGACAGTGGTGGCACCTGCAGCACATCCTGTATACATTTGTCCATGAAGACCTCCATGTTTTGCTAAGGGATGGACTCCGGGACCCCCACCACCAGTATGACATGCATTACTTACCGTAAAAGCATTTCTGATGATTGTATCTGCTTAGATTCACATGCTGTGCATATGGTCCGACATCCAGTGGTAACCGCAGAGTATTGCATCTTGTCTTTCGGGGACCGAAAAGGGACGTCGGCATAGGCGTGTCTGAAACACTATCCCTATCGTGACGTGTGTAGTACCCAAAATCCCTCACGCGTCGAGGTCCCTCCGATTGTATTTTTTCTGCCATGAGGGAGCCCAAGGCTATAGTGAGTGAGTACATGAAGAGAGAAAGTAGTAAGAAGTCTATGTTCCTTCCACCCCGAGCGGGGAGGCAGGGAGGGCGCATGTGAATCTAAGCAGATACAATCATCAGAAATGCTTTTACGGTAAGTAATGCATGTCTTCTGATGCTTGTTAATCTGCTTTGAATCACATGCTGTGCATAGACTAGTGAGCAGTACCCGGAGTTGGAGGTGGGATGTGAGAAGGAACAGTAGAAAAAAGATGTCTTAGTACTGCTTGTCCCACCTGAGAATCAGACCTAGAATGAGTGTCTAGGCAATAGTGTTTTGTAAAGGTGTGTACAGAACTCCAGGTTGCCGCTTTGCAAATGGACTCTAGGGGAACATTTGCAATGAATGTTATGGATGCCCCAGTGCCTCGAGTAGAATGTGCTCTAGGCTTGAAGGGCAGTTCTCTCTTTGCAAGAGTGTAACATAGTGTGATGCATTTGACAATCCACCTTGATATTGCTGATTTAGAGACAGGGTCCCCTTCTCTACCAGCTGCCACTGAAACAAAGAATTGTTTAGTTTTCCTCAGTGGTTTAGTTCTATCCATGTAGAACATGACTGCCCTGCGCACATCTAGTGTGTGAAGGCTTCTTTCGGCCATGTAAGTAGGTCTCTGGAAGAACATGGGTAGTTCGATTGACTGGTTCACATGAAACTTCGAAATAAATTTCGGCGCAAATCTGGGATGTGTGCGCAGAACTACCTTATCTTTGTGGACTGTAACAAAGGGGTCCAAAACCGAGAGGGCCTGTAGTTCGCTAACTCTTCTGATAGACGTGATAGCTACCAGAAAGGCTGTCTTGTGGGTCAGGTCTTTCAGACTAGCTTTATGCATAGGCTCAAAAGGGGGTCCCATGAGCCTAGTTAAAACCACATTTAGATCCCACCCAGGGGCTGGGTGAGTGATGGGGGGATAAATTCTTTTAACCCCTTCCATAAAGGCTTTAATCACAGGTATTTTCCACCACGACACCTTCTGCTGTGATGTGGTGTAGGCTGACAATGCCGCTAGGTGAACCTTTAAGGAATTGAAGACTAACCCAGAGTCCAACAGATGGGTTAGATATAACACAATGTGTGAAGGCGAGCAATCGGTGGGATTGACACCTTTGGAACTGCACCAGATGACAAAACCTTTCCATTTGCTGATATAGCAATAACGTGTGTTAGGCTTTCTTGCCTCCCTCAGTATGTCCATGCATCTTTGAGGGAGTTGCAGATGTCCAAACTCTAAGACCTCAGGAGCCAGGCTGCTAAGTTCAGAGTTTGTGGGCATGGGTGCAGAGTCTCCCCCCTGTCCTGAGACAACATGTTGTACATCAGGGCAGCTTGACTGGTGGGGAGAGGGACATTTCCATCAGGTGCGTGAACCAAGGTTGGCGGGCCCACATGGGAGCCACCAGAATCATGGTGAATGGTTTCTGGTGCATCTTGTTCAGAAGGGGAGTCGGGGGAAAAGCGTAGACAAATTTCCCCGACCAAGTTATCCAGAGACCGTTCCCCTTGGATCGGTTCTGGGGGTACCTGTAGGCGTAATCTTGGCATTGGGCGTTCTCCTGAGTAGCGAACAGGTCGATCTCTGGAAACCCCCATTCTGCGAAGACGTTGGATACAATGTCTTCGTGCAGTCGCCATTCGTACTCTTCTGGCAGAGGAACATCTCTGCTGAGTACGTCCGCCAGCAGATTGAGTTCCCCTGGAACATGTTGGGATATCAGGAACATCTTGTGTTTGAGAGCCCATATCCAGATGTTTTGGGACAGCGTGGATAGCCCTGAAGAGTGAGTGCCGCCCTGTTTGTTCAGGTAATACATTGCTGTTGTGCTGTCGGTTAGGACCAGCACTGTCTTCCCTTGCAGTTGCTCCTGAAAGGTTTTCAAAGCTTTGAACACTGCTAGTAGCTCCAGTAAGTTTATATGGTTGGATGCTACCTGAGGGGACCACACTCCATGCGCTGTCTGTTGAAGCAGGGGAGCCCCCCACCCCGTGAGAGATGCGTCTGTCGTGAGAGTGGCTTCCACTGCAGGGGTGGTGAAGGTTTTCCCCTTCAAGAGGTTCTCCCTCGACCACCACTGCAGAGAGAGAACGAGGGCTGGCGAGACAACTAACAGATCTTCCCATTGTCCGCTGGCCTGACACCACTGGCTGTTGAGTCACTCTTGCATGGGACGCATGCGCAGCCGCGCGTGTGGAAGCAAGTATATGCATGACGCCATCATCCCTAGCAAACGCATAGCTTTGCGTACCGTCACCTCTCGACTGGCTACATACTGAGGAACCTGAGAGAGCATGTTCTGAACCCTCTCGCTGGAAGGGAAGACTAGACCGTCTTCCGTACGAATTAGAGCCCCCAGGAACTGTTTTACTTGGCTGGGGACTAAGCTGGATTTCTTTTCGTTGATAGAAAATCCCAGGCTGAACAGTAGGTCTACTGTTTTTTGTGTGTTTGAAAAACAAACGTTGAACGAGTTCCCCGTGATGAGCCAATCGTCGAGGTAAGGGTAAACTGGAACTGCAAGTCTGCGCAGGTATGCCGCTGCCACTGCCAGGACCTTGGTAAACACCCTTGGCACCGAGGCTATGCCGAAGGGGAGTACCTTGAACTGGTAGTGTTTGTCCTGAATCACGAACCTTAGGAATTTTCTGTGCGTTGGCAGCATTGAAATATGAAAGTATGCATCTTTCATATCCAATGTTGTCATGAAGTCCCCCTGTTTTAGCAATGGGATCACCTCTTGCAGTGTTACCATGCAAAACTTCTGGGGCTTTATGAACTTGTTCGCTGGGCGCAGGTCTAGAACAGGACGCATGGTGCGATCCTTTTTGGGTACAAGAAAGTACACTGAATAGATACCCTCGTTTACCTGAAGAATCGGGACGGCTTCTATGGCGCGCTTTCCCAGCAGCGCTTCCACCTGTTGGATCAGGATCTGCAGATGTTCCGGTGAAAGGCGTCGATGTTTCGGCAGTCTGAACTGTGGAGGTCGGGCGAATTCCACGCAGTAACCGTGGGCGACCATCTTTAAGACCCACTGGTCTGAAGTTATCCCCTCCCATGCCTTCAGGAAAGATGTTAATCGCCCGCTGACCGGGGAGACATGGGAGGGAACCTGGACTTGGTGGTAATTTCTGACCCAAAGTTGACGCTCCTCTGGAATTGGAGCCTCTGCCTCTATTCTTTCCGCGCTTCTGACCCCTCTGGGGGTCGTAAGTGGGGTTTGCAGCAGGTTGACTTGAGTTGAAGTTGCCCGTGCCGAAATTGTTTTGAGCGGCGCAGGCTTGTCCTCGAAAGGACCGCCGTGAATTACTGCCCCTCTGTGAAGAGGGTTTTTGGGAAATTTGGTGCAGCGACTTAATAGTCTCTTGCTCCTTCTTGGCTGTCTCCAATGCATTGTCTACCGCCTTCCCGAAGAGGTTGGCCTCTTCGATGGGTTTGTTGATAATGGATGCTGGGTCTCAGGCCTGAAGCCCGACGTGCGCAGCCACGCGTGCCTCTTTAGGAGAGTACCCTGTGCGAGAGACCTGCCTGCTGTCTCTGCGGTGTCCAGGGTATTCTTTACAACATTCTGATTGGCAAGTTTGCCCTCCGAGACAATGGTGAGAAGCTTGGCTCTGGTTGGTTCCGGAACCTCCTCAAGGCCTTCCTGGAGTAGGTTCCATTGGGTGTCGACGTAGCTTGCCAGTAACGTTGTGTTATTGGCAATCCGGACGGTATAAGCCGCCGCCGACGTAACCCGTTTGCCTAAGGCATATGACCTTTTGGACTCCTTGTCTGGGGGTGACTCTCGCGTGGCAAGGGGAACCACAGCTCTCTCTTCGAGTGTTGGTCACCACCAGCGAGTCTGGGTTTGCGTGTCCTTTGATATAAAGCGGGTCGGTGGGGGAGGATCGGAAAAGTTTATCGACCCTTGGGTTCACCGCCCTAGTCTGAGCGGGTGTGAGTAAGGAAGGGGCCAGCCGTCTCTTTACAGAGCTCAAGAGAGGGATAGACTGGCTTGCCGGATGCTTTTCATTAATAATGTCCTCCGCGAAATCTTGTTCGGGCAAGGCTTCAAGCGTGGCAATTTGAAAGAATTCTGCTGCTTTTTTCAACATGTTGTTGAAAGCCATTTGATCATCCACCGGGGAAGCTTGTCGAATCGGGGTGGATGGGGGAGAGTCGAGGCAAACGATATCAGAATTGTGATCGTCCTACTGGGTGTCGTCCCAGTTGTCCGTTGCCCTTTGATCTTCCCCATAGTTGTCCAGAAAAGAAGCCTCCTCTTCTTCTGTATAGATGTCTCTATACGTGTCCATCTGGACATCTTCTTGATAGTCAACTTGGTGTTGGACATCTAGGTGTTGGGCAACTTGTATTTGAGGGTTATGGTCTACCCGAGCTTTTTTCGGCGGAGGTTGATCAGAAGCCCTGAAAAACTGCTCCAGCCGATCCATACACCCCTCGAATTGCTCCGTGGTCCACTTGGATGACCCAAATGGACCTAGCTGAGTAGGAACCGAGTTCTCCGCCCTAAGGCGTTGAGAGGATCTCCTCAGGGTGCTTGAGAGGGATACCTGGCTTTCTTCGTAAGAGTCTTCGGGATCGTCTTCCAAATCCGTGGAAAACTTTTCAGCGGATTGGCCCATAACTGTGGGCGGAACCGGTACTAGGCCCACCGCCGTAGCAATCCTATTGATGCTCTTATGGATAGTTACCGAATCTTCGGGAGACAACGCCTCCGATGATGTGTCGGCAGTGAAAATGTCTTCTGCGGCTCCAGAAGGGCCAGCGGATGGCTTCTTGGGTAGAGGCCTACTCGTAGTTTTCGGGCCTGTACGGGCCTTGGAAACCTTGGAACCCGGCGAAGTTTCTTGTTCAGAAACTTCGGTGTGTGTAGTTTGGGGAGTAGCGCCTTTGTTATGTTTGTTATGCCCAGTCGTCATGCGCTGCAGCGGATGCAGGGAAGGCTTCGGATCAGATCGATCCGATGGCGCTTTCGCCTTCTTCGACGAAGTCGTCGAGGAGGGCGCTTGGGGTGTGTGCTTTGTGCAGTGCGATTGTACGCCCCTGTCACCGGGTGTGGTCCCTGTAGCAAGACCGGAGTCGAGCCTGGAAGGGTCGGGGACGGGCGTGGCGGCTCTAGAATAGTCCGCCTCAAGTCTATAACATCCGCATTGGACGTTTGGTCATCCGATGTACCCCTGTCACGTTCGGCTGTTGTCGCGGCAGGGGAGGGAGGCTCCACGCGTGACATTCCGTACGCGCCCCATCGCTTCAATCGGCGCTCCTTAAGGGTTTTAGGTTTAAGGAGTTTACACGCCGAACACCGCTTTTCGTCGTGCTCTAGGGGGAGACAAGCGTTACACGACGTGTGCTCGTCTTTCCACGGATATCTAACCCTACACACAGGGCAGAATCTAAATGGAGTCCTTTCCATAGCAGAAGGGAAGGGTGACCAGACCAAAAAGGAAAACAGTGGAAAAGAGGAAAGACATCATAGCAGTATGGCAAACCCCGAGCCCACTCTCCCTACTGTGTAGGCCGGCCAGAAGGCCCGACCACGTGGAAGTCCGAAAGCAGGATCTTAGGCGCCGGAACTCACAGCCATAGACGATTCCCCCGTAGTCTTCGTCGAAGATGTTCTTGATGGGCGAAGTGACTTAACGGTGATTAAACCGACAATTCGGTAAGATAAACAATGTCTCATGAAGAGCTCTGCTATAGGGCGACCAGTTATCTGGGCAGAAAAAAACAATCTGAGGGACCTCGGCGCGTGAGGGATTTTGGGCACTACACACGTCACGATAGGGATAGTGTTTCAGGCACGCCTATGCCGACGTCCCCTTTCGGTCCCCCGAAAGACAAGATGCAATACTCCGCGGTTACCACTGGATGTCAGACCATATGCACAGCACGTGATTCTAAGCAGATTAACAAGCACCAGAAATTATGTCTCCTAGACCTCGCCTCCAAATCTTCATTCTTTTCTTTTACAGCATTGATCTCCCTCTGGAGTCTTCGAATCGCCTGTGTTACCTCACCACTGGTGTCCTCCAAGGCCCCCACTAGGTTCTCTGTCGCAGATATTTGCCCGCTATCCTTCTCGATTCGTTCCTGCAAGCGGTCGACTTTGTATGCTATTCCATTGAGTTTCGTGTTGATGGACGCGAAGCCGGACCTCATCTCTGCCAACACCAAACTAAGTTCCAACGTTGGGGCGCCCCCAACATAGGTCGAAAGGACCTCGTCTGGGCCAGGCAGGCCCTCCTGTCAGGGGCAGCACGGACGCCTGCATCTTTTCTCCGGTTCCACTCAGCCCTTCCTTCTGGGATAAAGGTAAGTGGGATTGCCGCTTATTGCCCTTTGCCATATAGTACAGTCTTAAAAGTACAGCCGCTCAGTTCATAAAGTGGTCCTGTAATCATTTTGATACGCAGGGTGTACTCAGTGGCTGTGTCTTTCTGGGGTGCGCTGCAGTAGGTGTGTTCTGGACAGCCTCTCCACAATGTTCTTGAGGCCCCGGGTTCCCAGTCCCTGTTGGTACCTTTGGTTGTAATCACACTTCAGGAGAGCAGCGGGGCTGCCGCAGTGCGGGGGGAAAGGGGAGCTGACACGACCACGTGGGGCTAAGGTTGCACAGCCGTTTGTCCTCCTTGTGGGCCACTGCACTGGTCAGGATTTTGTGCTATGGAGCCAAAGATCATGTGAATAAGACCAGTTGGATGGGCTCAGCCCCTGCACGGGGTTCCATGGGGCTTCTCACCCCAGGGTGGAATGCGAGGTCAGGACCAGGCCCCCAGCAGCAAATTACTTGTCCCCTGCTGCAGACCCCGCCTGACCCTGAGGGTTCCCGGCGGACGTCGGCACTGGCAGGCGGGGTGGCCTTTGTTTTGGCCTGCAGACATTTACTGAGCCATCAGCCCATAAGAGTATATTGTGGGTGTGGATGAGGACTTGGTTTCCTGAGCCCCACCGAGTATCTGTGGGAGGGCCCTCCAGGCAGTGGTTACCCGACTGCTGCTGCCGGGATGTACTGTTGTCCAGCTCCGTGAATGCAGAGGACGATGCTGCAGTGTCTTTCTTCCGTGGAAAGCGGAGGGGGGCCGGCCCTCCCTCTCAGAGTGGGTGCACGGCCCACCGACTGCACGTGGCCCCGCCACTCAGGCACTGTTGTTGATGAACTGCAGGTCAGTCTGGAGCAGTGTCTCACCCCTTGCGCTGGTCGCCACGGGGAGAACGAGCCCTGCGGTGAAGCACTGCATGGCCACACAAGTCCGGGCAGCCCCCTGCGCAGTCCCGGTGTGTTCCGCTTCCTCTCCCACCAACAGGGGGCTCAGGGTCTCCTCGGTCATCCCCACTCACTGCGCAGTGCCCCTGGGGGTCTGCAGCATTAGTTTGCTCCTCCTCACTCGCCTAAGGCACTCCGGCGGTGCAAGCCTCTATGCCTCCTCATCTCGGGAGTTCAGACTCAGCCGGCGGGCAGTTCTTGTGTGGATGTGCCCCGTCCCAATATTTACTTTTTCTCCAGATGAGTACGGTAGCAGCCTCCTCCTTCGGTAGACCTAGCGCAGAGCTCAACACAGAGCAGCCATGTTGGCTGCGGGCTCTCTAGCGCCCCCCTCGATCCTGAGTTAACAGGTTGTTCGGACAAGATATTTTCATGGGAGGACACAGGGACATCATTTGAAGGTGGGAAAACCAGGTCTGTCGGACCCACATTGGAGCTATTAGGATCAGCGTTTCTTGTTCCTGGTGTAGCTTGTGGACTATTTTGTTGAGAAGGGGTGTTGGGGGGGGGGTGGATGCGGGGAAGCGTATGCAAATTTCCCTGACCAGTTCATCAGAAGTGCGTTCCCCTTGGATCCTTTTTGGGGAAACCTGAACATGTAATCTTGACATTGTGCGTTCTCTAAGGTTGCGAAGAGGTCTATTTTTGGGAACCCCCAGTTTGAGAAGACATTGTCAAGCACCTCTGTGTTTAGTTGCCACTCGTGCTCTGAGGGTAGCATTGCACACCTGCTTAGCACGTCCACCAGAGAATTGAGTTCCCCTGGAACATGTTGTGCCGCTAGGAGCATGTTGTGATTTAGTGCCCACACAGCAAGATGTTCTGGGCTAGTTTGAACAGCCCTGGACAGTGTGTTCCCCCCGTTTGTTTACCTGTGAGGACTAGGACTGTCTTGTGCGCTAGCTGAGGCTTGAAGTGCTTTGAGGACCGCTAGTAGCTCCAGAAGGTTTATGTGCTTTCTGGTTAGCGCCTGGGTCAACAGGCCGTGAGCAGTGTGGTAAAGGAAGTGAGTGGTCCACCCTGTTATTGACATTGCTCCAGGCCGCATAGCACGTACCAAACTCTGCATTTCATCTTCTGCTCACCAACGAGCATGGACATTCCAAACTTACTCCCACCCTGACTTCCCCTCTTCTCACTGCACTTGCACGTTCTGAATTCTCACAAGGCATAGCAGGTCAATCTTTATTTTGTACTGTATTTAGTGTTTTCAATCCCATGTTCCCTCCCTGTTGCCCTGTGGGCACTTTGAAACGGAATTGACTTACTGTATAATCGCCTAATAAATGCAAAATAAAATAAAGTAAAAAAAGGACGCTTCTGTTGTGAGAGTGGCTTCGAAAGCTGGTGTATGGAAAGGCTTTCCTTTTAGGAGATCGATTCTGCTCCACCACTGTAGTAACTGAATCAGAGGTTGCGAAACCACCACTAGATCGCTTGCCTGCGAGCACTGTTTTGCTAGTCACTCTTGCATTGGACGCATGCGCAGCCTGGTGTGAGGCGCTAGCTAGATGCAGGAAGCCATCATTCCCAGCAGGTGCATTGCCTTTCGTACCGTCACGTAACGATCAGCCACATACTGAGGTGTTTGAAACAACATGTTTTTGACCCTCTCTTCGGAGGGGAAGACTAGTCCATCGTCTGTTTTGATTAGTGACCAGATTGATTTCTTTACTTGGGTGGTGTAAGAAACCTGAGGGTATTCTCCGAGGTAGAACCCAAGAATCCCTTAATCAGGTGGTCAGGGAAGGGCTGGCACTATCAGTTCGCAACCTTGGGGGTGGACGAGTGAGGAAGGATCGTCTCGGTAGGGGAACCTGGGGTTATGCTCGGGGGAATACCCCAGGCGAGACACGGTACCCCCTTCCCTATAACACCTTTTCCCCATCCTACCAGGTAGGATATTTTGGAACTAATCCCCCACACCCTCCCCCCTTCCTGAAATGGACACTTTCTCACAGACAACTCACTGTGAGAGACAACAAGACTACCCCCCTTTCTCAACAGTATTTTTCTTGATTTTCCTAAACTTACTAGTGAAAACTACATTCCCCATAATTCCTCCCCTCAGTTCCTTTCTAAAATCACTGAGACGAGGAGAGAGATCGGGAGGATGAAGATTACCGACAGGGAACCACAGACACAGAAAACAGACTCTCCCCCTTTCTACAGCAGACTGTCTCATTAATGAGGCCAGGCTAAGTCAGGCCTCCCTCTTTAATTACTTGCACCTGACCCTGCTTGTCTCTCCCAGGCAGCATAAAAGGCGGAGCTGGAAAGCACACTTTGAGCGAGTCTAGGATGCTGGAAGGTGCTGGCGAGAAAGTGAAAGCCCTCGTGAGCTGCAGAAGCCCTGGAAGACCTGGAAGAGGAGAAAACCACCCAAACACTGGTCCTGCTATTTGAGAGGAGACTGCAGTGTAGAGGAGGAAGCTGTACTTCCCGAAGGCAAGACAAGGGGCAGCTGGGGTTGCCTGGCGGTACCTATAGCGGAACCCATCCCCTGGGGCCAGACAAGCGAACCCAGGTACATGAGGGGCAGGAGGTAAGGCCCTGACCACATTGAAACATCCCCTTGGGGCTCCTACAGCTCCCAAAACATGGAATGCCATTTTGGGGAGCTGTGCAGAAGAAGCAAAAATGATCACAAGTGCATTCTGGAACTGGGAGTCCAAAAACATACTTTTGAAGACTGTGTACTTTGTGAGAGGGGTCCGAGCCCGGCAGAGGGCGAACTTTGTGAACTTTGTGAGAAGGGTCTGAGCCTGGCAGGGGGAGACCTTGTGAACGATTGTGAGAGAAACTGGCAACACAGAGAGTGGTCTGGTGCCATGTGGGCGCTCATTCGAAGGTCTTTGGCTGGTGCCCCATCTCCCGAATTGGGAGCAACAACAAGTACGAAGAGGCCTTAGAGGAGGCCGGCGTGAGGTGTCAAGGTGGTCATACGAGGGTCAAACCAAACCCCTTGTACAGTCGAAAATCTTTGACACGTTGTGGAGGCAAACGTGAACCCGACTGAGGGATGCCTGCAAATTGGGGTGAACCCTAACACACCCTAGAACATTGTGATCAATGAACTGTGCGAAGCCTGACTGGGGGTTTAAGGGAAAGCCTGGCTGGGACCCGGACTTAGGTAAAGAGAAGAACCTAAGGGGTCTAGAATGACTTTTTGTTGAAATGTGAACTGTGGCAAATGTGAACCTGACGGAGGGATGCCAATAGAAAGCTAGGAGAAGGGAACCCCCACTTTCTGATCAGATTTAGAAAGTGTGAAGGCAACTGAGGGGAACACTGTGTGAACTGTGATATTGTTAAGCGCACACTTGCCATAGAATAACAGAGTGACCCAGAGAGACATGATCGCCCTTCAGAAGCCTCTGTTTAAATTGGCAAGTGCTTGGAGAGGCTAACGCTGAAAGAAGGATAAGAGCACGGCTGAGGGGGATCATAGGATGAAGAGTAATTACCTGAATGGAAGGTTACCAGAAGGACCCGTTTGTTTTGTTGTTTTTGCATATCAGGCCCTCGGAAGCAAGAGACTTTGCATGAGAAGAGACTTGGGCACAGAAGGCCCTGATATAGAGAAAAGGAACTGTAAGCTTGCGCCAGAAAAGCCCAGGAGTGTGATGTGCTCAATAGTCCCGCCTTGTCATGTGCTAAAAACGTGGAGAAGGGAGACCCCGGGCATAGCATCCTGACTTATCATTTTGTGAACACTTCTTTCTTTTCTTGTGAACATTATCCCACACTATTTTGTAGCATAGCAGTAAGGATTGTCAATTGTTTTATTTTACTATATGCCCTTTTTATTTGAATGGACTCCACTTGAATTGTATTATTATTATTTGATGGTCGTAGCTTGTTTACATCTTAAATTTAGGTTGAGATTAGGCGTTTATCTCACCCATTTCTACATTTTAATAAACACCCTTGAACGGTGATCACTTGTGTCTATCTTGCTTTGATACCATGCCTTCCTTACACTGGGCACTAGACCCGACTTCTTTTAGTTTATGGAGAAGACCAATTGGAACAGTAGATTGATCGTCTGTTGCATGTTTTGAAGGCACCCATGGGGAGAATCCCTGGTAATTAGCCAGTCGTCTAGGTAAGGGTACACTAGAATGGACTGCTTTTGAAAGTGGACAGCCACCAGTGCTAGGACCTTTGTGAATACCCTGGGGGCTGATGCAATGCAGAATGGTAGCACTTTGAATCTCCCAATTTGAATAGAGGTATTTTTTGTGCACTGGAAACATTGAAATATTAAAGTATGCATCTTTCATGTCCAATGTTACCATGTAATCCCCTAGATTTAGTAGTGGGATGACCTCCTGCAACATTGTCATTCTGAATTTCAGGGGTTTGACATAAGTGTTTGCAGGGCGCAAGTCCAGCACTGGGCGCAATGTTAGATCTTTCTTTGGAACACGGAAATACATTGAATAAATAACTTGATTTTGTTCCAGGAATGGTGCCAGTCCTTTTTGTAGTATAATTTTTATTTTCTCTTGCAGATTGTTGAGGTGTTTGCAGGACATTCTTCCTATTCGAGGTGGATGGTGGCAAAGTGTTTCCAGGAACCCTACGGAGTATCCTTTGGCCACTGTGTCTAGAACACAGCGGTCGGACGTTATTCCCTCCCATTGTTAGACAAAGAGTGTTATGTGACCCCCGACTAGGGACGCATGGGAGGGAACGTGGATCGGCCCGTCATTTGGGGGTGGGAGCTGCTGTGCCCCTAGAGGCCACAGCTCTGCCTCTTCCTTTCCCACAGCGAAACCCACGCTGTTGGTACTGGTAGGATGATTGACCCTCGGCACTGTAGAAGGCGGTACTAGACGTGCTTGCACCGGCTTAAGCTGACCTGCAGAATCATGGCGCCCGGAAGCTTCGACGTGTGTTGAATACACACTTCTGTATGAAGAGTTTGTTAGATATCTGACCAATGGTCTTGATGGTCTCATGCCCTGTCTATGTGGTTTCCAGCTGTCTGTCAACTGCTTTACCAAAGAGGAGACCATCCTTGATGGGCATGTTGATAAGAGCCACCTGTGTCTCTGGCTAAAAACCAGAGTCCCTAAGCCAAGAGTGTCATTTTAGGAGGGTTCCCTCAGCAATTACTCTTCCTGAAGTGACTGCAGAATCCAGAACATGTTTCAGGATGTTTTGAGGCACTGGTTTACCCTCGGTAGCAACCTTGAGGAGGTGTGAACGAACAGGTTCTGGTATCGAGTCAAGATGTTTTATGACGTCATCCCACTAAATGCTGCTGTAGCTTGTAAGCAAGGTAGTATTGTTTGCTATTCGTGTTCGGTACCCAGCAGAAGTAGTGATCCGCTTACTAAGCGTGTATAGTCTTTTGCACTCCCTGTTGCGAGGCGCCTCAGAGGTGGAGAGTGGCACACCAGCTCTCTGGTGGTGATGTAAAGAGGGTCAGATGGTGATGGCTTGAATGTTTTCTCTACCTGTGGGTTGACCCCTCTGGTAATGGAGGGGGTAGACCAGGATGAAGAGACCCTCCTTTTGATAGATTCCAGGAGAGGTATAACCTGGCTAATGGGTTTCCTCTTGTTGAGGATGTCCTCAACCAAGTCGGTCCGTGTAGGACTAGATTCTTCTGTTTCTATCGCAAAATGTTGTGCTGCTTTTTTTAAGCAACTCATTGTAAAGTAAATGATCTGCAATAGAAGAGGTATGGCCGCTCTCCACTGCTGAAGAGTCAGCAAGGTCTGTAAATATGAGATCTGGGTCATCTTGGTCTGCAAATAGGTGTCACCACCATCTTGGCCGGGATCATCCTGGTCAACCACCCACATATCCCGTTCTGCTTGATTAGATTGCAGATTCCCTAGCTGAGATCCCTGCGAGGGTTCCCTAGGTGTAAAGGCTTGAGGAAGCGTGGGTGGGGGAGGGGGTTGGTTGAGTGGGTACCACAGACACTGGAGGCTGCTTCACAGGTTCTTGCAGAGTGGGCAACCTGCTCATAAAGTCTACGAAAAAAGATATTTTCCCCATGGTTTCTTCAAACTGAGTTTGGGTCCAAGGAGTTTCTGATAAAATGGTCTTTGCCGCTTCACGAACAACCTTGGGGATAAATGGAGGTGCATCTTTTGGACAGTCAGCTCTGGGTGTGTCTTTGGGGCTATCCCTGGGGCGATTTTTGTTGAGGGCCGAAGATAAACTAGAAGATTCCTCCTGGCAGTTTTCATAGGACTCAGGGGCCTTTTTACCATGAGCCTGATGCTCTTTAACATGTTTTTCTCCATGTGAGTGAGATTTGTGCTTTTTCAACGGCTGTTTCGGAGTCTCTGCCTCAGCCGTCGAGCAGTAGTCATGCACATCTTTTGCCAGAGTGTGAGCGGGCTTGGTCAGCGGTTGATCGGCGATCCTTGAGGCACCTACCGTCGCTGCGAGGCCCTCCGTAGACTGGTCCGTGGAGGAGCGGCTGGGGGTGGGTGCTTATGTGAAGAAGATGTGTGTACGCCATCATCGCCAGAGGCCGTCCTCATAGCTGCATGCTGCAACTGCCTTTCGAGACTGGGGACGGGCATGCAGGAACTAGTTTGTTCCTCTGTAGTATCCCTGACCTCTGATTCGGAGTCTCGGCTGCCTCAGCTTTTGTGATCAGTCTCGAAGATTCCTGCTACGGTCTCCGACTCCTGGATAGGGCGTATTACACCCACCACTTAGTTTGGTGCTGCTTTAGTGTTTTGGGCCTAAAGAGTTTGCATGATATGCAGCGGTACTCCGAGTGATCACGTGGAAGGCAGTGGTTACACACCATGTGTGCGTCTTTCCTCAGAAATGTTCTATTGCTCTTGGTGCAGAACATAATGGAAAACACTCCATAGCGGAAGGTGGACACAGAGGCAGCAAAACAAAGGCAGTAGGGGCAGGAAATGGGGGTAGGCATTATCTAAAAGAAGAAAGGATCTACCACCCCGCTTTCCCTACTCATTAGGCCGAAGCTAGGTGTAGGCCGCAGCTCGTCGTCAGAACAGACATCTGTTTCGGTGTTCGGAATCAGGCGTCAAGATGATTCGGAGATCTGCTGTCGAAGAAGTTAGTCGATCGGTAGCCGACAGGAGGGGTTTGGGTGAAATTAACTCTCAAAGTAGCTGTATGCTACGGACTCCACGAAGATACAACTAGCCACGATGGCAGACAAAAATTATCTGAGAGACCTTGACACGTGAGGTATGATGGGTACAGGATATGTCACACTAGGGATAGAATTACAGTCACCACATGTCGACGTCCCTTTTCTAACTTCAGAAAACGTCATGTGCAATACTCCCCAACTTCCACTAGATGTCGGCCTATGCAAAGCATGTGATTCTAAGCAGATCCACAAGCCTCAGAAATATATATAAAAGTAGGAAAGTCCATTTGAGACAGCTTGTATACGTGTGATTTCACTTCTGGCACTAGACGACTCCAAGGAGTAGTGAAGTGTATGGCTGCACGGTGCCACCTGGAGGCTATTGAAAACTTTCTGAAGCAGACTGGAAATGTATCCATTAGAAATACAAATACATAAACACACAATATCACTTTCAGTGCCTGTGGCACCAATGGTCCTAGGCCGAAGAGGGGCTGGAGACAGTCTCACCTGGTGGCTATTTAGAGAGGTCCAATTTCAATTTATACTTGGAGCTATTTGAATAACCCATCCACCTGTTTTACTGAAAGGGGGACACAAAGCTAAACATTAGCAGTTAGAAATTGGTTGTCTTAAAAAAAAACTTTGCTTGGGAGAGAAGTAGAGGACAGAAGGAAATAGTATGAACAGGTTCTTTCTTAATTTCTTTGTGCTGCTCCCTGCGATGGAGATGAGACACATGGTGGTCTGTAATTCTTTGTGCCTCCCTGCAGCAGAATCCCAGTTTCGGAAACTAAGAAGGTAGAGTTAGATGGTTTGTGGAGTATTCGCTGCATGCCAAATGTTTGTCACATACACCCACACATACAAAACCTACAGGCTCTCTCGCTCCTGAAAAAGAAATTGTTTCTCCACCTGATTTCACTGGCCGAGGCCGAAGGAATGACCTGACCATACCATGGGCCATTCAGCAAATCCTGCACAACAGCAATTTACCAATAACAATTTCCTCCATCCTGGATGCCACTAGAAAGAGGAATTTTAGTGCGTTCTTTTATGTACTGTTAATAGTCTTTTATTCTGCGCACATCACCACTTTAATGTTAAATAAATTAAGCATTCTCCTCTCCTTTCGCAGACTACTCAAGTCACCCTGGATTGATTTAAATAAGAGATTAAAGGGGAAACGGTTGTGTATAAAGCTGCCAGTTGAAAATCCATCTTTAAATGTCAGACTATAAAGCTTCCAATGTAACTGTTAGCGTTTCCTGCTTAAATATGTTCAGCCAGACATCAAACAAATGGAACATTCTGCAGATTTACTGACATATGTTTAGCGATGACGAATCAAGCCCATCTCATCCATGCCTCACCATGTGAAGCGTTATCATTAAGATTGAATCCAACCCTAGAGTTAACGATTTATAGAACAATGAAACATCATAATTTTGGATCATTATCCTACCACGCTACATTTCTCAGCGTTTCATCTTTCTTTTGTTGCTCACAAAAGAAAGAAAGTTTTTGTGTAGGCCAGAGCTCAAGGAAATGTTAGACATTCCTGGGGAGTGAAAGCAAGGAGAGGAGATCATCAGTTATTAGCTTCCTGTTGAACAATGCAAATCAAATAAAGAGGTTACTATTATGTTCAAAAGATCATCCAGATGCAGATATGTAACGCAAGTGGTTTATTCAGCAGTAAGCTACAGCAGCCTCAGACATCTCCACAGAGCAATAACTGTTTCTCTTTAAACCAACACATTTCTAACACAGAGCTATAACAATGCAACCTAGCAGAAAGCTCTGTTATGGAATGAGCTTGCATCCGAATACATGGTGCTTACAATAGTATTTTGCTTGCAGTTTATAACTATATATATGTGCCCCACATAACTATGTACAACCCACAACATTAATGACACTAAATGGTAGATTGTTTAGTCCAACCTAATATATAACAGTTTCATTCAACAAAGCATGAAGATAAGCTTCATTCCCGGCGCCAAAGCAAGAGCTTACTGTGTTTGAACAAGTTGGCAGAGGCATCTCTTCAGAGCGTGATCGCACAGGTGCTGGCTCAGTTTAGGTGCCAACGCAAGCAACTGCTCCACTCCAATGCTGGTCAGCTTTGCCTTTGGGTATTGTTGCCCTGGTGCCAAGTTACTTAGCTTCGGTGCCAACACTTTGTCTGAATTTATTCTGGCTCTGCAGGCCCAAATATTTTACTAAAATGGGCCAAATCCTTGATGATGAGGGTGAGCGATTCCTTTATGGGTTGGAGCCCTTGGACTCCGGTGAGGTGGAGCATGTCCTAGAGAAAATCTAAAAATTGAATGCTAGTCTGATCGATTTGGCTTTTGACCTTCAGGATGCAAATGGTCTGTACACTTTCCTTGAGATGGACTTCATGCAGGCTGCTGCATATGGCAAACCGCATGCTTTCTTCCAGCAGACTATTGCAAAGGTCACGGATACCCAGGGCCTATCGGCTCCATTGATGCCAGCCATACAGTTTTGATCTCGCACACATTCTTGACCAAGGTCCCCCAAAAGGTACAATTCTGTCCATTAATCTAGCAGTAGTTGCCCCAGTGCTGGCCACGTGGTTAAAAACCGACCTCCACACCTGCCGTTCACTGTGACCTTGCCAATAAGAATGGCCCTGCTCCCACAGGTATGGGTTCTCCGAGTCCAGAGTATGATGGTTCAAGCCACCACAGTGGGCTTAAAGTCTGCCACATTTCTATCCTTGTGCACAGAAGGGTAAATTACTTACTGTGATGTTCTTTCTATGGATTCTTCTCCTCATCTGATAGATATCCTCATCCAGCTAGGCATCTTTTGAAAAACTTCGACAGGGGGCGTAGTGGACCTCAATTCGGCAGTCGACTCGTCTTGCTCGGCGCTCGATCGTCAGCTCCAGACCTGATGTTGGGTGTCGTATATATACCACGTCACTAGGCCGCATACCCAAGTCTCCCTCTTTTCTTCCCTCTGCGCTTGACTGCTGCATAGGAAACCTGGGAGGAAAAAGGGGCTAACCACCCCATAAGAGGTTAACACAACCATAAACTTCCCAGGGGAAGAAAAACCTTGTGAAAGATAACACAATCTGTAGCATCGGAATATATATATATATATATATATATATATATATATATATATATATATAATTTTTGGGGGATAGAGAGGGAAAACATGCGGCATGAACGACAGAACATAGTCATCCCAGGACCATCACCAGGTGTTAACCCACTAAGAAGAGATGCATGCGCACCAACCGCCAAACTTTCTGAGAGGAGATGGATGAGTGGGGAGATGAGGAATCTACAGGAAAAATAATCCATAGAAAGAACATTACGGTAAGTAATTTCTCCTTTAATGGATTGCCTTTCTCCCGCAGATTCCTCATCTGCTAGACTCCCCAAGCAGTGAGGCAAAGGCGGCGGGCAGAAAGTGAACACATTTTGTAGTGCCACCCTGTCAAACCATGCATCAGCCCCACGTGCACCATCAAGATTGTAGTGTCTAGTGAACGTGTGAAGTGAGGACCATGTTGTCGCACAACAAATATCCCTAACCGGGACCCTGCTTTGTAAGGCAGTTGAAGCATAGACCCCTCTAGTCGAGTGTGCCCAATGTCAGAAGGCAGCTCCTTGCCTGCAGACTGGTAGTACTCTGCTATGCACAAAATTATCCACCGGGAGAGTGTTTGCTTTGCTACCGCCAGGCATTTATGGGCTAGAGAATAGGCCGCGAAAAGTAGATCAGATTTGCTGAAATTCAGACGTCCTTGCGACATCGAAACTCAGAGCACTTTTGGAATTCAGCCGATGGAACCGCTCCTCTTCTTTAGAAGGGTGTGGAGGTGGATAAAAGACTGGCATGTCTATGGCATGTGACAAATGAAACTCGGATACCACCTTCGGCAGAAATCCTGGTCTTACTTTAAGTGAGACCTTCTCTCAAAAGAACTGCAAAAAGGGTGGTTTGCAGCAAAGAGTCTGTAATTCAGGTACTCGCCTGGCAGATGTTATGGCAACTAAGAAACTGTCTTCAAAGAGAGCATCCGTAAAGAACAGGTATGCAAGGGCTCAAAGGGAGCCGCCATTAAGAAAGTTAGAACCAGATTAAGATTCCAATCTGGGACAACAAAGGGAGTTGGCGGAAACCTATTCACAAGGCCCTTCAGAAATTGAGCCATAACTGGGATTGTAAAATATGAACCTTGATCTGGGGACCTCTTTAACACAGACAATGCCGACAAATATCCTTTGACTGTGGTGAACTGAAGGCCCGCTGAGGCCAGTGACAGAAGGAACTCCATCACTGTAGTGGTGGGGCAAGAGATGGGGTCAATCTTGCGTTCCCTGCACCACACCACAAATCTTCTCCGCCTGCATGCTCGCAGAGACGCTTGTAGATTGCGGGATTCCGGGTCCGGGTGAAGCACCCGACCTTCCGATTGGGTTAAGAGATCCGGGCACTGAGGCAACCGGAGAGGTGGGCAGATGGTCAGATCCAGGAGTTCCAAGTACCACGTCCTCCTCGCCCAGTCCGGGGCAATCAGGATCATGAATGCCCGAAACCTATTGACCCTCCTGAGAACCCAAGTAATGATGAAAATCGTAGGGAAGGAGTAGTGGAGAGGGAAGGTCCAATCCACCGGAAAGGCATCCCCTAGCACGCCGTTCAGTGGGTATTCCCACTAGGAAAAATGTCTGTACTTCCTGTTGGACTCTGTGGCAAACGGGTCCACTCATGTGGTACCCCAGCGAGAGAAGACCTCATCAGGACTTCCTGGCACACTTCCCACTCGCATGAGATCATGCTCTGCCTTCTCAGAGCATCCGCCACACTTTTCTCTGTCCCCGCCAGATGAACTGCCGAGACCGGGATCCGGTTCTTCAATAGCCAGAACCACAGCTGCATTGCCACTCTGCAGATGGGGAGGAAGCGCACGCCAGCTTGCTTGTTCAGGCAGTGCATGGCCACCATATTGTTTGCCAGAATGAGGTCATGCTTCCCCTCCAGAGACAGAGAGAACGCTCTCAGCGCTAAAATGATGGCTCGCAACTCCAGCCTGTTGATAAGCCATGTGGCTTCCATTGCTGACCGAAGGTAGTTCACCTGCAAGTCCTCGCAGTGAGCGCCCCAATCATTCAGAGACACATCCGTGACCTGCTGCCTGCTCCAAAGGCAATATCATTTCTCTATACGCTCCAAGAAGCTGGCCCATATAAAAGCCTGCATCTCTGGAGCAACTAACAACATGGCCGAGCTTTTCAAAATCTGCAAGGAGCTGCTGTCAGCCCACCAACCAAGGTCATCGATCACTGCCCTGGATACCTTGAGGGAGTCTGAAAGGGCTATGAGGTACTGGGACCACAGGCCTCAGAAGAGCCATTGAAGAGATCTCATGCGCAGCCTGGCCTTTGGCGCTAGAGAGATACAGGAGGCCATGAGGCCTAAAAGTCAGAGGAAGGAAGCTGCCGGTAAGGCGGCGTGGTTGTGGAACTGGTTCACCATCTGTGCAATGATGATGACTCTCTCTCCTTGTGGGGGGTGGGGAGGAGGCTTTCCCCACCAGAGTGTCTAAATCTGCTCCGATGAACTAGAGCCTCTGGACTGGCATCAAGTGGGACAACTCCAAGTTCAGGGAAAAGCGCAGCCTGAGGAGTAGTGAGCAGGTGCCCACTAGGTGAGACGAAACCCGCTCCACCAACTTCCCCTTAATCAGCCAGTCATCCAGGTACAGGAATACATGGACTGTGGCTCTCCTGAGGTGAGCCGCGACTACTGGCATGAGCTTGGTGAACACCCTTGGAAGGGAGTGTGAGAAACCTGAAGGTGTCTCACCTGCTAGCCCGTAGGGATCTGTCATCCAAGTGGCCAGGACACAGCCATCATTACTGGATCCAGTTCGTGGGGGTGTACCAGTGCAGGAGGATCACCTGGATGTGGGGTCTTCAGGGAGTGGAAGTGGGACACCGAAGGGTGAGACACGGTATTCCCTTCCTTATGACACCTTTTCCCCATCCTGCCCGGTATGATATTTAGAAACTCTACCCCCCCCCACCTTTTCCAACACAAACAGTTTCTCAAATAGTGAGCGACAATGGACTAACACCAGAGCTGTTAATCTGACATGTCCCAACACAAGGGTCAGGCAGAGTCAGGCAATTACGGACAACTATACACACCTGACTGACCTTTCCCTTCCCCACCGGGATAAAGGCAGAGCACAAGAGCACAGTCTGGGCCAGACCGAATGCACAAGGAAGCAGCTATTCCAGGACGGCAGTTCAAATGGAGGAGAAAGGTGGCGAGATCTGAAAGGACGTCAAGGAGGGAGTTGCCCTTGCCCTTTTCAACCCAGACCAGCAAGGCCTGCGACGAAGAAAACATAAGACCAGGAATCGCAGCTGGCGAATGGTGTGATGGATGTCAGCAGTACATGGAACCCTCCCGCGTTGATAGCCAGGGTGTTGAGACGCGGTTGCCATCACTGTACTGTCCTTGACTCCAGCGGCAAAAGAACCGCCAATGAGTTCTTCAGCACAACTGGTGAGTTGGAAGAACCCGATAGTGGGCCGGACTGTGCTAGGCTCAAGGTTGCAGTGGAAACATTAAGAAAATTAAGATACAGAGGTCTTTTGTGAAGAAACTTGGTACCAGTGATATAAAGAAAAGGAACTGTAAGCTCATGTCAGAGAAGCCCAGGAGTGTGCTGTGCTAAAGAGTCCCACCTTGTCCCGTGCCGAAAGCGTGGGCAAGTGAGACCCCGGCCATAACATCCTGACCTATCATTTTCTTTCTTTTCCTGTGAACATTATCCCACACTATTTTGTAGCATAGCAGTAAGGATTGGCAATGTTTTTTTTTACTATAGGCCCTTTTAATTTGACTAGACTCCAGTAGGACTGTATTATTATTATTATTATTTGATGGTCGTAGGTTGCTCTCATCTTAGATTTAGATTTAGATTAGGCTTTTATCTCACCCATTTTACAGTTTAATAAACACCTTTGAACTGTGATCACTTGTGTCTGTTTTACGTTGATACCATGCCTTCCTTACAGGAGGTCAACCGAAAGGGAAGCACCTTGAACTGATAGTGCTTGTCCCCTATGAGGATCCTCAGGAACCTCTTGTGCTTTTGATCAACGCATGGAAATAAGCCTCTTCCAGATCTATAGACACCTGCCAGTCCTGCAATTCGAGAGTGTGGAGAATTTCTCACAACGTCACCATCTTGAACTTGTCTATTCTCATGAACTTCTTCAAGGCCCTAAGGTCCAAAATGGGATGGAGACCTCATCCCTTCTTGGGCACTGGGAAATACCGGGAAAATCAGCCCGATCCTCTCTGCTCGGGTGGTACCTCTTCCACAGAACACTTCAACAACAGGGCTATCAGTTCTTCCAGGAGCCCCTATCCTGGTTGGCTTGGAGGTGGTGGGGGTCTGTCCGGAGGTAGGTTTACTTAAGAAGGGCAGAAAATAACCCCACTGCATCAGCTACAGGGTCGAGGTATCCAAGGTAATCTCCTGCCATTGGGGGCAGTGCTCTGACAGCCATCCACCAAGCGGCAGGTTGTGAGAGGGGAAATCAAAGCGGCTTAAAGGGCAGAGTTGCCCACGCCGCCATCGCTGCTTCTTGGCCTCTGGAAGCCCATCAGTACACCGCTTGAAGCCCGTAACCCGAGCGGCCTACATATCGCACAGAGGAATTAGAAAACGTTTTTTCTGACGAAAAAAGTCAAAAGAGCCGAAGACTCGCCTGTGTTCCCAAGCAGCCCGTTAGCGTGTGGAAAAAAGCAACAGGTGTGGGACGAAGTTTATACATATATATATATATATATATATATAGCGCCTGATGTCACGTCCAGAGCTGACAATCGAATGCCGAGCAAGATGAATCTACAGCCAAGTCGAGGTCCACTACGCCCCCAGTCGAAAACTTTCCGAAGCAGTAGTGCTGGATGGAATATCTTTCAGATGCGGTATCTGCAGGAGAAAGGCAATCCAGTATTGGAGCAAGGGAACAAGAGGGTGGGCAAGACGGCCAAAGAGGACAATGCTAGTAAGAGAGAGGGTGGTGTTACAAAGAATTACGCATGCTCAGAGGAGCCAGGTGTGTGTAGCTCTGGGAGGCGGGGGGGAGTAAACAAGAATATGGTGCTTACAGGAGTGAAGAAGATGCCCAGAGGGGTGAAGATCGTGAGGGTGAAAGTAGTATGGAGTAAGGTGGTGCTCAGAAGAGAAAAGAAGAGGAGGATAGTGATAACAGTGCCCAAACAGGTGAAGGTGGTGAGGAGAGTGACAGTAGTGCCCGAAAGGGTGAACAAGGTGGAAAGGAGAAGCAAGACAGAGCCTACCTAGATCTGAGGTGATTACAGAAGGACTATGCCCTGGACAGGAGATACAGGATGTTTGGCATGTCTAGAGTGGTATAGTCTTGAAGAGGGGAAAAGGGATTACATATATTAAGGATCATTGCCAGAGAGAGACAAGAACTGATAGAAACCATTAAGGAGGAGAGTCAGAGTAGCCCAGAAAAATTGAGGAGAGCATGTGTGAGGCCATACCACATGGAATCAAGTTTGGCGCAGCAAGCCAAAGTCATAGAGTACTTGGCTGTACCCTGTTGAGCTCGCTTGGTTCTACAACCAGAACTTTGGTATTCACCACAGCCTGGACGCAGGCTCCTCCCTTTGATACAGGAGAAAACAATTTCTACACGACAACCATTAGGAACAAACAGAGGATATCACTACGAAGAAAAACAGACCACAGAAAAAGAAGGCCAAGTCTCAGAGGAGAAGGAGGTGATTGGGGGAGACATCCCTGTGTGAACCAGTGCCCAAGAAGGGATAACCAAGAACCCAGGATCAGGCATGTCCCGAAAACTGGGGAATCCAGAGAGTTGATTTGCAGAAAGACTTTACTGGCAGACACTTTTCGTGAACTTTTGATTGGCCTTTAGTTCTCCGGTAAGTGAATGGAAAACCTCCCAAAGCAGAGCAAAGCCTTTTTAGAACTTTTAGTTTTCTTGAATTTTAGCTAATCATAGTCATCAAAATACTCTTTACTCTTTTGTTACACTTTATGCTTGCCTCGTTTATTATTTTGCTCATGAACTGTAAGAGTTCTCCAATGTGAGACTTGAAATGTATGTTTATGAGTGTATCCTGTCCTTAGAGCCACATCACAGCCATAACAGAGGCGCAGTGCATTCATAGATATCTTGTGGGCGCTGCTACACTCAGTTCAGCAATGTGCATTCTTGGAAATGTAATGCTGTGTGTGTCGGAATTGTTAAAGAGGCTTTGAACATAGTGAGGAACAGTGCCCATCGTGACATTTTATCCTATTGAGGAATCTGTATTAAGAGAGGCTGTCTGGGTTATGTGAGACTGTCTTGTGGAATAATTCTTATAACGCGAGACAAAGTGCATTGTAGGAAAAATAGTCTGATGTGGACATCAAAAATATGAGAGGCGGAGTGCATATTGAAGTCTGTAATTTTCTGGGGACAGTTGTATTGAGGCAGAGGGCATTTTAAAATAAAGTGGACTCCTATAATGTGCAAGATAATGAATTGTGGTATATGTAGCTCTTTGGTGGATTTTTTACAGGGATTGGCAAATGTGATATGTGACATACAACAATGTGTGAGAGCCTGTCCGGAGTGAAGCAAAGAGAGTGCCTGTGACAACATCAGTAATGAGTTGTGTGGCGCGTTGAGGGAATTCCTAATGGGTTGGCCTGGTCGCTACCAGATTTGTTCCTTCCTGTAAGTAGTGGCATCCTGCAAACTTGCCTCCCCCGATGTCCAGTCATTTTATCGAATGTATAAGTTTCGAAAGGCAAACGTTTGAATTTTTTTTTAATCGAAATGCCATTCTTTCGAATGACAATTTCTTTGAAAATAATTCGAATGTGCCGTCGACATGGGTTAGGGTTGGGGCTTGGGTTAGGGTTGGGGGTGGTAGGGTGGTGTGGGGGTTGATGGGGGTGGGGGGGAGCCCCCCCAATATACACTAAAACCTTGAAACGTTACATGGAGCTGTCCAGTGCTGTAATTACAGCACTGGACAGCTCCCTGTAACCTTTCAAAGTGTTTTAAAAAAAGCATTTAAATGGCAATAAACATAAACTTTGAAACGTTACATGGAGCTGTCCAGTGCTGAAATTACAGCACTGGACAGCTCCATCTAACGTTTCAACGTTACAACAAAAAAAAGCAAGGAAATGCTACTTTGAACATGTAAAAGTGCATTTCAATTGAAACCAATCCATGACTGTTGTCGACGGATTGGTTTAGAAAGAAATGCACTTTGCATGTTAAATATAGCATGTCACAGCTTTTGTTTTCGAAACTTTTTGTTTTTCGAAACTATCACTATAAACCACCTCCCCCCCACCCCAGGGCACACTATTACAATTACAGAGGTGTCACAGACTCACATTTCTAGAATCCCTAAAGGGATAATATCAGGGATTTAAGAAAAGACCCAATACAAAACTATACAGCAACCTTGTATAGTACTCCCTAATGTCTGGAGTCAAGCCAAATTCACAGTGCATTAACTCTTTGCCTAATCAAATCGACTACTGGTAATGAAACATCATCATCCAGCCTGGCACAGTTTTCAGGAAAGTAACTGCGAAGTAAGCACAAAGCAAACATAGGAGTCCCAGAATTCACGGAAAGAAGAGTCTGGATGATTGCACACATTGCAAGCAGGTTGAGCTGCTGCAAGACTGGCACATGCCAGACACTGAAGACACCAGACACCTGCAGATGAAACAGACGAATTCAAAGATGGCAGTGATGTTGCATGGCTCATTTAAAGAGGTGGAACAATCAGGTAAGGGAAATCATCCACTTAATCACAGTATATCGAGCAGAGGACAGGAGTTTAAATATCTTCTAGAGATCTAAAAAAAAAAGATAACTAAATCCTAATGGCTCCAGTCAAAAACAAGGGGTGGAACCAAGCACCAACACATTGGAGGAACTATAAAAGGGGGTGAAAAAAGAGAAATAAAGAAGCCATTTGGAAGGAAGCTGGTGTGCTTCCAAAACATTCATGGATACCCGTGGCGCCTGCTACCTGAAAATAGAAACTGCATAGCTTTGACAGCCTTCAGCTGTTGCTCTCAAGAGAACTGACCCATAGAGCCGGTCCGTCAAGGATGGGTGCTGCTGAAAGAGAGGCAGATGTAGCAAGTGCTCACTGACCTAAGGAAGATGAAGCCTGAAGGTGAGATGCTTCCAATAGTGAAGAGACCCACGGCATGGCAACAAAATATGGTCTGCCTGAAAAGGACACTGAACGTGGGAGGGTAGAAATGCTCATTGAAATGAATGATGCTTAAATGAATGCTGTGCAAGACCTCCAGTGTGTACTAAAGAAATGGATGCTAGTGAAACCAAAGGTCTGCAAGAGGCATCCAGGTAATAGTGTAGAAGCTATGGGTCTCCTAGAGACATATAACAAATGGTGAGGAAGCCAGTCTGCAAGGAGCGTCGCAGAAAACCAAGTTTGTATTTGTATTTATTTGTGAGTTATATAGTGCTTTCACCAAAGCGCTGAACAGAGACACACTTAACAGTACAATAAAATGCAGTGATAAAAACTACGAAAATGTATTCATGGTTGTCGTTCTAAGTGAACTAGATAGGTTGTAAGAGTAGTATGAACTAGAGAGTAAGAGGAAATAGAACAAAGACATAAGGGAAGAGCATCCCAGTGAGAAGGAGCTAGCAAAGTAAAAGAGCAAAATCGTGATTTGGCACAGGGGCGACAAGGAACTGAGAATAGAAATTGAGACTGAGAACGAAGAACACGTGCAGGAGAGTAAAAAGAGACAAGAGAGGAAAGATAAAAGGGTGCAAGGCCGTAGAGAGATTTAAAGACAAGAGAGAGAAAGTTAATTTGGAGATGAGAGTGAAACGAAAGCCAACCAAGAGAAGACAATGGCAGAGAAATTGAAGTCACGAGGGGAAATAAGGTATAAGTAATTAATAGAAGCCTTGAAAACAGACGTTAAAGGGGATAAGCGAGAGACAGGGAGTCCAAAGAGTGTGACAGAACAATAGAATATTACCGTGAAAAGATAAGTGAAAAAATCAAAAGCTTGGTGGCATCAAACGTAAGAAAAGAGAGAAGATTTGTGAATGTTAAACAAATGATAGCAACAAGCACGTGAAGTAAGAGATGTGATGGGAAAAGAATAAATCAGTATCAAGGTAAAAAACAAGACTAAGAGCAAAAGATTAAATAGGTAGTTGTGAAGGCAGAAATTAGACAAAAAAGAGGGAGGAGAAGGAATAGTATTAGCGGGGAAAAAGAGAACTTCAGTTTTAGTGGCATTTAAGATGAGAAAATGATCCGACATCCAGGATTTAATAGTTAGAAGACAAGAGGTAAGATTATGAATAGAGAATGAAAAGGACAGAAAAAGCTAGGTATCATCCGCATAGAAATGGTGTGTTATTTCAAAAGATGAGATGATAGAAGCAAGAGGAGATGTGTAGAGAGAGAAAAGAAAAGGTCCTACAACAGAACCTTGAGGAACACTGTGAAGAAGAGGTAGTGTGTCAGAAGAGGACCCAGCCCAAGATACCGAATAAGTTTGGTTAGATAAATATGAACGAAACCACGATAAAACAGAACCAGAGAATCTAAAAGAAGAAGAGAAGATAGGAGAAGAATATGATCCACAGTGTCAAAAGCTGCAGATAAATCCAATAAAATCAAAAGAGAAGAGTGTTCAGATTAACAAACAGAAAGCAGGGAATCACAAACAGAAAGGAGAGCAGTTTCAGTGGAGTGGAGAGGACGAAAGCCAGACTGGGAACAAGGAACAATAGAGTTTTCAGTGACAAAAGTAGAAACCTGGGAATAGACAAGATTCTTGAAAAGTTTGGAGATATAGAGAAGAAGAGAAATGGGCCAGAAATTAGGGGGAAATCAGGGGTCAGGGGAAGATTTCTTTAGAATTGGAAGTAAATAAGCATGTTTAAATGAGGAAGGAAAGGCTGAAGAAGAGAAATATTAAAGAGAGCAGTAAGATAGGAAACCAGCGCGGGATAGACCTTAGGAATAAGTAAAGAAGGAATCGAAGGTAGAGGCAGTAGGCAGGGCACAAGCAATTAAGGAAGACGTTTCAGAATTAGAGATCTGAGAGACAGATGAGATATCGAGGTAGATGAGGAGATTGGGGAAAAAGGCAGATAGTAGAGTAAGGGACGATGGCTGCTTGAAGATTGGCCCCCTTTGAAGAAAAATAGGACGAAAAATCCAAGGCAGTTAGAATGGAGTTAAGTGAATAATCAGGAGAGGGGGGAGAAATAAGACAAGAGCGTGATTGAAACAGATGCATAAGATGAGTAGATTGATATTGCAGAAGATCAGAATAGCATGAGTGTTTAGCTGAAAAAAGAACATCATCATACAGCGTCTGATAGGAAGAGAAAGACAGCAGATCTGCATCAGAAAAGGAGCTATGCCAGCGTCGCTCTAGGCGGGGAAGTACTCATGGCGTAGAGCGCAAGTGGGGGGTAAGCCATGGTTGAGATGGTTTCCGAGAAGGGCAAAAAGAAGTAGTGGGATAAAGAGTATTGAGGGAAGAAGAAAGGGAGGAAGACAATGCAGTAGCCACGTCATCAGCCGAGAGGACAGCAAACGGATGTTTAGGAAGATTCAAAATACAAGAGAAAACAAATGGAGGAACGAAGATCTCGATGAACATATGTCGGAGTGAGGGGAAGTAGGTGAAAGAAGAGAGGGAAGAATCAGTTAAACCAGAGGCTGAGGTGAAACATGAGAAGGAACCTGTAGAAACCTGATGGGTGGGAAAGGACCTGAGAGGCAAACTGTGAGCATGAAGACAGAGGAGGGTTTCAGACTAACCAAACCCTGGAAGAGCCTTTCCCAGAGAACTTAATTGTTTTGTTCCTTAAAATAGAATTGTACACTTGATTTTAGGATTTGAATTATTTTTGTTGACTAAAGCTTGGAACATTTGTGTTGAAAGCTTAGGGTAGACAGGAGTGTAAGAGGGATTGGAACTTTTTGTTCGCCACATCTTAGAACCTTAGAAAATTGTGTGTAGAGTAGTATGTCGCCGAAGGGGCCAGGACTCTTACGAATATGTGACAAATGTACAATTTGCTGACTCGTATTTGAAGGTGTTGGACACTTTAAACCATCCACACTTTGTGATAATCCATTCCTGACATTGTCTGCCTCAGGACTATCCTTATTGTTTGTAGTGAATGTCCAGGTTCCTACAGGCGTTTAGTCCAGCCCTTTCCCTGACCCAACACCTAATAAACACAGCATTGATAATTATACCACTTTGGTGTCACATGTGTCATTGCTCTGCCTTATCACAGTGGGGATAGCACATTCTAGGACATATAGGGCTTGTGACAAAGTTCCCTACTTTGCAATTGGCCTATTGAAGTGGTATACATAATGGAGCCATGCATGGCAGCTGGGGTCTGTCACATTACATCTCCCATAATCACACTGTTCATGGAGCAAGTTTACCTGTTTACAGTAATGCCAACTCAAGTCCACTTACAGAACTGTCCCTGGGAGTCCAACCCCAGGTCAGCAGAGGAGGCTGAAGACCACAAACTCCCCCGTCTTCGAATGGGCACTGGTACCTGTAAAAATAATATTTCTACATACCACAAAAAAGGATAAAACCCATGGATGGCGTCAGAGCCAGGGTTTTATGATAAGGAAATTATGTTAAAGGCCAAAACCTAATCCTGGTATACTGTGCACAGGGCTACAGGCAAAAAGCAGGCATGAAGAGAAACAGAACATCTGTAAAATCCAGAATGGCTTCCCTGTCTCATATAGCCTCTGTTTCTGCAGGCCCAATTCCAAGTGACTCACAGGAAGGAAGCAATATTATCCAATCCCAGCAAAGCACGCCCAAATGCAGTCCAATACTTTCGAAGCCAGGTCAGCAGAGGTGCTAGCCCACTATAAAAGGTAGCGCTCAACTAAGCCTGGGAGAACTTTCTAAAAAATGATCTGCAATCTTCTGTGAATCTCTTAATGGGAGTTTTGTAAGTTCCCACAGATATTTCATTCTGCCCAAAATGAGGAGGTTCAGGCTGATTCATGAGAAACAAGCAGCATATGGGACAAGTTACTTACCTGTAACTGTTGTTCTCCAGCATGGGTCTGGCATGGATTCACATGCTCATGAATATTGCCCTTCGTCAGGCTGGGAATCCTCGGTAAAGAAAAATCAGTATCAGTTTCGTTTCTGATCTGTCTTTCGTAGTAGTAACCAATCACTGATCTCTGCATCATACTGACCACAGCCAATGACTGCCATCTCCCTAAGCCCCGCCTTTGGCAGCCATCTTCAGATTTGGTAGCACGTGAAGAGGCAGTATGACCAAGTGAAGAGCTGCAGAGGGGTAGGCGGGAGGGTTCGCATGTGAATCCATGCCAGACCCATGCTGGAGAACAACAGTTACAGGTAAGTAACTTGTTCCTTCTCCAGCATGGGGTCTGGCATGGATTCATATGCTCATGAATAAAAGAATACAGAGCAGTACACACATGCACAACCACGGGAGGTGGCAAAGGCTCAACATTAAGCATTACATCAAACTTAACATTAAGCAATTCTTAACCTCCTCACCAGGCGCACCTTAGGCGAACAGGTTGCGCAGCACTGCTTGGCCGACCCTGGACTCCTCCCTGGAATCCCGATCGACGCAGTAGAATTTCGTGAAGGTGTGCGTCGACCTCCACGTAGCAGCCCTGCAGATGTCCAGCAAGGGCACACCAGATAGGAACGCCGTGGTAGCTGCGATCGCTCTGGTGGAATGGGCTCTCGGACGGCCAGGCAGCGGTCGGTTTGCCAACCGATGACAGTACATGATACAGCCGGAGAGCCATCTGGAAATGGAAGCCTTCAAGAGAGCCTTCCCCTGATTGACAGGTCCAAAGTTCACAAAAAGTTGTGACGTCTTCCGAAAACTCTTCGTGCGGTCCACGTAGAACTTAGCGCTCTAGCCACATCCAGCGAGTGCAAAGTCCTTTCAGCCGGCGACGAAGGCGACGGGAAGAAAACAGGCAACACCAAGGGTTCGTTGAGGTGGAAGTCCGGCGGCACCTTGGGCATGAAGGAGGGGTGCGTCCTGAGCACTACCCTTGTGTCGTGAAAAGTCAAGTACGGGGGCTTGCAGGAAAGGGCCTGGATCTCTCCCATCCGTCGTGCGGAGGTGATGGCCACAAGAAACGCTGTTTTCCACAACAAGAACTTCAATGGAGCCGAGTGCAGAGGCTCGAACGGAGGTCCCATGAGCTTGGTCAGCACCACGTTGAGCTCCCACGCCGGGGCCGGGGCCTTCACCGGCGGGAACGATCTGAACAGTCCCTTCATGAATTCTTTCACCAGACGATGAGACCACAAAGACGTCCGTCCCGTGGTTCTGGTGTATCGGGAGATCGCAGCAAGATGAATCTTGATGGAAGCGTGCGCCAGTCCAGCCTTGGCCAGCGTCAGCAGGTACGGCAGTACTTGAGGAGCCGTGATCCGTAGAGGGTTAATCTTCTGTGCGTGGCACCAGACAGAGAACCTCTTCCATTTGTGTCCGTAGCATTTAAGAGTTGAGGACGCCCTGGCCTTTGCAAGAACCTCTCTGCAGTCGGCCGGTATGTCGTAACCTCCAAACTCTAACGCTGCAGGAGCCAGGCCTGAAAGTTCAGCGACTTTGGGTCGTGATGGAGGATGGCGCCTCCTTCCCTGGAGAGAAGATCCGCGTCCACTGGCAGTTTGATTGACGGGGACGCTGACAAGTCCAGAAGGTCCGGGAACCATATCTGCCTCGGCCACGCAGGTGCGACGAGGATCATCCTGCACCGTGACCTCTTGAGCTGGTTGATGAGCCGGATCAGCAGCGGCAATGGAGGGAACGCATATAGGAACAGGCCCTCCCAGGGGAACGAGGAAGCATCGCCCATTCTCCTCGGCTGGGGAAACCTGCTGGTGAACCTCCGGCACTTGGAGTTCGTCGCCGTCGCGAACAGGTCGATCTGGGGTGTGCCCCACCGTCGGAAGAGGCGGTCCACTAGATCCTGTCGTAGTTCCCACTCGTGGCACGAGCGCAGCTCTCTGCTGAGCGAGTCGGCGATGGTGTTTTTTAATCCTGCCAGATGAAACGGCACAAGAAACAACCCTTGGGCGACGGCCCAATGCCACAGATCCTGTGCCTCCTTGGACAGGGCTGGGGATCTGGTACCGCCCTGCTTCCTGATGTAGAACATGGTGGTGGTGTTGTCGGTGAAGATCCTCACCACCTTGCCCTTGAGGGACGGAAGAAAGGACCTGAGGGCCCAAAACACTGCACGGAGTTCCAGGACGTTGATATGGAGGGACCTCTCCGCCGGCAGCCAAAGACCCCTTGCGTGCAGGTTTTCGTTGTGCGCTCACCACCCTTCCAGGGAGGCATCCGTGGTCACTGTCTTCTGGTGGCCCGGGGTCTGGAAGTCCATGCCCGCCGTCAGATGCGCGCAGATGCCCCACCACCGGATCGCTCGTCGGAAACTCTCGTCGGGTGTGAACCTGTCCTCGAAGCTGCCCGTCGTCTGGATCCAGCGCGCGTCCAGGAACTCCTGCAACGGGCGCATCCGAAGCTTGCACAGGCGGATGAGATAAATGCAAGAAGACATCATTCTGAGGAGGGACTTGATGGACCTCACCCTGGCCGCGTCCGCAACCAGCATCCGCTGCACCTTGCCCAAGATGGCCCTTCTGACGGAGAGGCCAGAAGCGACACTGTGTCGAGCTTCGCTCCCAGAAACAGTGCGTCTTGCGCGGGCACCAGGTGGGACTTGGCGTAGTTTATGGAGAATCCCAGGTCCGTGAGTAGTTGGACGGTCCTTGCCGTGTGCTCCGCGGCGAGCTCCTTCCTCTTTGCTCGGATGAGCCAGTCGTCCAGGTAGGGGTAGACGTGGATCCCATCTAGGCGCAGCCGCGCCGCCACCGGTGCGAGGCACTTGGTGAACACCCTGGGTGCCGACCTCAATCCGAAGGGAAGGGCTCTGAACTGGTAGTGACGCCCTTGGACCACGAATCTGAGAAACTTTCGGTGTCCCTTTAGGATGGGGATATGGAAGCAGGCATCCGCCAAATCCAACGACGACAGGAAATCGCCCTCCTCCAGTTGACCCAGGACGTGTTGGAGGGTGACCATCCGGAACTTCTGTGCCTTGATGAATTTGTTCAGTCGTCGTAGGTCCTGGATGGGACGCCATCCTCCCGTCTTCTTCTTCACGAGGAAGTATCTTGAGTAAACTCCGGAACCCCGATGTTCCTTCCTGGCCACAGGGGGGATGCGCGGGCACCTCTTTAGAAACTCGAGCGCATGACCCTGAGTCAGGGCGTCCAGCACCCAACGGTCGGTGGAGATGGACTCCCACACGCTGATGAAGCTCGCCAGCCGGCCTCCCACCGGGGTGCTTCGGTGGGGGCCCGACCCCACGGCCTGTTCAGTCCTGCTTCGACGAGGCTTTGCCGCCTTGTCCTCCTTGGCGACGACGGTGGGGTCCGCCCGACTTGCCTCGTCCCCTGTAGGCTTCCTGTGACGACGAACGGGCCGCTTGACGATAGGTGGAAAATCCGCCGCCGGAACCTTTGGAGGCACCCTGTTTGCCTCCGCCGCTCCGAAAGGGCGGCCATCATTGCTGGAGAACACCAAGAGCCAGGGCCGTCTCCGTGTCCGCCTTGATGGCTTGTAGGGAATCGTCCACTGTTTTCCCAAACAGGTTGCTCCCGTCGAACGGCATGTCCAAGACTCTGGTCTGCACGTCCTGACGGAAGTCAGTAGCCCTGAGCCATCCACGCCGCCTAAGGCACACGCCGTTGCCCAACTGGCGAAATCCAGTGTCAGCGATGTCCGTCGCTATCGTAATGGCGTGGTCCGACGCCACTTCTCCTTCCTGCAAGATCTCTAGGGCCTCCGCCCTCTTGTCGTCTGGTAGGAAGTCCAGCAGGGGGGCGAGTTTGTACCACAACTCCCTGTCGTAGCGGGCTACGATAGCCAAGGCGTTGGCAGCTTTAATCGTCGTCGCTGCCGATGAGATGACTCTGCGTCCCATCGTGTCCAAATTCTTTCCCTCGCCGTCCGGCGGGGAGGTTGACGTAGAGGCCGAGCCCCCCCCGCTTTCTTCCTGGCTGCCGTGGAGATGACCGAGTCCGGGTTCGGCTGTGCGTGAAACGATCCAATCTCGTCTGGCGGGGAAGCCCGGGGGGGAGGTGACGACGGGTGATCCTCATCGTAAACCTCGTCGTCTGTACCCGTCGCGGCCGTGTCAGTCCCCGTATCATCCCCATGTGTCGTGGACGGGGAGGAGGGCTGAGCAAGGCGCGATGGTTGAAAAGGAGGTGGAGGATGAATCCTTCTTCTCTTAAGAGGAGGGCTCCCAGAAGGGCCTGGCTCCGGGCCCCCCATCGGGAGCGGTTCCTCCGTTGGTGGTAACGGCAGTCTCGTCCTTATCTCCGAGCATAAGGACTGTATAGCCAACAAAATGGCCACCGAGTTGTCTTGCGGCACTGGTTGAGGGGGTTCCGATGGGCGGTCAGGAGTCCCGTCGGCACCCTCGATGTTCTCGTCGTCTCCTACGTCGGGGTCCCTCCCGACAGGATGGTCTTCTTCCACGCCAACGTCGTGGCCTAAGACTTCGATCAGCTCCTCCTCAGAGATTGAGGCCGAATCCACGACGACCTCCTGCCCCCCCTTTTTTTTTCTCCGTCGGAGGTTTCATGGGGGTCCTGTCGATGGGCATGAAAGAGGACTCCCTCCGCGGTGGCAGGGAGATTCTGGGCCCCGAGGTCGCCACCACTGGTGTAGCCTCCACACGCTGAGCCAGGGCCGCCGCGACTGTTTCGATAGAGGCCTTGGCCGGATGGATCAAGGCTTTCACCACCTTAGGTGCGCTCACCGCCTTCTCCTTGGGGGGAGGGTCACCGCCTCGCTCCCCCTCCGATGGGGCCTTCGAGCACGACCGGGGTCTCTCCAGGAGCTTCGCCGGGTGCTCGGCCTTCCTCTTACCCGAGCCAGAGCGTTGGCTCGTGGTTGATGGTGCCGGGAAGGATGCGCCCTGCCTGGCGCCCATAGAGCCTGACCGTTCGGCGCTCCCGGTGCCAGCGGACTCGCAGTGCTTGGCCTTCTGTTGGACCCCCGTCGCCGGGGCGCCCTCAAAGGTCTTAGAAGACCACTCAGACTTCTTCTTCTTCTTCTCGCCTGACGGGCTCTTCCCTTCCAGCCAGTTGGCAAGACGCAGATGGCGGTCCTTCATGGTCCGCTCCGACATATTGCCGCAAAACGCACAGTCCTTCTCCACGTGCGTCTTGTCCTCATGCAGGCAGTAGAGGCAAAGGGAGTGTTCGTCCTCCTTAAAGACATTCTGAAGCTGGCATCCAGGGCAGACCCTGAACAGCTTTCCGGGCGTCGAGCTTCCCTTCTCCTGGGCCATGCTCGAGAAGGGCCTGAGAAACTTCTGGAGTCCTCCAAAAGCGTGGCTCGATGAAATCTTCACCCTTGAGGGGCGTAGAAGAATCCGACACGGGTCCCCGTTGATCGGATAAAGAAACGGTGGAGCTTGAGGCTCTTTTGACCAAAAAAGAGAAAATGTTCCTAAGAAAAAGCGCGAAAAAAGCACTAACGCTCGAGAGCAATAGCACGAGGATCCCAACACTTGAACGTGCGGTAAAAATCTGAAGATGGCTGCCAGAGGCGGGGCTTAGGGAGATGGCATTCATTGGCTGTGGTCAGTATGACGCAGAGATCAGTGATTGGTTACTACTACGAAAGACAGATCAGAAACGAAACTGATACTGATTTTTCTTTACCGAGGATTCCCAGCCTGACAACGGGGAATATTCATGAGCATGTGAATCCATGCCAGACCCCATGCTGGAGAAACATAATAACTTAAATGGCTTCAGGAGGGGAGATAATTGCTAGGGGAAAGGGCGGGGTTTGGTGAGGATGAGTGTGGGGCTAGCAAGAGGAAATGGAGTCCTATGTTATACAAGCAGGACAGCAAATGTCACTCTGCATTAAGATAGTCAAGTAGATTAACACACCTACTTGCAGAGCTCTGTGTGTAACATGCAGGTCCCAATATTGAATGTCAGTAAGAAGAACTCAGCCTTTCATTCTTCTGAAGTTGAACAAATGAGTTGTTGAAGTGGGGGATTGCATGTCAGGCTAGCATAGTAAGTCAAATAAACAAATGTCTGGCATCTCTGCGTCTGCATTTCAACATTCAGAGATCAACACATTGTGTATTATTGAGGTTTATTATTTTACAACATAGGGAACTCATAACAGACATGAACCCCTGAAACGCCTATAGTTCTGGGGAAGTCAGTCTTGCATTAGTGGTGCATGAAGTTTTATCCTGCTGAGTTTGCATCCATAAGGACTACATAGGTTATTTATTTTGCAACAGGGAGAGTCCATAGGTGCAAGTCAATTATATCATAAATGAAAATAGGGCTGAGGCAGAATCAGTCAGACAACAAGATTTCAAAATGTGGACTCTGGTGTTACTTGAAATAATACCATCTAGTCGGTTAGAATTGCAATGTTATAACCTCAGTACCTGGGGTAAAACACATAACATATCTACAATAAAAGGTCAATGGGTACAGGGAGCGCCATACATGCTCCTGTCACTAATGTATGCATGGGGTCTGGCCAGAACATAATTTGTGCCACAACACAAACCCCTGGAAACATGCAGGCCACTTTTGTGAAATGTGACTAAGGTGGCCTGCGCATTCTCAAAGTAATCCAAATAAAAAATACATCCTCTGCACATTTTTTATTTGTAATACTTTTTGTGAATTTGCTGATGCAAAAAGCATGCAATCTCCATGGGAAATCATTGTTTTCACATCTGCATGAAAATCTCATGCTGGCATGAAAAAAAGTTTTTGAAGGCAGAAGCAAAACAGTTGGTGGAAACGTAACTACTGTTAAGCCCCTGCCCTCGCCCTAAAACTCAATGAAAATCCCCCACCTCCCCCCGAGACCCCTCCCTGAGAGGGAATGGAGCCTTTAAGATGTGCCTGTCTTTAGCCCCTCCATTACGCTAGAGGGACTTCCAAAATAAGCTCATACATGTTTTTTAATTAATAAAAGAAAACATTGTTGTCACCTAAAACAAATAGTTAATTTTGGTTTCTATATTAAAGAAACTTTTGGTTCAAGGCTTTAGCTCTTTAGAGACTTTGATTTCTTTGAGCATCCCTAGCAGGAGAGCTGGACACTACGTTTACATGAACAAAGGCAAGGGATTCTTCCACTTTAAACACGAATATGGATAAAGATACTCAGGAATGGTGGTGCCCCGGTATGAAATGGGGAGCAGGAACCCTCAAGCCCAGTGATGTCATTAATCCTGGAAAAGGCCTGGAAGGACATTTAATTAGGGCATTATCACATTTTTATTTGGATTATTATTTAATTTGAGCACAGAATAAATGTTCACCCTCTCCCTGGACCTTTTTATTATTGCTTGCCTACCTGGGAGTTGAGGGCCATTGTTTTAATATTTATCCATCTCACTGTCTTTAGGTATTCTATCCACATCTGTTGTTATCCCTAATTTATTTAAAACACATGTTTTTAAATTATTTGCATTCATTCATTGCAAGACGTTTGCAAAATTACCATGTCCTCCAAACAAAACCAAACAAAACAAATCAAAGGGGAATTGACTCACCATAATGATATTTCTATGGATTATTCTCCCACAGATTCCTCCACTTGATAGATATCCATCATCCAGCTCTACTGTTCAGAAACGTTTCGATAGGGGGCGTAGTGGATCTCGACTCGGCAGTCCATCCGTCTTGACTGGCTCTCGATCATCGGCTCTGTAAGTGACGTCAGGCTTCGTATATATAGCTCGTCACTACGCCCCATGCTTCAGTTCCTCCATTTGTTCCCCCCGTGTTCAGGAAAAACCACAGGAGGAGGCTAAACAGCCGTTAAAACATTAAGAAGGATACAGACCAACAGAGTGATCCTCTCACAACAATGATTGAACAAAAAAAATATTTTTTCTTTTAAACAATGAGACAGAAGCGGTCATCCCAGAGCCATCACCAGATGCCTTCTCGTTTGGATACAAGAGACAACCGCAATACATTCTGAGCAGGGATGGATGGGAGGGTCGATGAGGAATCTGCGGGAGAAGAATCCATAGAAAGATTTTTACGGTGAGTAATTTCTCCTTCATTGGATTGCTTTTCTCCTGCAGATTCCTCATCTTGATAGACTACCCAAGCAGTTAGAATATCGGAGAAGGACAGAAAGATTTTAACCAATAGATTCTGTAGAACCGGCCTACCAAACCTTGCATCAGCTCCCCGTGCAACATCCTAGGCAAATTGCTTGGTGAATGTATGTAAGGATGACCAAGTGGCTGCTCAGCATACATCCCTGACAGGAAACACTCTCTGGAGGGCTGTAGAGGCTGAAACCCCTCTGGTTGAGTGGGCCCTGATGGCTGCAGGAAGCTTCTTGCCTGCCAAATGGTAACACTCAGATATGCACAAAATAATGCAACGTGACAGGGTTTGTTTAGTGATGACAAGACTTTGTCTAGACAAGGAATGGGCCACGAACAACTGGTCCGACGTCCTAAACTCAGATGTGCGAGCAACATAGAAGCTTAACGCTCTATTGGGGTCCAGGTGCTGGAACAGTTCCTCCTCTTTTGAGGGATGTGGAGGAGGGTAAAAGACAGGTAAATCAATAGACTGGGACAGATTAAATTCTGAAACCACCTTAGGAAGGAATCCGGGTCTGACTTTAAGAGAGACTTTCTCACGAAACAACTTCAGAAAGAGAGGTTTGCAGCACAAGGCTTGCCGTTCGCTAACCCTCCTGGCAGATGTGATCGCGACCAAAAAGACTGTCTTAAGGGACAACAGCCGCAAAGAACATGAATACATAGGCTCAAACTGAGCCGCCATCAAATAGGTCAAAACCAGGTTAAGGACAACAAATGGGGTTGGAGGAAACTTGTTCAGAAGGCCCTTCAAGAACTGGGCCATGACTGCAATGGTAAAAAAGTAACCTTGGTCTGGGGACGTCTTAAACACAGACAGGGCGCCAAATACCCTTTGACTGTGGCAACCTGAAGGCCTGAAGAGCCCAGTGACAGAAGGAACTCCATCACAGTGGTGGTGGGGCAAGAGATGGAGTCAGTCTCACATTCCCTGCACCACGTCTCAAATCTTCTCCACCTGCACGTGTACAGAGATCTAGTAAAAGGTTTGCGTGCAGCCAGCAATACCTCAAGTACCTCCTCTGACAGTTCCCAGTCATCATACCTCATCCTCTCAAGAGCCACGCATATAGGGTGAGGGAATCCGGGATCAGGTGGAGCATTCAACCCTCCGACTGGGTTAGGCGATCCGGATGCCGAGGCAACTGGTGAGGCAGACAGATGGTCAGATCCAGGAGATCCGAGTACCACGCTCCCCTCGCCCAATCTGGGGCGATCAAGATCATGGTCGCTCAAAATCTCTTCAACCTCCTGAGAACCCAATGGATGACGGGAATCGGGGAAGGCGTAGCGGTGAGGGAAGACCGAATCCACCAGAAACACGTCCCCCAGTGCACCGTTCGCTGGGAATTCCCTTCCGGGGTACACCAGGGAGCAAAGACCTCCTCGAGAACTTCCTGGCACACTTCCCAATCATGTGAGATCGAGCTCTGCCTGCTCAGAGCATCCGCCAAGGTGTTCTCTGTCCCCGCCAGATGAACTCCTGAGATTTGGATCTCCCGCAACCAGAACCACAGCTGAGTTGCCACTGCGCAGAGTGGGCAGAAGTGCACACCACCCTACTTGTTGAGGTAGTGCATGGCCACTGTGTTGTCCGTCAGGACGAGGACATGCTTCCCTCTGAGAGATGGGGCAAAGGCCCTCATAGCTAACCTGATGGCCTGCAACTCCAGCCTGTTGATATGCCACTTGGCTGCTGACAGAGGCCAGAGGCCGCTCACCTTCAAATCCTTGCAGTGGGCACCCCAAACCTCCTGGGACATATCCGTGACCACTCAGGCCTGGGGCCCAAGAGGCCAGAAGGGTTCTACCGCCAATAGATTTCTGCGCGTGTTCCACCAGCCAAGTTCCGGACGACTTGGTTGGACACTGAAAGGCGATCCGTGAGAGCTCCCAGATACTGAGACCACTGGTCCCTCAGGAGCCCCTAGAGGGATCTCATACGCAGCCTGGCCTCTGGCACTAGAAAAATACAGGAGGCCATGAGACCAAAGAGGTGGAGGAAGGAAGCCGCTGGAAGAGTGGCATGGTTCTGGAAAAAATGCACCATCTGGGCTATGTTGCTCCTCTGGAAGAAAAGCCTTCTCTACCCGGGTGTCTAGGACTGCTCTGATGAACTGCAGCTGCTGAACTGGTGTCAAATGGGACTTCTTCAAGTTTATGGAGAAGCCCAGCCTGTGCAGTAGAAGGCAGGTGTCCTCCAGATGAGAAGACCTGCCCGCTGATTTCTCTCGGATCAGCCAGTCGTCCAGATACAGAAATAAATGGACTCCAGATCTCCGCAACTACCACCATGATCTTGGTGAAGACCCTTGGTGCATAGGTCAACCCAAAAGGATGCCCTTTGAACTGATTGTGCTTGACGCCTATGAGGAACCTTAAGAACTTCCTGTGCTTCTGATGCATCGGCAAATGGACATAAGCGCCCTGTAGGTCTATTGACACCAGCCAGTCCGTGGAGAATCTCTCTCAAAGCCACCATCCTGAATGTGTCCTTCCTCAGGAACTTGTTGAAGGCCCTGAGGTCGAGGATGGGGGAGAGACCTCCTCCCTTCTTGGGCACGAGGAAATACCGGGAATACCAACTCGACCCCATCTGATCGGGAGATACCTCTTCCACTGCAACCTTTCGACAACAGGGCTCTCAGTTCTTCCTGGAGCTCCTGTCCCGGTTGGATTGGGGGAGGTGGAGGTCTGTCTGGAACCAATCCAACCAAATCAACTGCAGGGCCCAGGCATCAGAAATTATTTCCTGGTACTGGGACCAATGCCCTGCCAACCGTTCAACCGTTCACCTACCGGTGCATTGTGGGAGGGGAAATCAAATCAGCTTAGAGGGCGCGGGTGACCCTGCCGCTGCTGCTGCTTGTTGGCCTGGGCCCCTCTGCCCCTTCCGGGATGCGAGAAGCGCCTCTGCCCTTGCCTGGCTTGCGGGGGATGCGCTTTCCTGTCATAGGGCACATAATGTCTATAGCCTCTGCCACTGGAGGTGAAGCAGAAGGCACATTTGGCCGGCTGCGCCCCTATGCCCAATGATTTAGTAGCCAACTTTGATTCCTTGAATTTCTCCAAGTACTCGTCTGTTTCTGCCCGAAAAGCATGTCACCTTCAAAGGGCATGTCCAGCAACCTGTTTTGAACATTTGGAGAGAAGCCAGAGGTTTTTAGATAGGCTTGGTGTCTCATAACAACTGCTGAACCCATTGCTCGGCCAACGCCGTCTGCTATGTCCAGGCCTGTTTGTAATGACTGCTTGGCTACCTCATTCCCATCCTCCACCAGTTGTAAAAATCTGTCACGCATGGAACCCTCAGGGACGTATTCAGCAGCATGCTCTACAGCCTTTCATTAGCCAAAAGAGTACTTGGCAAATCCACATGCTACGTTAGTGGCTTTGAGCGCCATGCTACCAGAGGTGAACACCTTTCTGGCCAATGTGACAGATTTCTTCCCCTCCCTGTCCATAGGCAGATTAGAGATGGATGTCGCAGGTCTGCTGGAAATAGTGGCAGCCTGTATAACCAATCCTTCTGGGAAGGAAAGAAGGGTCTCCTCTTGCCGGCCTATACTTCCCTGTAAAAGTGGCATTCAAAGGGGGAATGGTACAAGGGTGCTGCCATAAGGAGGCCAAAGTGTCTGCAATGGCTGGGTTGAAAGGCATGTTGTGCTCGACTGTAGGACTCTTGTCCAAAATTTTGGTAAGCTCATACACCTGAAGAGGGCTAGTGGACGCCTTCAACCCCAGGGTGTCAACCACCCTGTGAACCAGATCCCTGAACCTAATATTAGCGTGGGTATAGGGCTGGTTTTGCTGCAACTTAAGGTCTGGGAAAGTATGCAGATCACTGGCGTCATGTAGACCCTGAGCTAGGGCCAATAAATCTGCCCGGTCATCGAAGGAATCGATGCCGCAGGCTCCCATGTATACGGGGTCGACTGAGTCCTCGTGGTCATCGATGCCAAATATGGAATGCATCGAATCCAAGAAACCTCGACAGCAGCACAAATGAACCGTCGCTGAATGTCAATGCCGAGGGCTTGAGAATAGGTTTCGAAGCTGAAGCTTTCGATGCCGAAGGTTCTTTTGGCGCAGAGGGACGCTCGGATAACCGATGTGCGTCATGTGCCACAGCCTTACGGCCCTCCAGCGACTTATGCCTGGTATGCTTAACGTCCGAAGACGTTTTGGATGCAGGCAATGTCGATGGAGTGGCTGGCTTGGGGTCGGGAGCACGAAGCGCTGCTTTTGCCGCCAAAGCTTGCTTGTTGGGGGCCAGAGCCACACCTACAGTAGCTTGCCTCTTAACCAGTTCTAACATTGACATTTTAAAACTTTCCCACTCTTCCCGAGAGGTTAGCCCCGCCGAGAGCTTACCTCATTCCGACAACCAACTTGACTTGCGTCGATTGCATTGGTGCTGCTTCTTCCGCAAGGAAGACAACGAGGAATGGCTCCTGGAATGGGACAGTTTCTTGGTTTTCTTGCAATGTCGTTCCTTCCCATTGTAGGGATTGGGCTCCTCAGTCTGGGCCTCCGTAGACCGCATGAGCGACCGTGCCAAAGACTTGGCACATGGTCGGCTGGAGGCCAGGTTCCCAGCCCTCTCACATAGGGATTTCGACTGCATCGTTGCACACGACGCTCAGGCCTCTGTGTCTTGACTAACACCTAGACTCCATAGGCAGACGTTGTGGGGGTCACTCATAGATATTGCGGCATCGATTGAAGCCCGAAACCCTGTGAGACGACATTGTGTTGAGGTTTTCAAAGAAAAACGTATAAAAAGAATGTTCAATAAACTGAAGCTGTGTGCCTGAAACAGTGTGCAAGCGTGCAGAAAAAAGGAACTGAAGCATGGGTGTAGACGTGCTTTATTTACGACGCCTGATGTCACTTCAAGAGCTCACGATCGAGAGCCGCTTAAGACGGATCGACGGCCAAGTAGAAGACCACAACACCCCCTGCCGAAAAGTTTCCTAACAGCAGAGCAGAGAGGAATCTGCGGGAGGAAAGCAATCCATTGAAACAAAATTCTCTTACAAAATATCACACAATTGGGAGCCGACCAATAAGCAGGTTAAAGATTAGCTCTTGAGGGCTCTTTTAAAAAGTCACTGTGACAAGATCTTATTCATAAATGCAACAGTGGTCAAAACCAATGGCACCTTTTTCCCTCTCAAGAGTAGAGTCGACAAATGCGACAGAGCAGAGTGGAAGCATCTTTTAGATGCATACTGAAGTGTTTTGTTCTTTCGTCGGTCAACCCCGTACAAAACAGTAGCAGCTCTTTCAATATTTTCACTCATCCTATTTCCGCACAGAATAAGCAGTTGTCTTTCAGCGCATTAGGTGGCATCCTTGAACTAATTATTTAGTTTGTCAGTAATAGGTTCAACCTAATTTGAAGGAATTGGTCCCTGTGGTATCTAGACGGGAACTTAACTAGATAACTAGGTAACACGGCCCTTGCCACGTGAACCATGTGCTGGTACAGTTTGTAGGTGGAGGCCTTGTTGAGGGTAGCAATCCAGTCAAGCTCCCTTAGTTTTGTTGTCAACTCGCCAGGGTTTGTTTTTTGTTCTTCTTCAGGTGATCCAAGTTCCTTCAGCTTAGCAAAAGATTCATCAACCCATGCTTTCAGCATCCCGTTTGTCCCTTTCAGAATGTCTTTCTTGATAGCTTCCATGATGGGTATGTTAGAACCCAAAAAACACTTCCTAAGTAAGGCCAGTTTGGCCCATTCCGCCGTAGCTCTTAAGGATTATAGGCCCATTTCTCTGCACACAATCTGAATTGGGACTAACATAGGAAGTCTCAATACTCTCGTACAGAAGATGCCCTCTATGGTTGGCCATGTTTTACTTGGAATCTTTAACATTGCCATCAAGCCATAGGTTAGAGTTGGCACGACTTTCCTCCTGTAGAAGTCCAAAATGTCTTATTTAGCACAGTATTTGTTTTATTTATAAAGCGCAGCCAGGCCCATGGGCAACCAGGCGCATCACCTTACATACGGGTTACAGAACGTTACAGTTGCATACAGTAGATAAGGAAGATACAGTTGATCAAGGCAGGAGACTCTAGCTCTCCCATTTACAAGGAAAATAATGGAAAAGCAAACAAGTCAATAAGGGTAAAGCAAATAAATATGTAAGAAATACAATAAATACAGTAAGGCAGAAGACCAGCCTAAAGATCTAAGGAAGTTAGACTGTCATTGTATCCATATCCTGAAGCCAGCGCTTAGTGTTGCGCTTGCATAAGTGGAAGGAGGGTACTGATCTGAGGGAAGCAGGGAGTGTGTTCCATAACTTTGATGCCAGTACAGGGAAGCTAGCACCTCCCGAGTTATGGAGTTTGAATCTCGGTATGGACATTCTGTGTTCTTGGGCTGCTCTAAGTGGTCTTGAGGACGTATGCAAGGTGAGTTGGTTAGTAAGGTAGGCTGGAGCGAGGTTGGCCCTAGCTTTGTGTGTTAGGGCAAGAGTTTTGAGCGATATTCTGTGCTCTACCGGGAGCCAACGCAGGTTACGTCTAGTCTCAGAAATATGCGACTTCTTATGGATGTTGAGGGCTTCCCTGATGGCATTATTCTGAACTACTTGTAACTTTTTAATGTTTTTGTGGCTACTACCTAAGTAGAGGGTGTTACAATAATCAATTTTGGACAGAACTAGAGTTCTAGCAAGTGTGATGCAATTAGGTGTGGTAATGAAAGGCCTGCAGGCGGTGATTAGTTTACAAGTATATGCGGATGATGTTGCTACCACGTTAGTTTGTTTGGAGAAGGATAAGGTGGCGTCAATGTAAATGCCAAGAGTTTTAGTGTTGTTTGAGACAGTAATGTAGTTGCCATCTATAGTAAATGATTTGAAGGCAGTATTTAGTTTCTTCAGTTTAGCGTGTGTACCAAGGATTAGCAACTCAGTTTTTTCGTCGTTTAGACAAAGACCATGTTGCGCCATCCATGCTTGTATCACTGAGTAGATTTCGTTAAGGGTTTTGCTGTCAGTTGCATAGTCTTCAGAGATGCGAATGAGTATCTGGATGTCGTCCGCATAGTTAGTATACGTGAGACCCAGATAGTCAAGGATATCGAATACGGGCTTTGTAAAGACATTGTAAAGCGTAGGGGACACACAATTGCCTTGCGGAACCCCACAGAGCACCGGGGAACGTTCAGCAGAGTCGGTAGGAGAGAAGACCCTCATAGTTCTGTTAGCCAAGAAGGAGCTGATCCAAGAGGTGGCTGAGTCGGAGAAAAGTGCTGCAGATTTCAGATGGTGGCATAGCGTTTGGTGATTAACCAAATCAAAAGCTGCTGACAAATCAAGCAGTAAAGGGAGTGCTAGTTTACCATTGTCTTTTAGTACTTGAATTTGAGTGGTGAGATCTATCAAGGCAGTTTCCGTGCCGTGTCTTGGTCGGAAACCGGCTTGCCTCAGTCCCAATGGATTGTTAGATTCTAGGTACGCCTGTATTTGCAGGTAAACTGCTCTATCCAATATTTTTAGTAAAAAGGGTACAGTTGTTATAGGCCTATAGTTAGACGGGTTGGCTGGGTCAAGAATCGTTTTTTTGATTAGAGGAATGACCCAAGTGTCTTTTAAGTTATCAGGCACTACTCCAGTTTTGATGGAGGCATTGATAAGGTTGGTGATAAATGGAGCAAGGTGATGTGCAGCTGCTTTGATGATCGGAGCAGGGCAGGCGTCACCTTGGCAATTAGATGGTTTGAGTTTCCTAATGATATTTTCCACTTCCCAGATTGACAGGGGTGAGAAACTAAATGGTTTGTAAGTAGGCTCAAAGGTGGAGGTCTTATTAGGATATTGTTTGTAATCAGGGACAGAGAGTAGCATACATTTTTTTGCGTTAATTTTAGATTGTAGCATTTTATCTAATAGAGCCTTCTGGATGTTAGTACACCATGATGCATCTGTGGTACATTTGTCAACAGGGGCGATAGGAGATTCCAGTTCTTTTAGAATCTTGAAAAGTTCTTTTGTGTTTGATTCCGCTTGTATGATCCTTTTGTTGTAGGTGTCTTTTTTTAGCAAGTATAATGGCCTCTTTGTAGTTGGATGATGCTAGGGTCAGCGCATTCTTATTAGTTACTGAAGGGCACTTTTTCCAGTGTGCTTCTGCAGTTCTTGTTTTGCGCAGTTCCCTTAGATGCGGCGTGAACCACAAATTCAGATGACGTTGGGGTTTAGGTTTCCGCAATTTTAAAGGGCCGATGGTATTCAATGCTTTGTCCTGCCAAGCTTTTAGCTTTTTGTTGAAGATAGTCTATAACTGGTCAATTCTTTTTTGATTTAGGTACTGCTCGGGATTTGATTTCTGCTTCCTTGATTTTTACAACACTAGGATCTCGTTTTTTTCTACATTCATCTGAATTTTGTTTTCCTCCACGTATTTACACAGTTTGTCCAATTGATGCTGCAACCCAATGAGCGTTTGGTCAATTAAGACCAAGTCGTCAGCATAGAGCAGGCGGCTAAGATGAACCTCACCTAAGCGTGGAGGGAAACTGCATGCTGACTCCAGTGTTAAATTGATGTCTGCCAGAAAAAGATTAAATAAGGCCGGGGCCAATGGGAGCAGCCTTGCTTAAGGCCTCTAAAAGTTTTTATTTCCTGAGACAAGAGGCCACTTTTGTTGAGTCTTACTCTCATGGTGGTGTTAGAATGCAAGGAGATCAAAGGGTCCAAAATAGACTTTGGGCAGTTCCAACTCAGCAACTTGTTCAACAGTCTAAGTCGGCCTACCTGGTCGAAAGCTTGGACAAAGTCAACAAAAGCCAGGTAGATCCTCGATTTGCCCTCCCAGACCATACCCTTCAAGATGCTTAGGATCAGGATGTTAGCCCCTGTGCCTATTATCCCACAAACAAACCCGGTTTGGAAAGGGTCGTTTTGACCTTCTTGGGTGGACCATTCGTTTAGTCTTGTTAGTAGCATTGATCCCAAAAAAAAAAAATTCAATCACGTCAAGGAGGACGATTGGACATTAGCTTTTAGGATCTTGCCTTTCACCCCACTTGAATATCGGAACCAAAATTGCGCAAATCCAAGATTCTGGGAGGCGTTGGTTTGCACAATACGTTTAAACAAAAGGTGGATAAAAAAGGCCAAATGCTCCGGGTTTTGCTTTAGCATGGTGTTGTCAAGGCCATCTGGGCAAGGCGCACAAGAGTTATTCTTCTTTAAAAGTTTCCCTTTAATGTCCTCAATTGCGTGCGGAACCTCCATAGCGTTTTCTCTTTACTTATTTCATGGGGGAGGCCATCATTCTTCTCCACATAGAGATCCTGGAAGTGGGACCCATGCTTCCTCTGAGACGCTGTTTATTTCTGGTAAGGTCTGGTGTCTTGAGGATCTTCTCACCAGACACGGCAAAAAGCACATCCCTGATGAATGAGGTTTAACAACATGTAGTGTGTATGTGTGTGACTGATCCTTCGATCTCAGTGACCATCGTGACAGCCCTCATTGCAGCCTTTGAAGTAACGCTAACATCATCACCTGCATTAACACCACTTCATTACAGTTATGTATGTATTTAGATAACTCTGGAGGTATTCTACGGGAATACCACTGGTGGAAAAACCCTTACCTTGAAAATCTGCCTATTTGTTAGCCTACATCTCAGAGTTGGAGTTAAACATTGCAAGTTGTTATTTTCCTGAACAGGTGGTAAGCGCAAACACATCCTTCAATGTAGGAAAACATTTCTGAAAAGGGTAATTAAAAGAGTTGAAAAAGTGGGCAGCTCTGACCATCTGAGCAACTTTTTTCATGTGATGCATAAAGGGTCAGAATGTATACATTTGTGTCTTTTTTTAAATGTACAGTAGTGGTGTGAATTACTACTGCGTACCATCCATTTCCACCCTCAAAATGTGGGTGCAAATGGACAGGTGTTTTTTCTGGAATACCACTAGTGGTGTTCCACAAAATAGCACTACGGTTGCCACTGATACTGTAATTAGGGGGATACTAAGGAATACTATTGGTGGTATTCCAGCCAGAATATTTGCAAAGATTAATGAGGCCCATAGTCCTATCCTAATATCAGTATTGAGTGATGCAGACCGTATTCTTGGAAGAGAAAATGACTTCCCTCCTTTCTGATGATGCTCCTCCCACAGATTCGGACTCGGCACACAGCACATGGTATCTGGTGCTTCGGGATATGTCCATGTGCTTTTCCCAGAACCTCTAAGTGACAGTGGGCCTGCTCTGCCAGTTGTTGGGGGCGGGTCCTCCATTCGAGCCTCAGCATACTGACCCTTCATGCTTTGATTGGGATTTGTTGGACGACATCCTGTTTGCACTCCTTTCAGCTAGGACGACGGCAGGGATGTCATTTGGGGATTGCCACGGGTAGCAGCTGCTACCCCTGGCTCCCACTCTGCTACCCCTAGCCCTGTCCTTGGAACCCCTGCGCCAATGGACAAAGAGGCAGTGCCAAGAGCAGATATCTGTGTTGCACCTGAAAAAGGCGGTTGTAAATACAGCTAAATGGGCCACAGCTTTTTGCACCTGGAATCTAGATCTCGTTAGCTGGAGAAATAACAGGGATACATGAAAAACCATGAAGCCGCCATCACTGACAGGTTGGCAGTCATTAGTGAAGAATGCCTGAATGGTTGGTTTCAGAGGCAGGGCTGCAGGTACAGCTCATTCTCAGTACCTTAACAACAGGAAGGGTATGGGTGCTAGGTCTAGCTAGCTGGGTATGGGCAAGAGCAGCCTGCAGTACTAGGTGACAGCACAGCATGAACGCAAATCTCATCAGTGTTTCTCGTCAGCCTTGCACATCCAGTGAGCCACTGGGTGGGCCTGTGATGAGAGGAGAGTGCCCCAGTGGCTTCTGCCACCAATCCTGCCTGGGCAATCTGTGACCTGACCCAGATCTGCCAGACCTGCATCACAGGCACACTGCAGATAGACTCAAGGTGAGATTATTAATTTACATGAAGTTACCCTCCGCCTTTGAAGTAAACCAGCTGTTGCTTCCTAAAGCAAAAGAAATATATATTTGAAAGGATAGCTCAGGGGCAACACCCCTGCTTTGGGAACAAGCGGATGCAGTGCAACATGGGTTCAGTTCCTATTCCAGTGCTTAGAAGCTGGAAGAGGCTGGCAGTAAGCAGAGATAAAGGACCAAACAAAATAATAAAATTGTCCTTTTCTAGGCGTGATGCCAAATAAAAAGAACCTGCAATTACTGTGACCTGCAACACTTCCTTCACCTCTAGTGCCCAGCTAACAACAAAAAAACAGTGCGTTACTTACCAAATAAGCTAAACAGAAAGGTGACGGCTGAAAGGTTTCAAATCATTCATAACCACTGGCACAGTTCTGGGCAACCCTCCAGACCCTCATTTTTCAGCCTGCCAACCACACCATGCGCAAATCATGCTTGGTCCCACCCCAAAAGGGGCAGTGCAGCCTGATCTAAGAGGCCACATCCCTTCTGCACGAGACCACAAGCATCCCCAGACATGTTCCAGCTTTATTGGGCGTCATGAGTGAGGAGTAACATAGGTCTCTAGGCCCAGCAGGGTTTTCTAGGGGTGATGTTGTGGAGCTGCTCTTGGCAATGTTAAAAAAACTTCCAATTACGGTGACCTGCAACACATCCTCCAACATGTCCCCTTTGTCTCCCATCTAACAAAAAGAAATGTGGGTTCCTTATTAAAAAAACAAAACCGAAAAGCGATGGCTGGAAGGTTTCATATCATTCATAATCACTGGCACATCTTTGAGCAACACTCCAGCCTATCGTTTTTCTGGTTGCTCTTGTGTTGGTCAGTTGTTGTTTCCAGTCTGTGGCCAGACAATTGGCAAGCACTGGTTGTCTGCGCTTTGGGGTGTAGGCCTTTTTGAGATGCTCTCTCTCGGTTTACAGTTTAGCCAGAGTGATGTAAAATAGTCCATGTTGTTGTGTTAAACGTCTGCTTACATTCACAGTAATTTGGTAATATGGGCCCAAACACACTGATATTAACGCTACATGTGGTGATATTCTTGAATGAAATGTAGATCATATTACAGTGATATCGTAACCATATTTTTCTTAAGAGCACTGAGGAACAACGCTATGTGATTCCACTTCCTGTTTTGTCAAGAGGTGAAAGGTCATGTGTCATCTCTTCCTGTGATGTTACTTGGGGTGGAGGTCAAATGACATCCCTTCATGTGATGTCATCAGAGGTCAAGGGTCGTATGATGTCACTTCCACTACCCCTGGCATTTTGGTGAAATTACGTCCTTGGAGGATGGTCACCATCGTTTTATGGCTATACATTCTGGGCTACGTGTTGGGAGAAGGGGGTAGATCCTTTTATCTATCCTACTTCGTCTGTTTTGGAATTCTGCACTCCTTGGCCTGGTAGGGCCTGCAGATTGCTATTGATAGGGTATCTGGCCGCCAACTTGAGCAAGGTTCTATCTTCACAACCACTACTGTTATGCAGTTTTTGCAGGGTTTGTGCAACTAGTTTCCATCACTCCAATTGGTTGTTCCTACATTAGACTTGAATTTAGAATTGACTTTCCTTATGGGTCCTCTGATTTAGACCCTGCATTCATGTTCATTAAGGTTGCTCACTTGTAAAGTGATTTTCCTGGTGGTTATCAATTCCGCGAGAGGTGACCGAGCGGTCGCCAGATATTATCTGTTAAACTTCCCTACTGGGTGTTTTCCAGGGACAAGCTGACTTTGAGAGTGAGGCGTCCTTCCTTTCTAAGGTAGAGGAGTGATTCCATTGGATGGAACCGGAGCAGGCCCTCAGCTACTGTGTCTTTCAGAAGAGAGACATCGGAAAAGATGACAAGTTCTTTGTGGGATATGCTGGTGCTCGCGCTGGCAGAGTTGTCACTGAACAAACCCTCTGTCTGCATCACAGAAAGCTACGATCTTGCTGGGACAAATGTGCCTGAGGGATCTCGGGCTCATTAAACCAGAGGCTGGCAACCACCTCTGCCCTACAGAGGTGGAAACCTGACTTGGACACATGACAAGCGGCTACGTGGCCTTCACTGCACACGTTTGCCAATCATCACTGCCTGGATTCAGTATCAGCGCAGTACACTTGCTGTTGTCGAGCAGTCCTCCAGAGTTTTCTGTGTTAGGTGGTGTCCTCTCGCTCTCCTTCCTCCTTCAGATTTACATACTGACAGTTGAGTCTAGCAAAGAGGAGTAATCTGTGGAAGGAAGGAATCCATTTGAAGAACAAATTACTTCCCTCTCTGTAATACTCTTTCCAGATGTCCATCCCACCTTACTGCCCTCCCAACCTGTCCCTCTTGGTGGATAGTTTATACACCTGATGTGTTCTGTGATCTCTCAGCGGCTGAGTGCTAGGGAAAGAGGCAGAACTCAGTCAAGGGACACCTCAGCACCATAACTATTGGTCCTGATGTCACGTCTGTCATGAAGAATGTAAAGACACTGAGTAGAGCTGACAAAGGGATGCGCTGAGCCCCGTGGTGACAAAAAAATGCCAAAGTCAACTGCTACTGGGGATAGAATATCAAAGATGAGGAACTTGCGGAAGGAAGGAATACATTCGTAATTAAGTACTCAGGGACCTCTGCGCAGCGTGCAATGCAGGAAGTGTATTCATGATGGCAAATTCTACAGAATGTGGGACAGTGTATTATTGGTCAATTTTGAGTTTGCTTGTGCACTGAATGACCAAAGTGCATTCTTTGAAATGTAGTCCTTTGAAGATGTTGCACTTGTGAAGGAGTGAGCATTCTAGCATGTGTCTGATGTACATATGCACATGATGGCAAATACTTGCATACTAGTCGAGTACCTGGGCACTTGTGGCTATACCTCACATACGTGGCTTTATTTGGCATATAAGCTGCACCTGCTTAAACAATGGATTTACCTGGCACACAAGGCTTACTGCATGTGGGTGTATTTTGCTGCACCAGTGCATCGATTTTGCATCTGTAACCTGGTAGCAATACTTCACCACATGGGGCTACACCTAGAATAGGATTAGGATAGCAGCCCCTGTGCATGTCATGTACGGCTTTCTCTGGACACATGATGGCTGTAGCTACACATGTGGCACTGCAGATCGCATTAAATAAAGACAAACCTATTGGCTTTGCAAATGTTTGCCAATATTTGCATACTATAGTTTGGATGGGAACGTCAACTTTCAAGATAAGGAGGGTTGACGTGTAATGCACTAGAACGCAGAAGCCGGTTCATGGGGATTAGTGAATTGCCAAGGGTGATGGAGATGAAACAGTGATTTTATTTATAAAAGTGCCATTTCAATTCCAGACGCAAACTGCTTTAAACAAAGCGTTTGACAAGTGGCACAGGGAACCTTTGTGTGCAGTGCCAGCTCTGAAAATTCTGATGAATGCCCTTTCTGTCTGAAGAACAGTCAGTGAAGGAAGTTTGGTAGGCAAACAGATTTCTACTGATACTCCCATTGTTAGAGGAACATTCCAGCCATGCGCCAGAATTCTGTAAACGTTCCCCAACTATCATCCTACGCACAAGCTCTACAGGATGCAGAAACAAAATGAAGGCCATTGAGAGAAACTGGGCCAGCCAAGGTAGCTTTTTAATAGGCTACACAAACCTTTCTTTTAAATCCTTACTAGAAAAAAAGGAAATGTATACTAAACAAGACTCATAGATTCCAGGTCAAAATTCCACAATCAGTAGGTCCAAGGAAGCGCCACCAATTGCTCATTTCTCGAGGAGGCTGTGCCTTCGCATAATTGGTGAAAATTACCTATATATAATATATGTCTGCTCGGCACTTCACATGACAATGTTCCCTAACGTCTCACAGATGGCCATTTGAAATAATTAGTATGTTGGCTCTTCAAGTTCCTTTACAGGAGAGAATAATTTGTGTGGTTCAAAGAACATGCAATATAGATAGAGGAGGCAGCTATCGGGTGCAACAGAGGAACGTCAAGGAGGTGTACATCACAGCAGAGCATTACAAATCTGAGCAGCACATCATTTATCTTACAGTACTGGTCATCCATATTTCTAACATCAGCTAACGCACCATATACACTTTTCAGTTCTGCAACCGCCTCCCACAGATTTATTGCCTCATGTGAAGGCATCATGAAGCAAGAAACAGACAACAGACTTAACGTTCAAAGTAAAATACTTTATTAAATCAAATGTCGGGATAGTAGAAGGCCTAAACTGCCCTATGATAAGGTGGGATTTCCCTACCTGTACAAAACTAAGGAAGGTCTGAGTCAAAGAGTTCAACTTAAAAGTCTGTCTGTGTCAAAAACCTATACTTGCCCTCACAACTAAATCTATCCAATATGTAGGGATGTCAAACATAAAAGAAATAGTGTTCAACTCAAAGTTCTGAGCTTCTTCCAGCTCACAACTCTTTTTCAGGTCCCCTTCCCCAAGTATAAGAAAGTCCCACGAAAAAGTCTCAAGATTACCTTTCTCCAGTTCAAGGTGATACAGTTCAAAACCAGTCCTTGGGGTTCCCTTCACCAATTTCCAAGCAACACAGTTCACAGAAAACACAATGGCCCTCATTCCGAGTTTGGAGGTAAGTAACGTCCCTTACCAGCATGGCGCAAATAGCGTGTCCGTGCTGGCACCAGTCTGCAAATAAAGGACTATTAACCCTTTGCGGGCACAAGCTTTGCGCCATGCTGGTAAGGTACCTAGCGCCATGCCGCAAAAGGCTCCCAAAAAGCCCTTACCGGCATCAAGCTAAGCGCAGATTACACTACCGACATAGTCCAATGCGTCATTAGCGGTGACCGTAAATAGCGGTGACCGTAATTAGCGGACACCGCTATTTACGGTCTTCAGCAGCAACTTGATGAGAGAGGCAGTGCTGCGTAAAAAAGAGATCCGGGCACTTGTTGCCCAGAAGGTTATTGCAGTGGGCAACACACCCCGCACAGTGAAAGACTGCCCTAAGCGGTGGGACGATCTGCGCCTAAGGGTGCGCAACATATTATCGGTCAATCGCACCCAGGCCAAGGAAACTGGAGGAGGACCTAGTTCACCCATAAAGCTCACCCCGTGGGAGGACACATGTGCAAGAATGATTGGGTCGGAATCCATTGAAGGCGTAGGCGAGATGGAGTGTGGCGCCACAACATCTGCTGATGGAGGTGAGTGTCCAAAGTAAACACTGCTAAGCCAAATCTGATGAAAGTCAATGCCAATGTCTGTCCAAAGAGTCCTGCCATGGTCGGCCACACACACACTCCCTGTAAAGTAGGCCGAAGCAACTGAGACACATGCTGATACCTGCTGCAGGGCTATACCGTCCATGACACATACCACACAAAGTAGGAAATTCCACGAGGCACACAGCGTGCATGACCAAAACAGTGAGCATGTCAGACAGCAATGTTCCTGGCCAACATGAGTGACGCCGACAAATGCCTGCATTTCCCATCCATGTATGAAATGACGTGCCTTTCCCAACACAAATGCCAATTACCCACAATTGTGTGGATGAGCAATTGACCCAATGTATGCATGATGCCTATCCAAACATCACTCATGCCATCCCTCTCTTCCACCCCCACATGCAGTGAGCATGACAGCGAAGAGCAGGACACCACCTCTGCACAGGCCACACCCAGTAAGAGGTCCCAGGAGGACAGCAACCGTCCGTCAACCTCCAGGGGACAAGCCAGGGGACGCTGTGTCCCAGCAACCAAGCCACCGCAAGTGCACATTGTTAGGCAGAATCCTGTGCAGTGCCCTCAGGGACCACTACACACAATTAAGACTACAGGTGGCAATACAAGTGTTACCTTTGGTACAAGCCTGTACTAATATGTTGAAGTGGTAGCAGTAGCGGAGCAGCCAGGCTTATCTCAAGAGTATATGAGCAGTAGCAGAGATTACACAAAGGTACCACAATTACTGTGACTCAAGCAAACACTGACTCAAGGTTTCAGGTAAAAAAATATAAGTACATTTATTTTTAAACCATTTGTTATAAACACAACACTTCTATTAATTCAAAAACCACACGTAAAATATGCTACAACTAACCAATTCACTTTGTACGGTATACTTCAAGGTAAGTACCCTGTGTTTTAGCGGACCGGTGTTATGAAACAAAAGATGTTACCGGGAATACACTTGCCAACACTTTTTGACAGTAAGGACAGTTCGGTCTTACTAAAGAAACGCGTATCCGCAGCAAGAAATGTTACTGGGGCAAAAACACACTTAGCACCTGAAATACCCAGAGAGAGTTGGGGGCAAAAATCATAGGCAATACTTTTGTCAAGGCAGGCAGGATCAGAGAACACTCTTAGACAGAAATTCAAAAGTCAATAGGCCGGAGCCAGTGTCAAGTGGAACCAGGTTCCTGTTGTCGAGGATCACACAGTCAGATAGTTCATGATTCAGCATAGCCAGGAGTACTTAGATATTGTCAACAGAGGAAGCAAAAGTTATAAGAAGGAGGGAAGACAAGGGAAAGCCTTGGAGGTGAAGAAAAGGGATTCCCCCAAATTCCTCGAGCAGAACACAGTACCTTATTCAAGGAAGAAGCTGGCGCCACGGCAGTTGTTCCTGGTAGTTTACTGCAGACCCTCGGTTCCTGGAGCTTCGATACGATGGAGGACGTCTGAAGGGGTCTGCACCACACAGGGATGAAGCCGACAGCAGCGACGGTGAATAAAAGGTGCACTCCTTAAAAACAGGAGAGGCTCTTCAGGTAGCTATCCGGACCACTACGGCAGTGTGCAGCAATTTCGACCACAAAGAGGATCCTCTGGCTGTAGAAGGTGAGCTGGTTATCCCCACCAAGCTCATGGGAAGAAGACTCCGGACTGGATCTTCTCTGGTCGTCGAAGGGTAGATCGCTCAGGACTGCAGCAGGGCTTCACCGGGACAGGATAGTTGCAGCAGTTGACTTCTTCTCTGCTTCTCTTCGGTTCCTTGTAGTTCCAGTGGCAACTCTGACTTCCAACCCAAGAGTCCTGCCTTTTATGCGAAAATCCCCCATTCACACAGCCTGGCTGTCAATCACGCAGCAGGGTGGTTGTCCGGCCCGGACAACCAACTCAGCCAATCATGGCAAAGTGCGACTTGGGTTTCCTAGGATAACCTGTGATGGGGGTGACTACACCCCTCCCTCACATTCAGCCCACCTAGACACCCAGGCGCCTAGAGGAGGGCTTCGGGGTAGAAGCCCGCCAAAAGACAGTGAACAAAGAAGGCAAACCTGGTTTGCCGCGCAAAGTAAAACACAAGAAGAACTTTAACAAAAAGAAATGGCGAATAAACCCGACCGGAGCGAAAAGAAAAAGTATTTGGTCAAGCGGGTTTAAGTTCGAGGCTAATATAATAGCCTAAAACAATACCACGTTTATATAGTATAAATCGCGGTAGGAAAGTTAGGGTAGATACCACTGCCACCAGCCAAGTCTAAATGTTAAAAGAGCGAAACAATGCTCTAGGAGGTACAGATAAAAAGGGCTAAGGATTAACCCTTTCCAGTACTCCATGTAAGATGGGGTGTACTGGATATGTGGTTAAATGACTAAGTAAAGTTTACCCTTTTCTGGGGGACAGTAGTCAGCCTCAGAAATGGTGTCGGTGGGAAGTCTAAAAGACAACCCTGTGTCACTGCACTGAAGGTGCTGTGTAACACACAAAAGAAGGGGGCTACTGAAGTGGTGTACTCCAGAGTCCACAATCACAAAACAGCTGAAATACACATGGCAAAATACAGGTAAGAGTAGGAAAAAGGGGTACACTCTTATCAAGTGGAAAAAATAAACTCCAGAGATCCAGCAAAGCTGCTGGAGGACTCACTAGGTAAGGGAAATTAGCCATTGAATGAGAATTCTCCCTAACACACTTTGCACCTGTACCACCAAGGCCCGTGGAGGGCACAGCACCACCACCCCCCCCACCCACTGTTCTGCCTGGAGACACCTGTGAGACACCCCATTCGGAGGAGTCCAGTGTGGCTGGGGAGGTGGCAGCCACGCCACCCCTCACAGTGGATGACAGCCAGGAGGACATCTGGGGCACCATGGAGGATGATACAATGGATGTGGTCCATACCCCAACCCAAATTGCATCCCCCCCAGGTATCTACGAGCGATACCGTGAACACCAACACCCCAGAGCAGTTTGGCCATGACCACACCCAGGGACATCTCAGTCCAGTATTCAGTGTTGGGGAGGATGAGCAGGCTGGGCATGCCAGCCAGTTTCCCAGCACACCCACAGGTGCAGCCGCAGGGCCACAGCGGGCTGACCTGCTCACTGCACTCATCCAAGAATTTGTACAGGACAACAGTCAGGCCAGAGAGGAGTGGCATACAGAATTGTCAGCACTGGGCCGGTCCTTTACGGACAACACCAACTGCCTCTGCGAGGAGGTCTCTGTCATGACCTACAGAACGCGCCCCTTTTGGACTTCCTGGTCCTTGTCTCAGCCTTACACTCCCTGGTACTCCCAACATGGCCATCCAGCGTGAAACACCTTCCTCGCTCCACACGTTGGACGTAGCGTGTTCTATTTATAGACCACGCCCCCCGCGACTCCGCGCGTCTCAATGCTATTGCGAAGTAGCGACCAGACGTGTGCTCTGTAGCTCGCGGTATTGTTTTCCCTGATTCTGTCCCTTCTAAACTCCATTCCTAGCCCCTCTCCTTTCCTTCTTACTTCCTGGACTCGTGTGCTGTGTAGTGCACCCTCTTACTTTCCCGGATTCCTGGATCGTTGCATCCCAGAACTTTGAACGCACGCTGGAGTTGGAAGAGACTTGTGCAGCCTTATTCAAGACCCGATCCGTCCGCAAGACGGCATCGACCAAGAAATCCAGCAAAGATCGGACTCAGGTGAGAATGGAGGACCTCCTTGACAGTTTGAGACGCCACCCGACCGAACTAGATATGGACATGGAAGAAGCCGTTCAGGACCTGATGCGTGGCATGCAAGAACTATCAACCGAGGTACAGAATCTCAAGGCGGAAAACGCCGCTCTTAAGCAATTGGTTCTATCCCGTGATTCTGCCACAAAAGAAAGTGTGTTGCTGGGCGGCATAGTTGACAAATACGATGGGTCGGCAAAAACCCTTCATGGATTCCTGGATTCATGTTTGGTCCACTTTACCTTTAAGCCCTACTACTTTTCGACTCCCAGAGCTGAAGTGGGTTTCATAATTTCTAACCTTTCAGGAAATGCATTAACCGGGGCTACGCCCCTCGTTAATTCGGCGATGCCCTCCTAGATGACTATGATGGGTTCATACAGGCCCTTAAAACCATGTTTGATCGTCCAGAGCAGGTCTATAGTGCCCAGGAAAGCCTGTTAGACTTTCAGCAGGGATCCCAGCATATGCTCACCTTTGTAACCCGATTCAAGCAATTAGCCAAAGAAGCTGATTGGTCCGCTGAGGCGATTTTTACCCTTTTCAGGAGAGGACTGAATGAGGAGATTAAGGATGAGTTGGCCCGACTGGCTCGCCCAAACTCATTCCAAGCACTAATGGACCTTGCAATGCTAAAAGACTTTCGAATCCAGGAAAGGAAGGCAGAGAAGAAAAAATCCAGAGGAAATCCTCCGAAAGTGTCCTTTGAGAGTACCACCAAAACGGACACAAACCCAGGCTCAGTCACTGAACCAGAACCCACGCAGATATGAGCCTTCCGTGGACCTATATCCCCGCAAAAAAAGGATGAGAAGGATTCATACGGGGTTGTGCATGTATTGTGCCTCAGATAAACACTTGATTAGGGAGTGTCCTCTAGTCCCTCCTCGGCGTTCGGGAAACGCCAGCTCCCGATCCTAGATGGAGCAGAGCTTCGGGAGAGAGATGTTTGCTCCACATCAATTCCATCCTTGAACTCTCCTGGACAAAACAATTTGGTGATACTGCAGGCCTTCCTATCGCCCTCCAAGAATAAGACCTATTCCATCTTGGCCTTGGTAGACTGCAGAGCTATGGGAATTTCCGTTGATCAAGATTGGGTTGTTAGTCATCATATTCCATTTCCATACAAGACACGAAGACCCATGCAGCCGGTGGAAGCAATCGACGGAGGACCCCTCACTTCAGGGCCCATAAGCCTGCAGACTAAAGAGATCCAGCTTTCTATAAACCATCACCAAGAGTGGATCAGATTCGACATCATTAAGTCAGCTCATTACCCCATGGTATTGGGTATGCCCTGGTTACAGAAGCACAATCCGTATATCAACTGGACAGCAGGATTACTATTCCTAGGCTCAGAGTTTTGTATGTCTCACTGTCTATTCCTGGATCCCTCATTGACACCCCCTAAAGAACCACCAAGAGACCAGCAAACACCACTCATGGTTTCCAATATCATACAAGTCCCTGAGGCCTATCACGGATATGCTGATGTATTTTCAACTGCCATAGTCCAGGCCTTACCCCCTCACAGACCTGAAGACTGCGCGATAGATACAGATCCCTCAGCAGTGATTCCCTTCGGCAGAATGTTCATCCTTTCCGAACCTGAAAAGAGGGCCCTCCGAGAATACCTGGATACCAACCTGGAAAATGGCACCATAAGACCTTCAAAATCTCCAGCGGGTGCTTCGTTGTTCTTTGTTCCCAAGAAGGACACCAAGGAACTCAGACCTTGCCTCGACTATCGTGGCTTAAATCAATGCAACCTCAAAGACCGGAACCCATTGCCCTTGATCTCGGATATCCTGGAAGCTGTGAGAGGCGCCGTAATATTCACGAAGTTGGATCTCCGGGGTGCCTACCATTTGATCCGTGTCCGGGAAGTAGACGAATGGAAAACAGCTTTTAGAACACCCTTTGGTCACTATGAATATTTAGTCATGCCCTCCGGACTAGCGAATGCCCCCGCAGTTTTTCAACGTTTCATGGATAGGGTGTTCTCAGACATGTTATTCCTCCGTCATTGTCTATCTGGACGACATATTGATCTTTTCCAAGGACCATCTAAAGCATGAAGAACATGTAAAGGCAGCATTACAACGACTCTGAACACAAACTTTTAGCCAAACCCGAAAAATGCTTGTTTCATGTTACTTCTGTTCACTACCTAGGATTCATCCTTAGCCCAGAAGGAATTGGTATGGACCCTTCAAAGGTAAAGGCCATACTGGCATGGCCCGCTCCCACGTCCGTGAAACAAGTTCAATCCTTCCTGGGGCTTGCCAATTTCTACCGGAAGTTCATATCCACCTTTTCCGAGATCTTACAGCCGATCGTTGCTCTCTTAAAGAAAGACACCCCCTTTATCTGGTCTACACCGCAAGATAAGGCATTCCAACGTTTAAAGGCAGAGTTCACTCAAGCCCCCATCTTAGCTCAACCCGACATAAATCGACCATTCCTAGTCGAAACGGATGCCTCTAACTACGCCATAGTAGCGGTGTTGAAGCAGGAATTTGAGGATAAACTAGAACACCCCATCGCTTACCTTTCACGAACCCTGACTCCCAGTGAGACACACTACTCCTTCCTGGAAAAGGAACTATTAGCCATCCGCCAAGCCTTCACTGAATGGCGACATCTACTTCTGGGTGCTAGACATCCAGTTCAGGTCCGCACGGACCATCGGAATCTTCAAATTCTACAGTAATTTGAGTTTAGGAACAGTCGTCAGGCGTGTTGGGCCTACTTCTTTGCCCAGTACCAGTTCCACATCACTCATGTTCCCGGATCACAAAACCTGATTGCTGACGCCTTATCTCGACGTCCTGACTATCTAACTACTGAAGATAGGGCCTACCCTAAGATGTTTCCCCACACGATCTTTGTAGCTCAAGCAGTCAATCTCCTGGAAGAAATTCGAGTGCAAACCCAATCCTCTGATCTGTGGAAGGATATTTCAAGGAAGAATCAATGGAATCTAAGAGTCAAGAAAGGATATTTATTTAAGAACAATGCACTGGTCATTCCCACACAGAAATTACAACAAAGAATAATAAACCTCTGTCATGATACCCTTCACTCTGGACATCGTGGCATAACCAACACCCTCTGCCTCATACAAAGACAGTTTTGGTGGCCTGGAATGAACACCGACGTACAGCAGTACATCCAAGTTTGTGCTATCTATAGTCAAAATAAACATGATAACAAGAGACCGGCGGGTCTTCTACTGCAACCTACACTGCCAACAAGGCCATGGGAATTCATTGCTACAGACTTCATTATGGAATTACCACCTTCCCGAGGATACACGACCATCATGGTTACCATTGAATTGTTCACTCATATGGCTCATTTTACACCCCTGTGTAAGTTACCATCCTCGTTCGAACTTGCTGGAATCTTTTTGGAACACATATTCCATCTGCATGGACTTCCTTCCAAGATCATATCTGATCGAGGACCTCAATACGTCTCACAATTCTGGAAACATCTCTGTCACATTTTGGGAATCCAATGCGCCCTCTCATCAGGTTATCATCCCCAAACCAACGGAGCCACAGAACGTGCTAATCAGACCCTGGAACAGTATCTTCGATGTTTCGCCACCAAGGTTCAGGATGACTGGTCGCTCCTGATACCCGTGGCTGAATTCGCCTACAACAATTCCGATCATTCAGCACTTAAGACCAGTCCCTTTTATTGTAGCCAAGGTTTCCAACCGTCGGTTCTACCCTCTGTTCTCCCTCATCCCACACCGGTACCTACTGTCGACTCCTGGATCGAAACCCTCATCAACGTACATCAGGAGGCCAAAGAAAACTTAGAGAAGGCCAGAACACAGACTAATAGGTATGCAGATTCCAAAAGAAGACCAGGGCCTTCTTATGCAATTGGTGATCAAGTCTGGTTGTCCTCGAAATTACTACCCCGACATCTACGGCCAAACAAATTGGCCCCTTGGTACTATGGTCCATTTCCCATCAAGGAAATTATAAATCCAGTCTCATACCGGATCAAACTACCAGACTCGTGGAAGAAAATTCACCCAGTTTTTCACACGTCCTTATTAAAACCCTACATCCAATCCTCCCGGAAATCCTGCAGACCCCCTCCTCTACTGGTCGACAACCAACTGGAATATGAAGTGTCCCGAATATGCAACTCCAGGTATAAACGGGGTCAGCTTCAATACCTGGTTGAATGGAAGGGATATCCTCCTAGTTAAAGAACCTGGGAACCACTTTCTAATCTCAAGACCCCTCGACTGCTCAGAAAATTTCACCTCATACACCCGGGCAAACCTGGAGGAACGGGTCTTCGGAGGAGGCATGCTGTCATGACCTACATAACGCGCCCCTTTTGGACTTCCTGGTCCTTGTCTCAGCGGGGCTTACACTCCCTGGTACTCACAACATGGCCGTCCAGCGTGAAACACCTTCCTCGCCCAACACGTTGGACGTAGCGTGTTCTATTTATAGACCACGCCCCCCGCGGCTCTGCGTGTCTCAATGCTATTGTGAAGTAGCAACCAGACGTGTGCTCCGTAGCTCACGGTATTGTTTTCCCTGATTCTGTCCCTTCTAAACACCATTCCTAGTCCCTCTCCTTTCCTTCTTACTTCCTGGACTCTTGTCGGAAGAGACTCGTGCAGCCTTATTCAAGACCCGATCCGTCCGCAAGAAGGCATCGACCAAGAAATCCAGCAAAGATCGGACTCAGGTGAGAAGGGGGGAACTCCTTGACAGTCTCAGCCCTCTGGTAGGTGCTAGGGCGCATCGCTGATGCCTTTGAGACAGGTCATCCCGCCCCACAACCTCAGCAGGAGGCCACACCATCCTCCTGAGTTCCACCCAAACCAGCCCGCTCCGCAGGTCGGTCCGTGCACTGCGCCGATGGGGCATGCCACCCCCTGGCTCTGGGAGTGCCGAGTGAATGTTATGGCAGCCTCATGTAGGCTTTGTGGACTCAATGGGACTTGTATGGGGGAAGGGGGGTAGGGTGTGTGGGGGAGTCGTGGGGGGAGGGAAAGGGGGTGAGGGTGTGTGGGGAGTTATGAGGGGAGGGGGGTGAGGGTGTGTGGGGGAGTTGTGGGGAGGAGGGGGAGAGGGGTGAGAGTGTTGGAGGGTCTTGTCACTTACGTTCATATTGTTACATTCAATACACCGGTTGTTTGAAAAAGAAGACCTGAGTGGACATTCATCAATGTGCATGTGTCATTTAATCATTTACAGTGCATAGTGTACCCCCACACCCAGTGCCCTCTGTCCAACTATTATGTCACCCTCTGCTGATATGTGTCAGAAATATTGTGCAATCACTGACTGGCGCACAGCACGTCCCTCCTGTGCATCGGCACCGTCAAGATGTCCTGCCACATCCTCATCTTCATCAGGTGGTAGCAGTTCAATGTCAGGGGCAGGGGCACGTTCCGGCAGATGCACATATTGTGCAGCATTACACATGCCATGGTGATCTTGGCCACCTTCTTATGCCTGTAGAGGAGTGCCCCACCCAACCGGCTGAGGTAGCGAAATCGTGCCTTCAACAGGCCAGAGGTCTGCTCGATGATCACACGTGTACAGGTATGGGAACGATTGTAGTCCTCCTTGTGCTAGTTCTGTGGGTTTCGGACAAGGGTGAGAAGCCACGGCTTCAAGGGATAGCCACTATCACCTGTATGAGAGGAAAATTAAGGTAATTGTCAGGGGAATCGTGAAGGACAGCTGTACTAGTCACACATGCCTGCAGGTTATGGTTGCCCACATGCACATGTCCCTGGATGCATTCCTTCCATGTGTCCTGTGCCATGGTCTAATGTCGTGGGTTTCATCTTCAAGATGAGGGTGTGCACTGACATCTAGTTGCACATGCATGGTGTATGCATACAGCTGTGTTAGTGTCAAAATAGGGATGCTTGTCCTGTGTGGTGATATGCTGGAGACAGCAACATGGTGCATATGCACTGCATGGTGCAGGATGGCGTTACAGAGGGTGAGGGAGGCTGATGGGTGCTGCACGTGTGGTGGATGTGGGGTGGTTTCCGGTTAGTCATGTCGTGATAGGTGTGGACCTTACTTCATTCATATGGGATTTTTGTGTCTTGTACGGTATGTGATGGTTTGGGGCACAATGTTTGGTGATGTGCACTTCGTGCAGTCACATCAACATTGGCAGCATGGTGGTGTGTGCATCTCTCCCCCCTTTTCAATGCCATGTGCCAGTCCTGCTACTTACCAAGCGCCAGGCACGTCGTCCAGCATGTCGCTCCATGAAGTATGGTAGCGTGGAGTTCCGCAGGACCAAAGAGCCATGAGTGGATCCAGGATATCGGGCACAACAATGGGTGATGATCTTGCTGGCGTTGCATACCATCTGCACATTGATGGAGTGGTATTGGTTGCGGTACACCACCTCCATGGCATGATGGACCACCAACTCCACGTGGGTGCAGTCAAGGGCACCTACACAATTTGGCATGCCTGCCAGTGCATGGAAGGCAACTTTGGTATCAAATATCTCCTGGGGAGTCCGTGGGAGGGATATATAGTCCCTTGTTTGCTTGAGGAGGGCATCCAGCACTTGATTCAGAATCCGGCAAAATAAGGGTTGTGATATGCCATGCATGTGCCCCACTGTGTGCTGGTAGGTGCCTGTGGCAAGGAAGTGGAGCACAGACACTACATTCAGTAGAGAGGGGATGGCGGTGCGTATTTCAATGAGGCTCACTATGTTGTCGTGTATCAGGTCAACTATGGTGGTGATGGTATCCCGGTCCAGACGGTACAGGGTCTGGATCTGCTCAGGGGTTAGGTTGAAGGGAGTGGCTATGATGCGAGGGATTGGGGGCTGCCGGCGTGGTAACGGTGGCTGCACTGGTGGGTCATGCTGGGCCTGTCTCACCCTCCTTCTCCTCGTGCGTCTCCTCTGTGGTGGCGGCGGTTGTTATTGTTGTTGATGTTGTGGCAATGCAAGCAAGTCCTCCAGCTCCAGTAATGCTACTACTATTGGAATCATCTTGGTGTGGGTGTGGTGTGTGGGATTGCACCTTTTGTGCTGGGCCTGACTCCATTGCCTCCACCTGTGCTGATTGTGTGCACCTGTAGCAGTTGGGAACACTGCTCAGGGTTCTTAATGGCAGGTCGGTGATGCCGGTATTTACGGCAGGCACTTTTTCCGCCTTCATGAGGCTGTTATTTTCATGTCCGATCACTTGTGATCTACTCCGGTTTACGGCATGCCGCTAATGCCGGCATGGTGGGTCGCGTGCGCGAGCCCAGACCGCTATTAACAGCATCGTACTTTACGGTGCCGTTAATAGCGGTCTGGTTGGTCAGAATAGCCCGTAGCGGGCACAGAGGCTGCGACAGAGGCTCCCAGACATGCAATAAGTATACAGCCCACTGGCTATGGGCTGTGCAAGTCCTCTGGCGAATTAGCCGGCATCCTGGCCCCTTGCCCAGTCTCACCAAGGCTGCCTCCTCTGAAGCAAGGTCCCCTGCTGGTCTCTCCCACACAGGCCTCCCTGTTGCTCCCTGTTCTGCTGCACTGGTCTCTCTTTATACACCTGCAACCCCATGACAGGCTGCAGGTGTGGATCTCTAATGGAACTTTCCTGACCATAATTAAAGGGACATGCCTGACCCTCATAGCTCTTTGTAGGCATCTTCCTCGTCCCAGTACTAAAGTGGTGAAAGAGTGTAGAGTTCATTACTCTTGGTCACCTCTTCGTCGTCTCAGTACTGTCAAGTGCTATATGTCGGAAAAGGAGGGGAACAGCTTTACAATAATCTATAAAGGTCTGGGAAGGGTTTGGTTGATTCTCAACAGGACACGGGGGATACCATGGCTTTCCTAAGGTACCACCCTCCCAGCCCCAAAGGACCCTCCTCTCAGGTGATCCTCCCTTGGATCTCCATCCCCATTGTTGGGATCCAAGAGTGATGGCATTTCTCTTGGCCACCTGAGAAGAGGATCCAGAGGTTTAAGGAACGAGAATACCCTCAGGCTTTCTCACATCCCCCACTGTCGACATGTCTAAAAAATTGTCTCCTTCGCCTGGAGCAGCACAATTGCGGCACCATGAGCATGCATTTACTGTCAGCCTAGCCTGGCAACACCGGAGTATGTTGGAAGGGTCCAAAAGCCACCCTGCAAAAGATTGGCATGCAAAAGTGCTTGGGGATGCAGTTGTTTCACACTAGCAACCTGCGTGTGCATGAATAGCAGGGCAGCTTGAGTGAAGGAGCAGGCCGGAGATCTATGCCACCTGCCGCCACAGTGAAGCAGCCGCTGGATCCTCCCTGGCAGCCGAAGCGGGCGTGCAAACAGAGCCCCACCACACAAGTTTGTGCTGTGAGAGGGCAGCGTAGTAAGGAAATTGCTGGTCGTGGAGTAAATGTTGAGGTGAGTGGGGCCACGTGGAAAGTAGGGCGTCCTTCCACGGTGTTCAGGGCAGACCACCAGCGACAATGGCAATGGCTTTGAAACTGCGCTGCACTAGATCACCAGGGATCATTATTAATTGTAAACGCAGTGCATATCTCGGGCGGGAGTATAGGCCGGCACCAGCAGACAGTGAACGGCTAGCTCATATAATCACAGGAGCCTGCGCTGCCGTCTCATGGCCTCAGAGCTCATAAAAGTGAGATTGCCTCCTGTTGGGGGTTCCAGAACGATCCCATTGCCTCCGACTGGGGGTCTTCTGCAGAAACATTAAGGACATAGCGAGGAGTGGTAAAATAAAGGCTGTCACCACAGTGCGCATGAGACAGAGACTCATCAACTAGTGAGTAAGTCATCCTGCGCCAAGCACGGCATCCAAATACCACTACTCTACAGAGTAAACCTCGGACCAACCGCTGTGGTGATTCCAGTGCAAACCCCTGATTAAACCTGCACACCGTGTTGAGATGTGACAGCCAGGGCTCAGAGTCCAGCTATAAAGTGTAAAAAGGGCAGCGAGAGATCACGCAAGCACAGTGGCCTGGATAATAGATGTGCAGTACACCCCCAAGTTGGCCACAGGGAGCCTCAAGCGCCCAGAGGCGCTGAAAAGAGTTGGGGGCGTTAGCCAGAGTATCTCCCTAAGTCTGCCATTGCGAGTTAGGCGAAGTGTAACAGGAGGAAGCAGCACTGGAAGAGGAGTAGAACAGTGCCACTCCCACATCACCCCCGCAAAGCTAAACACTAGTGTAGCAGCCACGGTGAAAGCAGGGAAGAGTGTACAGTGATGGCCCCTCACTTCACCACCATCTCTCCGATGGCGAACGCCACAATGGACGCCAGCACAGTAGCAGCTCTGCAGTGCTTTCGTCGCAGTGATACCATAATGGAGTCCCAGCCTTCGGCAGATATACCAAGCATTCCCGGAGATGATCAAGCAGCATCCACACAGGCAGTCATTTGCCTCCTGCTTGAGGAAATAAGATCTATAAAAAGCAGCATTTTGGCCACACTAACAGTCCTGCAGTCCAGGATAGACAAAGTGGAAGACAAATTAGAATCATTGGAAAATGACCAGCAGTCGGCAGTTCTAACAGAGATGAAAATGTAAGGTTGCTTTTTGGACCTCGAGCAGAGGGAAGCTGATCTGGCAGCAAAGGTTGATGATCTTGAGAACAGAGAGAGGCGCTCCAACATTCGAATAATGGGCTTGAAGGAGGCATCAGGGGAAACTGCCCTTTCTTTGTACGGCACGTGAAAGCCCTCATGAACTCCCTCTTCGATACTCCACTTACGCCAGAAATTGAATTTGACAGGATCCACAAAGGCGAAGGCCTTTAAATGTGCCACAATCAATCCTGGCGAAATTACATCATTGCAGGCAGAAAACAGAAATTGTTCAAAAAGCAAGAGAGAAAGAAGTGATTGAATATGATAAAGTTACTCACCATAGTGACTACCTTAACTCCTAGTCCATAGTCCCCTTTCCTCCATACTTTTGGGACATTCCGTCCTGTGGGACGGGACCGGATCACTTTTTGTAAAAAAGCATTGAATTGAAAAATGTGTCCTCCTTCTCTTTTTACGCGGGGTATGGCACGTGGCCGTAACCCCGCCATCCTTAGCTCCGCCCCACACATCAACCTTCAGTCCTTTTCTATCGCCAGGTCTGAGACCATTTAAACAATAATAGAGGATTCTTATTAGAGGGGACGGCGGGCGGGTGTATGGAGGAAAGGGGACTATGGACTAGGAGTAAGGTAGTCACTACGGTGAGTAACTTTGTTATATTCCTACGTCCCGTCCCCTTTCCTCCATACTTTTGGGAGATTACTAAGCACTCCTCACAGGAAAACGGGTGGATGGAACTCCTTTACTGAAAGAGGTTTTTAAGAACCGCCTGCTCGAACTGAGCATCATCTCTGGAGCTCAGGTCTAAGCAGTAATGCTTCCAAAAAGCTGATGGGGAGGCCCACATATTTCTGGAAGGCAACGGCAGCTGTCTTGTCCCGCACCAGATGGGCCTGAATTCCCTTTGGAGACTGAAGGCCCTGAAAAGGTATACGCCTCTGAAATACAGGAAGCAATCCATCGGGAGATAGTTGCTTTCGAGGCCGGCTTTCCTTTTGGATCTCCGAAGGTCACAAAAAACTGTGAAGAACTCCTAAATTTAGATGTTCTGTCCAAATAAAACATTAGAGCTCGTCTGACATCCAAATTATGCAATACCCTCTCGTCCTCTGAGGCCGGGTCTGGAAAGAAAACGGGTAAGGAAATAGACTGGTTCAGATGAAAATCAGATACCACCTTTGGAAGAGGAAAGAAGGATTAGTCCGGAGGTCGACCTTATCCTTGTGAAAGGTGAGGAATGGATGTTCTACAGACAAGGTCTGAATCTCGCTTACACACCTTGCCAAAGTCACTGCAATCAGTCCACCGTAGCCATGGGCTCAAAAGATTTATGGCATAAGGCAGTGAGGACCATTCAATTCCCACTTTGGATGCGGGTTGCGCACAGGGGGATAAAGATGCACTAGCCCTGCAAAGTGTATTTTAATGACAGGGTTTGTCAATGAAAAAGAGCAAGAGTCTGTGGACAGGTAAGCGGCGATAGCCGGCAAATAAGTCCTACAAGACAAGACACGTATGCCTGAAATTGCCAGATGAGAAACGAATGACAGGACCGTGTCGATGGTAGCTTCTCTAGGGTCCAGCTGCTTAGCTAAACACCAGTGACAGAACCAGAGCCATTTGCTCCTATACTGAGACCTTGTCGAAGGTTTTCTAGCCGCCTGGATAATACGCATATAATCCACGGACAAGTTGAAACTTTCTAAAGATTTGAACTCAGGCCGCCAAGCTCAATGATTGTGGGGAGGGATGCCACATCTGCTGATCGCTCTGGTGAAGCAGGTCGGAAATCAGCAGAAGTCTGATCAGCGAGCAGACTGACAGATGCTGAAGCTCCGAAAACTAGAAACTGGCTGGCCACCAAGGGGCTATGAACAAGAGAGTGCAATTTGTCGTGTTCCTGAGCTTGCATAGCGCCCAGTGAATCAGAGGAAGAGGCAGGAAGGCGTAGGCCCTCATGTTGTCCCACTGAATGTCGAGAGCATGCCCCAGGGAAGAAGCTCCGAGCTCGTTCCTGGAAGCAAAAAGAGGAAGTTTCCTGTTTAATGACATCGCAAAGAGGTCCACTTCTGGAGTGCCCCAATGGCAAAAAAGGTCGGAGAGAATCTCTGTGTTTAGTTCCCACTCGTAGCTGACCACCGCTCGTCGGCTGATAGAGTCTGCATTCACAATAAGTTTGCCCGGAATGTGCACCGCCAGCAGCCAAACACTGTGCTGAATAGCCCATTCCCAAATCTGAATGGCTAGATCTGCAAGGGGAGGTGACCTGGTACCCCCCTGCTTGTTGATGTTAAACATGGACACCACATTTTCTGTGCGGATGCGGACCACTTTGTTCACAATCACTGGCTTGAAAGCTTTGAATGCCAGGAAAATTGACAGAAGCTCCAGATAATTTATGTGAAATTGCCTGTCCTGTCGCGACCATAGGTCGAAAACCTGACGATGATCCAACGTCGCGGCCCACCCTACAAGGGAGGAGTCCGTCGTAATGGTTGTTTTTAGGGGAGGGCTCCTGAAAAGGAGCACCCACCGACAGATTGCGGGAAGATGACCACCATAGGAGATCTGTCAACATACAGGGTGGAACGGGAATCATTTTGCCGGAATTATTTTGGTGTCCGGGTACACCACCTGAAGCCAGGAGCTCCCAAGAGCCATCTGCGTGAGCCGCAGCTTGAGAGGAGCAAAGGGAAGAGCAAACACGCTCGAAGCCATGAGGCCTAGAAGCCTCTGGAACCACCAGGCCAACATGCTCTCTGACTGAATGAAAACCTAACACGTGGTCAACAGATCCACCATTCTGTCCACAGTCAGGTACATTCTGCAGTCGATCGTGTTCCAACGGAAACCCAGGAATATCAGGTCCTGAGAGATCGTCATGGAGGATTTCTGCCAGTTCACCGACAGCCCAAGGCAGAACAGGACCTGGAGGAGAGACTGTAGGTTGCTCGAGGCTTTCACTGGACACAGACTACACAGAAGCCAGTTGTCCAAATATAGATACACATGAATACCCTGTAGCCGAAAAAAAGTCGCAATAACCGACATTATCTTTGTGAAGACAGGCAGCGCTGAGCTGAGACCAAAAGGGAGCACTCGGAATTGGAAGTGCTCCTCTCCCAGGGAGAACTGCAGATATTTCCGGTGCAGGCTCCAAATGAGGATATGCATATACGCGTCCTTTATTTGGCAGGGCGTGATCATCTTGAATTGGGGAAGAGAAAGGTTGAACTGGGAAAGGTCTAGGATGGTACGCAGGCCAGCCTGGTTGGGTTTGGGCACCGTGAACAGACCAGAATAAAACCCCTCCCCTCCTTCCACTAGGGGAACGGGTTCCACCGCCTTGAGATCTAGAAGCTTCTGGACCTCGGCTCTGAGGGAGGGTGTCCCCGACTGCTGAAAGGGAGGATTGAAGGGTGGGATACAGGGGAGGGGCAAGCGGACACCTGCCCGAGGAATGGACAAAAGTCTTTGGTGATGGTTTGCCACGCCTCCAGATGAGACAAGATTCGTCCCCCCCACTGGCGTCTCGTGCAAGCGCCAAAAAATATAATTTTGCTGATTTTTTGGCGGAGAGACTACCTGTCCCTGATGAGGAGGCTGAAGACCGAGAGAAAAATCGACCCCGTTGCTGTCTCCGACGGCAACTACCTGTCAGGGGGTCAACTCTGTGTGTCCTGTGGTCCTGGAAACCTCTGAAGCCTGAGGAGGACCGAGACTGGGATCCAGATCTCTGAGCTTTGACTGGGGTTTTCACTAGCACCGACAGAGACTTGGCGGTTTGCGTGCTCGCCTTAAATCATTGTAATCTCGTCATCCGTTGAAGAATGAAACAACTCTTTGCCATCAAAAGGCAGGTCCAGAACTTTATCTTGGACCTCCTTCAAAAACTTTGTTGCATGAAACCAAGCTTGACTAGAGGTGTACACCCCCAACATGAGGCCTCGAGCTGAGGTGTCAACATGGTGCGCAGCAGCCTACAGCATATCGTGCGCCAATACCCTGGCATCTGACAAACCGCCCTTAAAGTCTTCCAGCCTATCCCCAGGAATGATCTCCTGGAAGTCTGCCAAATCCCTCCACAGTTGCATATTCGCTGCCGCCAAAATGAGCTCTGCGTTAGCCTGATGCAATTGCAGCGCCGAGTTGGCAAAAACTTTCTTTGCCAAGGAGTCAAGCAACTTGTCTTCCTTGGCCAAAACTTGAGCTGCGGCAGCAGAGGTCGCAGAGGCCGGCTGGGATTTCAGAGTGGCGGCCGCAACCACTGTTGAGGAAGGGAGCAGACATGATGCCAAGGCGACTTCGTCGTAGGTGTGAAGCTTATAACGGGCGTCAATTCTCTTATTTATATGTAGCCCAGTGTGGGGGTTATCCCAGACTTTGCGGGCCTCGGCCAGAACGTCCTTCTGAAGGAACAGGCCAGTGCGCTCCTGTGGAAACAAGGTGTGCGCCCCCAAAGCACCCCTTCCTGCGGAGCGGGTGCCTCAGGTACTGGTATGTCAAGGAGTGATATCATGTCCAGAACCCGGTCATGGAATGCTCTTACAGAGCGGAGCTGGTCCTCACTATCCTGGTCTGCCTGAGGGTCATCCAGAACGTCAGGACCCGGCGGTTGCGATGCGACCAGCTTCAAATTGACGTCTCGCTCTGCTGGAGTCTTGTCAACCGGAGACAACCGAGGCAGAGGCGGGAGAGGTGCAGGCGGGCCGGGGTGTAGAGGTGGTACCACTGCCGGGGCGACAGGTGCCGTGACTGGAACTGCCGGGGCAGGATGCAGCACCAGAGGGCAAATCTCCCTAAAAAGGCCTTTAAAGTACTCCCTCATGGGATCAGTGTTCATAAGACTTTGAAACTTCCCAAAAAAGGCATCCTCTGCCGAAACTTTAGGTACTGGAATGGGCAGAGGCTGCTCATGAGGGGCATACCCCACAAACGTAGTGAGGAAGGCTGCCAAGAAGGCCCGCCACCAACGGGGTCTACATAGACCAGTGGGGCAGAAATAGGAGGAAGCAAGACCGTATGCGGTAGTGGCATCTGAGCGTGCAAGTCATTGGAAGGGCGGAACGGATTCACACCGTCCCGTGGACAAGGTTGTCCACCAAAAAGAAGACTCTGAGCACCGCCATCGATAGTGTGGGTGTGAGGGAAGAATCCAAAATGGCCGCTGTAGACCACGCGGGAAGGCCCGCCATTTTGTGAGCATCTGAGGAGAACTGCGTCACATGTGTGGATGAGGCAGGTAACTCCACAGACTGGTCAGGGGACTTGATCGAAACTTTAGCCTTGACACAAGGATCTTCGGCAGAGCCGGTACTATGGGGCCTGGCATGTTTACTGGACAGCCTGTCGTGACCCTTTGAGTTAGCCTCCAAGAGAGGAACCTCGGACAAGCAGGTAACAGAGGAGAAACGGTCAGCGACCTCTCCCTGTGCCCCCTCAACAGAACCGATAACACCGCGAGCACGGGAAAGTTGAGGAATCCACCTCACAGACAAGACCTTAACAGGTCTCTCAGTTTTGTCGTTACACACCTTAGCCTCGATAAGAGGAACCTCGGAAGGTAGTCTGGTCTTTATAGCTCTGCCGAGAGGGGCCTCGAACCGTGGTTCGGTACAGAAAACCTCAACGGAGGCCTCAGGGAGCACCCCAGTGTCTGTATGGGAAGCTCCAGACAAGGAGACCTTGGAGCGAACTCCGGTACCCAAAGCCTCAGCACAACTGGGCTGGCTATTAGCACCTGATTGGTGAACCCCAGATCGTGATCCGGTGTCGGCAGTCCCCTCGCGGGAACCCTCAGAGAAAACCCTGGTACGCCTATTAGGCCTGCGAGGCACCTAAGGAGAAACCGTGGTAGCAGAGCTTTTGAAGCCCCTCCCGGACCTGGAGGACCCCGGGAAGGAGTCCCCCAGCCGGGGTGCCCTGAAAACTAAGGAATTTACCGGGCGTCTCTTCTTTCCGTCGATGAAGAGTTGAAAATGTGGTGGAGGAACTCCACCACCAACCCGTACTCTCGGGGCCAATGCATTGCCCCTGGGAAAAAGGACAGGGTGTAACCCTACCTGGGCCACGTCAGCATGCGAATGATACACATATGAGGTTTGGGATGCACGCAAGGCACCATCAACGATAGACCCACAGCCTTGGAGAGGGAACATGTGGGAAAACTGCTCTGTTGTGGGGTCACTGCAGTTATTTTATTAGTAAGGGGGAAGGAATGGCCATTTATTTAAATGTGTATCTGTTGCTGTGCTTTTTGTGTGTCATGATGTACGTTGATGGCCTCAAGGTCGAATAAAGTTATTGATGATGATGATGGTGAAAATGCAAGGATATGACCCCCCCTTGTGCTCACTTCTGAAGATGTGGCCTTCACAAGTGCTTACCAACTGCAATGGGTGCCTACAGCTCCCACATAACTTCTATGAATTCCCCTGACTTCCACATACACTCTGATAGTCTTTCAATGGTGAAGGCTGTAGACATCCTGCTAATAAAATAAGGAAAGTTACGAGGAGGGTTTGCTTATATTACTCCCCTACTAGCATTTTGGTAGAACATCATGGTGAAGTAGCGTACACACAGGTTCATCTCACAATCCACATCCAAGGCCAACCAACAATGGCTGGAGAGTTACCTTGAAGGAACAGAGACAATGGTTCTCATTATGAGTTTGCCGGTAAAATCCGCTGGTAGACAGCAGGTTACCGGCAAACCCTCTAACACTGTTTCCGCTGCCTGACATCCAAGGGGCACTGTGATATTATGGCAGGCGGTGGAACGTTAATTCCCCATTCCCGTGGAGTCCCAAAGGACTTCACAGGAATGGGGTCACTGAAGCACCTGCATCATTGCTAATGGTGCTTCAGTGAAAACACTGCCGTAGGGGCCTGAATTCCCAGCAGGTCAGGCCTGCTGGGAGTTCCGTGCCCCTACAGGCAGACACTTAGTTCAGCGATCCAGAAAAGGTGCTGGTACGTTGCTACCGGCACCCTTATTTCCGGACTTGCCAAACTTGGAATGAGGCCCAATGACTCCAGAAATGAAAAATTAGACGGAAGGACCAGAGCATCATACACCAAGAAAGAGTTACCATATTGCACCTTGAAAAGTCAATTGAATGTCAAACACCGAAACATGCAGAAGGTTGGAGAACTCACCTGGCTCCTCCGCCTCCCAGCACTAAGGCAATAGCATTTCCAGTCAGTACACGGGCTAGGCGAGAGAAATCACTGTGGCGATCTGGAGATTTCTGGAAGACCCGTTCATACATTTCTATCTGCATAACAAAACATGAGGTGCCACAATATTAGGCAAAGCTTTAGGTGAGGTCTGAAAAATCTGAAAAGGGTTATGTGTGCCATGGGCCTTCAGTGGAGAGCTGCCGTCTTCTAGAGGTATGGCTGAAAAAACATTTAACATCCATGAAAATAACCAAAATCACTTCCACTATTAATAGTCTTTTCTCCAATGCCTATGCAAACAGTCTTTGCTCCTATGCACTTATAAAAGTGCAGATCAGAAAGAAAGGGTGTGTACGAAATGTTGGGAAACAGAGGTTGGATCAGGATATCTCCTTAAAGGGATAGAGATAGGACAGTTGTGAGTTAGGTAGATGCACCTTTAAAGGCTTTAGGATTGCTGATATCAGTTTGTATAGTGTGACATCTCTTTTAAAGGCAATGAACAAAGGATGGCATGTGTGGGTATCATTCAAGACAAGAGTTTAGCCAAAAAAGAAGTTGTGAAGCAAAGATTGCGAAACCAAGGTTAATACGTTAACATGGAATTTGCTCATACATTGGCAACCACGGTAGGAACATGGCTAATCAAATTAACAAAGTAATGTTTTTTTCTGATGGACAAACCTCCCACTGATTCCTCATCTATGATATCCCATATCGTAGCACAGCTGTTCTCCAGAAACATTTCTGTCGCCAGGGGGCACTGGCATAACCTAAGTCTGCCATTATTGGGGTTGGCACTATATTGGGTAATATTCCTTCATGCTGAACCATGTGCACATTTCAATGTAAATCTCTTGAACCACAAATGCACAACTGACCGTCTTCTCTTGACAACATTCTATTTCCACCCAATCACCTTCAGGATTTCCTGCATCCCATCTACAGTTTCACAAATAAACACGTCCCTCCATCTTTTAGCTACATACATACCCAATCCCAATCCCATACCCAATCCTGTCTAACAAATGTAAATACACCATCCATCTATCCATGTCCATGGCCATGGACAAAATCTATTTTAGGCCAAGCAAACCCAATTTGACTCGGGCAGCATGTGGCTGTATCTACAGACTTTACCTTTTGTTTTTACTTAGATGTTTATTGACATTTTATTAGGAAATACAACTCACAGAATTAAAGCACAAAAATTGCCAAACTTCCTGGAATAACTCCCACGTCCCTCTCCCAGCCCTCTCAGTGAGCTACACACATGACCATTTTACCAGTCAGAACAATGGGTCAGTAACATAAGACAGGAGAGCGAAAATCAAAAATCAATGGTGGCACCGGTAGATTGCATACCCCGTAAGACCCCCTGCAATAGTTGGCCTGGTCTAAGGTGAAGTCTTACAATTCATAGCGAGTAATGTGTTAGAGGTCAGAGTTTCGGTTTGTCATTACCCCATTTTTAAATTAAAAATTCCCCAAACAACATAAAACGACTCCACACAGTCATTAACCAAAGCCAACAGTTTTTCATATGTGAATATATCCCAGAGTTTGTTCATCCAGTCATTTGTTGAAGGTACAGAGTTGCCCTTCCATTTCTGGGCTAAGGCCACTCTCCCCGCTCTCAGCATAGATCAATTAAGTTTTGAGTGTCTTAGCTCATTAATGTCCTCATCCGGGATGCTCAAGAGAACTTGTAGAGGTTCCAGGTTGGGGCTATTCCCACTGTGTCTTTGATCCAGCTGAGGATTTCAGACCAGTAAACTTTTACCTTTGGGCAGGACCACCACATGTGGAACCACAAACCAGCTGGCCACAGAGTCTGGGGCAGAAAGAGGAGGATCCCAGGAACATCTTGTAAAGTCTCAGGGGAGGTAAATGCCAGCAGTGCAGAATTTTTAAATTGTGCTCCATCGCCGTGGTATAAAGATTACCATAGAACATTAGTTCATACATTTTAGCCCAGGTAGCTTCTGGAATTCCTACCCTGATTGTTCAGCCCAAAACTGCTTGAAGATCTGTCTCCCTTCTAGCTCAGACGTAGCCATCACTTTGTATATTTTAGACAGGATTACCTTTCATGAGGTGGCTTTGTTAATGACTTTGTCAAAGGGAGTGAGGGGTCGAAAAATCTTGGAGTACCATCTTGGGTCGGACAAAATACATTTGAGGTGCAGGTACTCCAAAACGCTCAGCGAATCAGCTCTCAGAATCTCAGACAGGGGAATAAATTCAATGAAATGGCCCTCTGAGAACAGTTGTCCAGCTCTTTCTAAATCTTTGTAGGACCATTTGTGTGAATGGCGAAAGCCCCTCCCACCAACCTCCAGTGGGTGTACCCACCCTGAACTTAGCAGAGATGGCCAGGAAGAGAGGCGGTTATTGCATTTACCCTTTTTCCATAGACTAAACAAGACTGCAAGAGTTGGGTGATTCCTAATATAATCTGGGATAGCTTTTGTTGGGGACCATAAGAAGTCCCCGACTTTCTTTGGGTGGGTGTATATGTCTTCGATGTAAGTGCAGTATGTGCTTAAGTCATCTCTAAGGTGCTCTAACATGACTCGTAGATGGGACGCTTTATAGTACAACCAGAAGTCGGGGAGACCAAAGCCACTGAATTCTCTAAAAAGGTTTAAAGTCGCCAGAATTCTAGGCTTCTTCCCTTTCCAAATGAATTTGTTTATCATCAGCTTTAGTTTGGCAAAGAAGGATTCTGGGAGAGAATTCAGAAGGGCAGTAAACAAGTACAAGAACCAGGAAAGTATATTCATCTTAACTGTCACCCTTCTCCCAAACCATGAGTGTTTTAGGGGGGCCCAGCTTATTAGGTCTGTTCTAATTCTCTCCAACATCGGGGTAAAATTACACTTTACCAGCATTGAGAGGTCCCTAGGAATTTTGATTCCCAAGTACGGAGTATCTATATTCTCAATTCTCATCCCACCGATGGTACTCTTATCTTTAGTTGCAGAGTCGTTGGCTCTAATGCGCATTATGTTAGACTTGGAGATGTTTATTTTCAGGCCTGAGAAGTGACCAAACATTTTTATTTGGGAGAGAAGTTCCGGCAGAGATTTTTCTATATCTGTTAATTAACATAGGATGTCGTCTGCAAACAGAGAAAGTTTAAAATCAAGGACCCCACACTGAATTCCTGCAATCATTCAGTTTACCCTAATTGCAAAGGCCAAGGGCTCCATTGTGAGGGCCAATATCAAGGAGAGGAGGAAATGGGACAGCCTGGTCTGGTTCCTCTGGACAGGTGGAAAGGGGCTGATGTAGTGTCGTTCACAGCCACCCAAGCCAACACGTTGTTAATCCATTGCCTAAAGTTGCTACCAAACCCCATCTTTTGCAGGAGCTTTTCCATTTAGCTCCATTCCACTCGATCAAAGGCTTTCTCGGAATCTATTGAGACCAAGTAAGCCCCCATTCTCTTATTTTGCACATCATACATTAAATTGATTGTTTTTCTTATATTATTCGAGCCTTGACGGACCAGGATAAACCCCACGTGCTCCCCATGGATCAAGGAGGACATTTGGTGATGGAGTCTATTAGCTAACACTTTTGCCATGATCTTTACGTCTGTTATCGATAAGGAGCTAGGGTGATAGGATTGGCATAGGGACAGGTATTTTCCTTCCTTTGGCATGACAACTTTGAGGGCTGAGAACATGGATCTTGGGAGCATGCCAGTTTCAAGAGCATTATTGAACAGTTTAGTCATGAACGGGGCTAAAGTGGAGCGGAGCGTTTTAAAGAATCGAACCGTGAAGCGGTCCTGCCCTGGCGCCGTGCCCCCCTTCATGCTACTAACTGTATCAAGTACTTCCTCCTTGGTAATAGGGGCTTCTAACGCAGCCACTTTGTCCGGTGACAGACAAGGGATGGGGAGAGCATTCAGGAATTGGTCAATAAGGGAACCCTCCTCATTGTATTCGGTCGTATAAAGGGTTTCGTAAAATCTACGAAATGCTTCTGCTATCTGAGCACCGCCAAGGAGGCTTTCTCCTATCGCTGGTTGTATTACAGCTACCTTTCTAGCATGTCTTTGCTCCCTTAACCTCCAGGCTAAGATTTTATCAGCTTGTTCCCCCTTCTCCATGTATTTCTGTCTGAGGAATGCCAACTTACGTTCCGTTTGGTGAATCAAAAGGGCTTTCAATTCGACTCCACGGAATCCCCACTTCGCCATTGTCATTGAAATGAAAGAATTCTCTGATCAACTTCAACAGTGTTTGAGGCAGTTCCTTATCTTTTAACAACAGGTTGTTACAGGACCATCTAGTATTGTGTTTATCTGAGAACCATTCCCCTATTCTGATTTTAACCAGGTCGTGGTGTGACCATGGTATGGACTCTGTGGTTGATTCCAACACTGTTTTTTAATGAGCTTTCAATTAGGAGGTAGTCTATCCTTAGAATGTGCCATGCACTTTCAAGTAGTAAGTGAATGGGGGGACCCAACCACGCACTTGGGAGAGAGAATCCACCACCCCCAACCCTGCATTGGTCTGTTGAAAGCGGAGAGCCTTGTTGTACTGTGTATGGGTAACTATGTACAAATCTGCCCTTTTCCTGTCTAAGTCAGGGTCCAGGACCATATTAAAGTCGCCTCCTATAATCAAGGAACCTTCAATAAATGATTGAATCTGACCCTTCATTGCATCCCAAAATTGGTCTTGCCCGTCATTCGGACAGTACACTGAGACCAAGGTAACCACATTGCCTTTAACATCCCCCTTGACTATCACGTAACGACCACAAGGATCTTTTGATTCCGCCTTCGGGACAAAGATTAGCTTGCTAGCCACCACAACTGCCACCCCTTTCTTTTTCAATCTATTGGAAGTGTGAAAAACCTTATCTATAGCCTTGGCTCTTAGGGCCGGTTCTTTCCCCCCTCTGCCAGTGTGTCTCCTGGAGAAACATGATGTCTAAGTTCAATCGGTTAAATTTGCATATCATACCAGTGCCTTTGTACAATCTGCCTTAGACATTTCGGTCTGTGATCGAGCCATTGTTCCACCTCTTCTTAGTACTTTCTGATATGTAAACTGGTGTCTTAAACCTAACATTACTGGCTTTTAGTATCCCAACCTTCGGTAGAATGGCCTTGATTGAAAAATTTAACGTGAGAACCCCCTTGAAACCAACCCCACCCCCAACTCCCCCCATACTCCCTTGGCATCTGGACTCCTAATGACATCAGGGACACCATTGGGCCAGACCACCATTTGCTACCCCACCCATGGGCCTTCTATCATCACATTGCCACCTCTCTCTGAGCCTACTTCAGTAAGCCCCCATCCTTTATGATTAACATGGCACCAAGTCTCTATGAATATAGGAGAAACAGCATAGGTAAAATAACTGGTCAATCATGTGAGGCTTGAGAGGCCTTTCTGAAATTCCTGGATCCCGTGACAAAGAAACCTATTTCCCTCTTTGGATCTAATCTGTGCAACCGTTTTTCCCTTTAAAGGGAGTAGTAGTGGGTAGAAAACTGGTAAATAAATGTTTTGATTGAGATGGACCTCTGAGCTGACCTTCAGAAAGAAAGATGGTTGGACTCTAAGTGTGACCTTTTCTCTTGAATATCCCAGTGAGGGAGGATAAGCGGACAGAGTTTGCAGCTTGATTACTTATGTAATAGCCACCAAGAAAACAGATTTTAACGTTAGTAGGCGAAGGGCATAAGAACGACGATATTTCAAAAGGGGACTGCATCAGAAAAGGTAGAACTAAATTCCAAGATGGATACACAAACTTCCTGGAAGGGAACATGTTGAACAAACCTCGGAGGAACTGCACATCTGTAGGGATTTCAAAATAAGACCCTTGTCTGGGCATCCTTTAGAACACTGAGATAGCTGCCAGATAGCTCTTCCTTGTTCCAATCTGCAAGGCCCCATGAGCAAGCAATAACAGAATTTGGAGGAACAAGTCTGTGGGAAAGGCAATCTGGTCCAGATCCCTCTCTTTGGAGCAGAAACTAAACACCATTAAGGGAGGTGTTTGGTTGCCTCAGAGATCACTTTTCTACAGGCAATAAGAAAATGTTGCTGAGGGTTCTGGACCACACTACCAGCCGAACAAAACATTGCTGAATGCATACATTTTCTTACTCTCACTATATGGGGGCAAGGATGGGAACATGGAGCTCTTCAAACTGGTAGTAGCTACCTGGACCTCCAGGCAGTTCAGGGTGGTGTGCCTAAACAGATGGAGAAATTACCTTACCTTATATCTATGGATAATTCTCCTGCAGATTCCTCATCTGATAGATATTCCCTCCAGCTTCGCTGCTTTGGAAAACATTTGACAGGGGTTGTAGTTGACCTTCACCCGGCCGTCGACCATTGATTCTTCTTGCTCAGCGTCTGGTCGTCTGCTCCGGATGACATGTCCAGAAGGTCTGGGAACCATATCTGCCTCGGCCACGAAGGTGCAACAAGGATCATCCTGCACCGGGACCGTCTGAGTTGACTGATGAGTCGCAGAAGCAACGGCAACGGTGGGAACGCATACAGGAACAGGCCTTCCCAGGGGAAGGAGAATGTATCCCCCATGCTCCCCTGCTGGTGAACCTCCGGTACTTGGTGTTCGTCGCCGTCGCGAACAGATCGATCTGGGGACTGCTCCACCATCGGAATAGGAGATCCACTTGATCCTGCCGAAGTTCCCACTCGTGGCAGGGGCGCAGCTCCCTGCTGAGTGAGTCGGCTACAGTGTTTTTCACTCCTGCCAGATTAAAAGGTACCAGGAATAACCCCTGGGCGACGGCCCAGTGCCACAAATCCTGCGCTTCCTTGGATAGGGCCGGGGATCTGGTACCCCCCTGCTTCCAGATGTAGATCATTGTGGTGGTGTTGTCGATGAAGACCCGTACCACCTCGCCCTTGAGGGACGGAAGGAAAGACCTGAGGGCCCAGAACACGGCCCAGAGCTCCAGGATGTTGATGTGCAGGGACCTCTCCTCCGGGAGCCGAAGGCCTCTTGCGTGGAGAGCTCTGGTCTGCGCTCTCCATCCCTCCAGGGAGGCGTCTGTCGTCACCGTTTCCTGGTGCGCTGGGGTTTGGAAGTCCATGCCCACCATGAGATGCCGCGGATGCCCTACCACCGGGTCACATGACGGAAAGCCTCATTGAGTGGGATCTTGTCTTTGAAGCTTCCCGCCACTTGCATCCAACGGACGTCGAGGAACTCCTCCAGTGGCCGCATCCGCAACCTGCACAGACGTACGAGGTAGATGCACAATGACATCATGCCGAGCAGGGACTTGATGGACCTCACCCTGGCCACTTCCATGGTCAACAGCCGTTGTACCTCTCCCAGGATGGCCTTCGTCCTTTCCTCTGACGGGGAGGCCAACTGCGCCACTGTGTCGAGTCCGGCCCCCAGGAACAGGGCGTCCTGCGACGGTACCAAGTGGGACTTTGCAAAGTTGATCGAGAATCCCAGTTCCGTGAGCAGGCGGACGGTCTTCGCAGTGTGGTCGGCGGCAAGTTCTCTTGACTTTGCTCGGATGAGCCAATCGTCCAGGTAGAGGTATACGTGGATCCCCTGCAGGCGCAGCCGTGCTGCCACCAGTGCCAGGCACTTGGTAAAGACCCTTGGAGCCGACTTCAACCCGAAGGGCAGGGCCTTGAACTGGTAGTGCCGCCCTTGGACCACAAAACGTAGGAACTTTCGATGTCCTTTGTGTATGGGGTTGTGAAAGTAAGCATCCTCCAAGTCCAGCGACGATAGGAAGTCACCTTCCTCCAGCTGTCCCAGCACGTGCTGAAGGGTAACCATTCGGAACTTCTGGGCTTTGATGTATTTGTTGAGGCGCCGAAGGTCCATGATGGGCCACCAGCCGCAGGTCTTCTTTCGGACGCGGAAGTACCGCAAGTATACTCCGGAGCCCCGGAGCCACTTTGGGACGAGTTCTATCGCGGCCTTTCTTAGCATGGCTCGTACCTCCAGAAACAGCTGTGGAATGTGGTTTTCTTTCTTTGGAACTCCAGAGTGTGCCCGTAGACCAGGGCATCCAGCACCCAACGATCGGTGGGGATGGACTCCCACACGCTGATGAAGTTCGCCAGCCGGCCTCCCACCGGGGTGCTTAGGTGGGGTCCTGACGTCACGCCCGGTTCAGTCCTGTTTCACCAAAGCCTTGCCACCCTGGGCTCCTTGGCGATGACGGTATCCACCGGCCTTGCTGCGGCCTCTGTAAGCTTCCTGCGACGAAGAACGAGCAGCTTGGCGGTACGACGATGAACTGCTGCCAAATCCTTTGGAGGCACCTTGAGATTTGCCTCCGGAGGTCCGAAAGGACGGCCGTCGTTGTTGAAGAGTGCCGAGGGCACAGGCCGTCTTGGTGTCCGCTTTGATGGCCTGTAGCGACTCGTCCACCGCTTTCCCGAACAGGTTATTTCCATCAAAGGGCATGTACAGTACCCTGACGGAAGTCGATGGCCCTGAGCCAACCACGCCGGCGCAGGTAAACGCAGTTGCCCATCTGACAAAAACCGGTATCAACAATGTCCGTAGCTACAGTGGCGGCTTGATCCGACGCCACGCAATATTTCCAGAGCCTCCGTTGTCCGGGAGGAAGTCCAGGATAGGGGCAATCTTGAACCACAGCTCCCTATCATAGCGGCTCACGATTGCGAGGGTCTTAATGGTAGTTGCTGCCGACGAGATGACTCAACGTCCCATGGCGTCCAGCTTCTTTCCCTCGCTTTCCGGCGGTGAAGTGGAGAATGACGTTGTCGCCCCTGCCGCTTTCTTCTTGGCTGTCGCAGAGACTACGGAATCCGGGGTCGGTTGCGCCCTGAGGCACATAGGAGTGGAATCCGGGACCCGGGAATTCTTCTCGTACCTGTCTCGCTTCGCAGGGTCCATGGAAGGGTTCTTCAGAAGGGACAGACCCTCGTCCCATATGTCGTCCAACAGCGGGACAGAGTACGGTTTTCCTCTTGGCTTCCCCTCGCTTTGTTCCTCGGGGCACAGCTGAAAAAGCTCTGAGGCCCTGGCGATCATGGCATGAAAAGAGCCAATTTCGTCCAGGGTTGAGGGGGGAAGCCCGGGCGGGAGGCGACGGGAGATCAATTTCGTCGTCGCCACCGTCGTCAGTCCCCGTCATGGCCATCTCTGTCCCTGTCTCCTTCTCGTCCCTTGGAGGAGGGGATGGGGGTGAAGGCTGGAAGGGAGGGGGAGGATGGACTCGCCTCCGCTTGCTCGGTGGGCTCCGCGACGGTCAAGGCGCCGCTGGATCGTCCGCTGGGGGTTAGGGCAACCTTGTCCTCATCTCCGTACACAGGGTCTGCAAAGCCATCAAGATTGCTCCTGAATTGTCCTGTGGCGTACGCATCGGTTCCGACGGGAGCCGACGGCTGGGGTGTGGGGTCCTCTGTTTCCTCCACGGCCCGTGGCTCTTCGTCGGCTCCACCGGTGCTCTCTAGGTCCGCCTCGTCGGGATCCTTCCCGTAGGTCCTGATCTCCTCGAATTTCTTGTCCAGGATAGCTTTGACGCCAGTCAGCTCATCCTCGGAGGTGGTATCTGTGTCTGTTAGGGCTACCGTGTCCCCCACTCTTTCTCGTCCCGGGGTTTCATGGGGGTCTTCTCAATAGGCTGGAAAGATGTTTCCCTCCGGGGTGGCAGGGAAACTCTAGGCCCGGAAGTCGTCCCCACTGGGGTAGCCTCCGCAGGCTTCGCCAGGGCCACCACGACTCCTTCAATCGAGGCCTTCGCCGGGTGAATCAGGGCCTTCACAACCTTGGGCGCATCTGTGGCCTTTACCTAAGGGTGAGGGTCACCACCTGGCCCCCCCTTGCCTTTCTCCGTCGGGATCGACCGGGGCTTCTCCCGAAGCGTACACTGGTTTTCCGACTTCCTGTAACGCTCACCTGATTCCCGTAGAGGCGCCGGTCTTGACTGGGCGTATACCGTATCTTCAAAGGTGATGTGTAACACACGGCTGGCTCTTTGGGCTGGACCTCTGTGCACTGTATGTCTGACTCGAAGGGTAAGATGTCTGCAGATAGAAAATATGGGATTAAGGAACTGGGTTATTGAATGTCTCTCTCTTCTTCCCTTTCTCTTCTCCTGTAGAACCCCAAAGGTTAACGCTCTCACCTTAGGTAAGTGAACGCTGTGCTCTCCATCTGCCTCGGGGCAGGGTGCTGTAACCAGTTTCTTCACTGGATAAGGGGAGCAGGCCTCTTGACTTCAGAGGACTGCTGTCCGTCGTTTACTGCACGAACGGTAAGTTTCGAGTAATTCTAATGTCTTTAAAGTCTTTAGTAATGATGTCTCTTGTTTTGCAGGGTTCCGGCGATGGCGGATGACGGGCTGAAGTGAGTTGAAGATGGAGCCCGTGTGATGAATAGAAGCGCCTGGAAGCACGTAAGTAAGCGCTTGTTGCCTGCTTCACGATGCGCTCTAACTGTCTTTTTATTTTGCAGGTACAAGTTCGGAGCGGCTGCAGGGTGCCGGAATACCCACTGGGTTAGATGTGGAAAGGAGTAATGGCACGTGAGTATTAAAGTTCCCCAATGTCTTTAAACGCACCTTGTTTTGTCTTTCAGATGCGGGATGCAGCGCCGAAGGCCTCCGGAGCGCACGAAGAGTAGGTAAGCCTTTGTCTTTCAGATGCCGGAATGCAGTGTGAAGACCTCCGGAGCGCACGAAGAGTAGGTAAGCCTTTGTCTTTCAGATGCCGGAATACAGCGCGAGGCGTTGGTGACAGCCGATGGACCAGGTAAGTGAAGAGCTGTCACTGAAGACCGTAATGCTAACCTGTTCTTTCTTGTCTTTATAGGTGTTGCTGAAGACTGGATTCAGGATGGTAAGCCTTTTTCCTTAGGCCCAGGATCAGATGCAGAAGACACGATGAGCGTTCTGCTGCAGAGGATGCAGAATAACGCAAAGCAAGATTCATCCATCGGGTGTGGTTTAAATAGCCTCCTGTAGTGCTTAGGTGTCTCCTTCCACAGCCACGCCTAGGTAAGAAAAGAGTTCCTGCTTTCCAGAAGAGTTCAAGTGTTCTGAATCTAGGGAGTGGCTCCTGCCCCACCCAACAGGAAAAGTAGTTCCAAACAGAAGAGGATCAGAGGCTCAACTGGCAGGCAAGTAAGCAGCATGGTCTGCTGTAGGTAAGTCCACCCAAGCATTATGAGCCCGGCGCTTCCAGCGCTGGGACTGGGCATATTTATGAGCCTGGTGCCACTGGCGCCAGGACTGGGTCCAAAAGGTCCCAATTGGGACTGGTTGGCACTCGGAACCTGGGTTATGGATCTGCTTCCAAGGGAGTTGGGAAAACCCTGACCTTTTGGAAGCAGAGATCATGACAGTACCCCCGCTCAAGGCCCCTCCCAAACCGGGCTTCTCCGGGGGTTTTGGCTTGTCAGGAAATGTTCGGTGAAATCTTTTGATTAGGCGAGGAGCGTGGACATATTCAGCAGGTTCCCAGGATCTCTCTTGGGGGCCGTAGCCTTTCCAGTCAATTAGGTAAAATAGTTTAGATTTGGAGATCTTGGAGTCCAGAATGCTTTTGACTTCAAACTCGAGTTCTCCATCAACTAGGATAGGTTTTGGAGATTTAGTTAGTCGGGTTTGAGGTTGCACAGGTTTTAATAGAGAGACGTGGAAGACCGGATGTATCTTCATGTGCGGGGGCAAGTCCAACTTGACCGCTACTGGGTTTACTATGGTAGTGATGGAATAGGGACCAAGGTATCTTGGGTTGAATGTGCGTGGCCCTTTTAGAGGTAGATATTTGGTGGATAACCAGACTTGATCCCCTACTTGATATTGAGGGGCTTCCTTCCGATGTTGATCTGCTCCTTTCTTGTATTGTTCTTTAGCCCTTTGAAGGTGAGAAACAGCTTTCTTAAAGGCTTGGGTGATTGTAGAATGCAGGTAGTCTACTGCTGGTGTTTCAAGATCTTGGAGGGGATCCAACTCCGAGGTTCGAGGGTGACTGCCGTACAAAAGAAAAAACAGGGTTTTCCCAGTTCCCGAATGGACAGAGTTATTGTAGGCATATTCGGCTATCCAAAGGATGTCTTTCCAAGTTTTTTCAGTTTGTTGCAGCATGCAGCGTAAATACTGTTCCAGAGTTTGATTGGTCCTCTCGGTTTGTCCGTCGGTCTGAGGGTGGTGACTGGTCGATAGTCTCACATCAATTTGAGCCGACCGACAGCAACTTCGCCAAAAATGAGAAATAAATTGACTACCTCGATCCGAAATTAGAACCGAAGGAAAACTGTGCAGTCGGACGATGTTTTCGAGAAATTCTCGGGCCAGAGTTGCTGCTGTTGGCAAGCCTTTGAGCAGAATGAAATGCGCCATCTTGGAGAATAAGTCCACGATTACTAGAATCGTATTTGTTAGGTAAGATTTCCACAGGGCTGGTAAATCTTCCTTGCCTGGTTCAACTCCAGAACTTTTTGCTTTTCTAGTGAGATATTTTCCATTAATACCTCAGTGAGTGGGAACCTTTTTCCACACTCACCTGTCTTTAACTCTTTTTATGGGTGTCATTTTTAAGACTCTCCATAGTGTCTTTTTAAAGTTATCATGTCTAAACAACTTATTGGCAATAAGTGCCTGTTGTTGCTGGGTTGCCCTAGGGGCTCCCCCTTTAACTTTCTTGTGCTAACCTTGAGTGAACTACAGTTCCCAAGGGTAGAAAGGATCTTTGGATCCCTTTTACATTTACTTCTGTGAAACCAGCACACCCCACCTTATGTGGAGTGCTGGGGAGATACAATGTATCCCCTTTCACATTTAAACTGTAACAATTATGTTACAGTGACAAGCTTACCTTTATTGGCTGGTGGCAGTGATACATTTTACTAATTTGGTGCACCTTTACCGCGTGCTGTAATCACAGCTGCAGTAAAGGCACCTAAGGGTGCTCATTTTTACCAAAATGGCCCCTGTCTTCTTTGTCTGCCATTTTAGTGTTTCTTGTCGTTTCTTGTTCCTTCCCCTGACATCCAGGGCGGGAAAATCCTTTGTTTGAGTTTTGTCTTCGGCGGGAGTCCCCTGGACACCCAGCCCAGGCTCCAGTCAGTCTGTAAGCACAGGAAGTGGGGGAGGGGTCCCAAACTTCCCCCTCCTTTGTCTTAGGTCTTCCTTCAACTGGGCCAAATCCCAGTGGGGGGTTGGCTGTCCTGATTGGACAGCCAAACGCCCCTTTCTTGTAAAATGCGGGGAGAGAATGCAGAGGTTGTGTTGCAGTTCCTGATAAATACTGGAAACCTGGAAGCTGAAGTCATGTCGACCACTGGAACTGAAAACCGAAGAGGATGACGAAGGAAAAGCGGCGGGAATGATTTCCAGCGGCCGGAGAGCCTGCTTTGTAACTGGAGCCTGCTGCAGCCCTTCCTTCCGATCGACCTGGGGTCTCCGAAAACGACGACCCGAACCCAGAGCCTGGTGAGACCCACTAGACTCAAGACTACCTGCATTTTGAGCCATCCCACGGGTTCCTGCGACCTTGCGTTCTTGCAATACCCCAATACCCTGGGACCTCCTGCCACTGTGCGGTGCATGGTCTTCCGAATTCCGAATCTCGCTGAAACTTCGTGGGCATCTTGGTCTATCTCCAGAGACACGAATCGAGTCCAAAAAGTCCCCTCACAAGAGTGCTGGACCTTTTAAACGACGAGAATTCAACCGCGATTTTCTGTCTTCATCTGTGCTCCTTGAAAAGGCGCCAAACCCGCAGAACCGCATTCAGCTGCGAGAGAAATCTTGCCTAGAGCCTTCTTCATCGATCCCTGCTGCAAAGTCCCTTCTGAGGTCTTGTGTTCAGTCTCCAGGACAAGGAATCCAGTGACCGGGTATTTGGCTGCAGTCCCTGAAGTTCTCCTGCTGCAATCTCTTCTTCATTGCTGAGGTACTGTGTTGGCTTGGGTATATACTTACCTTAAGCCTGTTGGGATTTCTGTGTAGTCCTGGGGTGTTTTCTGTGATTGGGAGGCCCCTCGTCCAGTACACCCAGTCCCACTGCTAGAATCCTGCTGGGGTGTCTTCTGTGAAGCCCCTGGACCCTCTTCTAACCCTAGAAGCAAAGTACTCACTTGGTTGCCAGTTTTCCTAAGGAAACCCTGACTTTTGCTACTAAAGAACTTATTCTACAACTGCCTGTTGGTCACTAGTCCTAGTGACCCCCCTTCTGCCACTGAGAACACTCATGCTCAAAGGGAAAGACTTTGAAGGGATTGGGACTTCTGCCTAGAAAAGAAATCAAGTGTTTTACTTACTTGTAAAGAGTTGGTTGGTTGGTAACTGTAATTCTAAGAGTGAACAGTTACAAAAGTTCTTACTGATCTTGGATGTGTGATGCACTATTCTTAAAAGTATGGTTAACATCTTTCCTTCCTTAGCCACTGTTTTGCCAGTCTACAAGAAAGTAGATGTGAAGGTATTTTACTCTCCTGTGATTAGGTTGTGCCTCTTTACAAAAGTAATGTGTTGGTTTCACCAGATTATTCCTGAAGGGTAATTGTATGAGTGTCCTCCAACTGTTGGTATCACCAGGTTAGTCCTGTTAGGATAACTGTATGAGTGTCCCCCAACTGGGTCTTGCTTCCCCTGACTTGCTGCTAGCCTGTCTTTAATAAGTCTACATTAGGTTGTTGCCTACCTAGAATTAGCTATTCAGTAAAGTGTGACATTGGGTTTTACTTTCCCCTTCATTGTGAAGTTAAAGTAAGTGGGTTTTACTTACCTTGTGTTAGCTGTGTGCCATCCAAAACAAGTTACAAGAGTTATTGCTTATCTCCATCTGGGGTTCCCTGATTTCCAAAGCATCTGTAATTGTATATTACATCCATTAGGTTTTGCTCACCTGGTATAACTGTGTGTTATGACAAAAGTAGTTATAGGTTTTTACTGCACCTAGAATAAGTGTTTCACTATTCATCAAAAGTATATTGTCCAGTTAACTGTTTATGTGATTTGTTCCAAGAGTCACTGTACAACTGGAAGGGCCTACTGTCCTTGTATTACCAAAAGTAATCTAAAAAGTAACCATTGGTCTTTTACTCCCAAAGAATAGGCTTGGCCTATACTAAATGTGTATAACAAGGTTTTGACTTCCCTAGAACTACTGTTAGGTGTTCCAAATAAGGTCTATACTTGGGTCTGTGTACTTTCAAGTATAGTGTTGTGTTTTATATTGTGATTTCATATAATGTTTCAGTATTTACTTAACCCCTAGATTTATCTGGGCCTACCTGTATTTAAATAAATCCTTTATTTTTATAATACATAGTGTTTCAGTGTTTCTTTGGATCATTTGTATTACAATTTTCACTTGTACTGTATCTACTGCCCTCTCTCCCTCCTAAGATAAGCCTGGCTGCTCTGCCTACGCTACCATGTACTCAGGTGGTACAGTCTTATACTAAGAGTGGAGTCTTGTACTGCCTCAGTTGAATGGTTTTACTAGGCCCTTAACTGGACTTCAGAAAAATTGTCCTAACAGTATTGTATCCGGAGCATGGAGGTAGATCGGTGATGAAGTCCATAGAAAGCGTATGCCAAGGGCGAGGTGGGATGTCAATAGGGCGTAAGAGGCCTGCTGGTCTTTCCTTTTGACTCTTGTTTTGGGCGCATACTCCACAGGACATTATAAAGTCTCTGATATCTTTTTTCCAAGACGGCCACCAGAAGTAGCGCTTGATCTTTTCTGAGGTCTTGGCCATACCGGGATGTCCTTCCATTAAAGAATCGTGATAACAAGAGATTACTTTTTTCTGTAAATTTGTGCTGGGTAGGTATAATCGTTCTTGGAAATACAATAAGTTGTCCTTTACTTCAAAGTCCTTTCCCTGCAGATGCCAATTCTGTATGTCTGCTGGAGTTACAAGTTGCCTGGCTTTATCCTTAACTTCCTCTATGGATTCTGTGGCGATTACACCCAGAATTCTTTGTTCGGGAATGATTGGTACAGGTTTAGGGTTGATCAAGTGTTCTTCCACTCCCATCCGAGAAAGGGCATCAGCTTTACCGTTCTTTGTACCAGGTTGATAGGTAATTATGAAGTCAAACTCGGCAAAGAATAATGCCCAACGGAGTTGTCTAGAGGATTGGGCTTTTGCGGTTTTCAAATATTGCAGGTTTCGGTGATCCGTAATCACAGTAACGGTGTGTCGGGCCCCCAGCAGATAATGCCGCCAAGCCTTAAAGGCAGACTTGATAGCCAGAAGTTCCTTGTCAGTAATCGTGTAATTGATTTCAGGAGGCGAGAATTTGCGGGACCAAAATGCCACGGGATGCAACTGATTGGTTACCGGGTCCTTTTGTGATAGAACTGCCCCCATGGCAAGGCTTGAAGCATCAGTTTCCACGATGTAGGGGAGTTCGGGGCGAGGGTGTTTTAAGATTGGTGCAGAGATAAATTTAGTCTTCAAATCCTGGAAAGCTTGTTCCGCCTCGGTAGACCATTCAAAACGTTTGTTTTTCTTTAACAAGGCAGTGATGGGCTGGACTATTCGAGAGAATTCGGGGATAAACCTGCGGTAAAAGTTAGCGAAGCCTAACATGCTTTGCACACCTTTTACGGAGGATGGTGATGGCCATTTGAGAACTGCATCGACCTTCTTTGAATCCATACGCACTCCGCCAGGTGATAATATGAATCCCAAGAATTCAACTTCAGTCACGTTGAAAACACATTTTTCCAACTTAGCGAAAAGTTTGTGTTGACGCAATCTTTCGAGGACCATTTTCACGTGTTTCCGATGTTCAGATTCCGATGAAGAATAAACGAGGATGTCGTCAATGTAAACAACAACACACACATCTATGAGCTCTCTGAGGACATCGTTCATAAAATATTGAAAGGCGGCCGGGGCATTGCAAAGTCCGAAGGGCATGACCTGATATTCAAATAGCCCATACTTGGTGCGGAAGGCCGTCTTCCATTCATCACCCTCTTTTACTCGTACCAAGTGGTAAGCTCCTCTAAGATCCAGCTTTGTATATATGCATGCTTTTCTGACTTGGTCCAGGAGTTCAGGGATCAAAGGTAACGGATATCTATTCTTAACGGTGATCTGGTTCAGGGAGCGATAATCTATACAAGTTCTAAGGTCTCCTTCCTTTTTTGGAACGAAGAACAAAGCTGATGAAGCAGGGGACTTGGAAGGACAAATAAACCCATTTGCCAGGTATTGATCCAGGTATTGTCGAAGGTGAAGGTTCTCAGGCTCGGTGAGGGCATAAATTCTACTACAAGGAGGAGTAGATCCAGGTATCAGGTCTATCTGGCAGTCATAAGACCTATGAGGAGGTAGAGAGTTAGCCTGATCCTTCCGGAAAACATCTTGGTATTCTAGGTATTCGGGAGGTAACTGGGGAGTCTCTGAAGAAATTGCTGCCAGTGCAACACCAGGTGGAGGGTGACAAGTAGAGACACATTCTGGAAACTGGACCGTTCTTGATCGCCAATCGATCAGAGGATTGTGTTTCTCTAACCAAGGTATTCCTAGAATAATCTGAAACTGAGGGGCCTTGATCACATCGAACACGATCTTCTCATGGTGTCCATCTTGACTTACTAGCGTCACCTCTTGAGTGGTATGCGTTACTGGCCCGGAGGCTATCTCCGTACCATCCACCGTAGTAATGACGTCCTTTACAGCCTTGGGACAAAGAGTTAGATTCATCCTCAAAACCATTTCATGATCCACATAATTGCCGATGGCACCGCTGTCGACGTAGGCTTCAATTGCATGTCATCGATCCGGATTATCAGGGCTAATGAGGACCATAGGTATCACGAAATGCGAGGTCACGGAACTGGTTTTCACGCTCGGCAAGAGGACCTCTATTCTTGTCGGGCGAGGTTGTTTCCCTGCTCAGAGTTTGTAACTTTGGTAACTGCAGCTCCTACTGCCTTCTTGGCAGGTTTCACCGGACAGTCTCGAAGAAAGTGCCCTGAGTTTCCGCAATAGAGGCATAATTGCAACTGTTTTCTCCTTTCCCGCTCCTTTTGTGTTAGAGGACCTTTCAGACCCCCTATTTGCATGGGTTCCCCGGAGTCTACTCCTTTGGAAGGAGTTGGCGGTTTGGAAAATACTCGAGCATCAAACTTGGAACGATCGGCCTTCCTGTTCTGCAGTCTGTGATCTATTTGAACAACTAAGTCTATATAGTCCGAACAATCTTGTGGGGGATTAACTACTTGGGCTAACACATCTTTGAGCTCTCCACGTAGACCTCTATAAAACAGCGTAATCCTTTTGTCCTCAGGCCATTGAGTTTCCACTATCAGTCTGTTGAAAGAAGCAATATAAGCCAAAAGGTCTTGATTACCTTGTCGCAACGAAAGAAGCTCATTGTCCAAGGCCTGCCCCTGTGAATGTCTTGCGAACAGTTTTTCCATACTGAGCTGAAAAGCTTGAAAATCATGGAGGACCGGATCATCTTGATTTACTAGAGGGATCGACCAGTCTGCCGCATTGCCACTAAGGTACGAAAGCACGAAAGCTACTTTAGCTTGATCAGTTGGAAAGGCTGCTGGCCGGCATAAGAAATGCAACCGGCACTGATTGATAAATACTGCAAACCTCTTTGGGTCACCAGAAAATCTTTCGGGCGGAGCCAGAGGTACATTCCCAGGTAGGTTGATCTGCACTGGATTCATAGAGGATGTAGAAGGAAGATTTCCCCCAGATGCGGGTAACGGGGTCTGTCCGGCTTGTGACTGTAGCAATTGTCTAGCGAGATCATCTGTTCGCTCCTTGGAAATAAACAGTTCCCTTCTTAGAGCGTTCGTTTCCTGACGGGCTGCATGCACTTCTGCCCTTAGTTCCCCAAGTAACTGGGCTAGCTGGTCGGTATCCAAGGTTTCCATAGCTCCTGGACGGGAGTTTTGTGGTAGGCTTTGCGTTCTGTAACGCTCACCTGATTCCCGTAGAGGCGCCGGTCTTGACTGGGCGTATACCGTATCTTCAAAGGTGATGTGTAACACACGGCTGGCTCTTTGGGCTGGACCTCTGTGCACTGTATGTCTGACTCGAAGGGTAAGATGTCTGCAGATAGAAAATATGGGATTAAGACACTGGGTTATTGAATGTCTCTCTCTTCTTCCCTTTCTCTTCTCCTGTAGAACCCCAAAGGTTAACGCTCTCACCTTAGGTAAGTGAACGCTGTGCTCTCCATCTGCCTCGGAGCAGGGTGCTGTAACCAGTTTCTTCACTGGATAAGGGGAGCAGGCCTCTTGACTTCAGAGGACTGCTGTCCGTCGTTTACTGCACGAACGCTAAGTTTCGAGTAATTCTAATGTCTTTAAAGTCTTTAGTAATGATGTCTCTTGTTTTGCAGGGTTCCGGCGATGGCGGATGACGGGCTGAAGTGAGTTGAAGATGGAGCCCGTGTGATGAATAGAAGCGCCTGGAAGCACGTAAGTAAGCGCTTGTTGCCTGCTTCACGATGCGCTCTAACTGTCTTTTTATTTTGCAGGTACAAGTTCGGAGCGGCTGCAGGGTGCCGGAATACCCACTGGGTTAGATGTGGAAAGGAGTAATGGCACGTGAGTATTAAAGTTCCCCAATGTCTTTAAACGCACCTTGTTTTGTCTTTCAGATGCGGGATGCAGCGCCGAAGGCCTCCGGAGCGCACGAAGAGTAGGTAAGCCTTTGTCTTTCAGATGCCGGAATGCAGTGTGAAGACCTCCGGAGCGCACGAAGAGTAGGTAAGCCTTTGTCTTTCAGATGCCGGAATGCAGCGCGAGGCGTTGGTGACAGCCGATGGACCAGGTAAGTGAAGAGCTGTCACTGAAGACCGTAATGCTAACCTGTTCTTTCTTGTCTTTATAGGTGTTGCTGAAGACTGGATTCAGGATGGTAAGCCTTTTTCCTTAGGCCCAGGATCAGATGCAGAAGACACGATGAGCGTTCTGCTGCAGAGGATGCAGAATAACGCAAAGCAAGATTCATCCATCGGGTGTGGTTTAAATAGCCTCCTGTAGTGCTTAGGTGTCTCCTTCCACAGCCACGCCTAGGTAAGAAAAGAGTTCCTGCTTTCCAGAAGAGTTCCAGTGTTCTGAATCTAGGGAGTGGCTCCTGCCCCACCCAACAGGAAAAGTAGTTCCAAACAGAAGAGGATCAGAGGCTCAACTGGTAGGCAAGTAAGCAGCATGGTCTGCTGCAGGTAAGTCCACCCAAGCATTATGAGCCCGGCGCTTCCAGCGCTGGGACTGGGCATATTTATGAGCCTGGTGCCACTGGGGCCAGGACTGGGTCCAAAAGGTCCCAATTGGGACTGGTTGGCACTCGGAACCTGGGTTATGGATCTGCTTACAAGGGAGTTGGGAAAACCCTGACCTTTTGGAAGCAGAGATCATGACACTTCCTTTTCACCAAGCCAGAGCGTTGGCTCGTGGATGATGGCGTCGGTGACATCGCGCCCTGCCTGGCAGCCGAGGAGCCAGAGCAAACGGTGCTGCCGTTGCCCGCAGACTCGCAGTGCTTTGCCTTTTGTTGGGCCCCCGTCGCCGGAGAGCCCTCATAGATCTTAGAAGACCACTCAGACTACTTCTTCTCACCTGCTGCTCGGCTTTTCACCTCCAGCCAGTCAGCGAGTCGTTTACGACGGTCCTTCATGGTCCGGACGGACATGTTCTTGCAGAACGTGCAGTCCTCCTCCACGTGCCAATTGTCGGCTTATGGCAGTAGAGGCACCAGGAGTGCTCGTCCTCCTTAAAGGCGTTCTGCAGTCCACATCCTGGGCAGTTCCTAAATAGTTTGGATCCAGTAGGCATCAAATCTCCCTTGTCCTGGGCCATGTCGGAATCTGGGTAGGCCTCAAAGGTCTTCCGGAATCCTCCAAGAAGTGTAATTCGATGAAAATCCGCCCTTGAGGGGCGTAGAAATTTCCAAAACGGGTCCCTGTTGATCGGAAGAAGAATCAGTGGAGCTTGAGGCTCGAATTGACCGAAAAAATAAGAGTAAACTCTTCAAAAAAAAAAGCAATACGCAGTTAAAGTTTAAGAGCTACAGCACGAGGACTCCTAACACTTGAACGTGCAGTAAAAATCTGAAGATGGCTACCAGAGGAGGGGCTTAGGTAGAGGGCAGTCATTGGCTGGGGGCAGTATGACCCAGAGACCAGTGATTGGTTACTAATAGAAAGACAGTTCAGAAACGAAACTGAAACTGATTTTTTCTTTACCGTAATTCCCAGCCTGACAACGGGGAATATTCATGAGCATGTGAATCCATGCCAGACCCCATGCAGGAGAAATGAGGAGAGACCAGCAGGAGAGAAGCCAGGCCAAGCGTGGGCCTGAGGAGAGAATCCTGTGCAGAAGGAGGCGGCCGAGTTGAGTCCGGCGGGAAAGCCAGGATGCCGGCAAGTGTTGCAAAGGTGCTGTGGAGCCAAGGCCTAGGCGAGCCATGAGCAGGCTACAGTGGTGGGAGCCTCACTAGTTGGGGGTCCGCATCAGGAGCTGCGGTCACAGAAGAAATCCGAAAGCTGCAAGTTACCGGCAGCTTCCGCTGGAAGCAAGTGGAGCTGCCGGCAACCCACAGAGAGAGAGAGAAGCGAAGCGCGAGCAGTGCGAACCAACGGAACCCTGTATGCAGAGCTGAAGGAGAGAGAGCAGCCGCCCGCAGGAGACGTCAGGGGCCATGAGTAAACAGAAATGAGCACTCAAAATGGGGCTCTCCGGGGGGCTGAAAATGGGCAAAAGTAAATGCCGAATGAATGAGAGATGATATGCAAGATGCAGTGAACTCAAAGTAAAGGCGCATGATAAGTAACATGAAGAAGATGAATTATGAGCAAGATAGTGAAGCTATGAACTATTGAATACCAAACTAGAAAATAAGTTTTTTTGCCAGCCTATGAAAGTTTTTGAAAAACCTATGAGCAGATGACAAGTTGTTGTGAACTACACGTACAATATATTGCAAGCACAGAACGATTCTTATGATAGAAAAGAGAAGCTAGTATTGAATACTGAAGAGTGTGAAAGCAAGGCGGTGGAGGAACGAGAGCACCACAAAGTGAAGTGCATGGAAAACCACATTGTATCAAAGTCAAAAGATTGGCAAAGAGGTGTATGAAAAGAATACATAGTGTTAAGTCAAGAGACTGGCACAAGAGGTGTATGAAAAGATTACATTGTGGCAAATTCAAGAGACTGGCAAAGAGGAAAACCCGTTGTGTTAAAGCCAAAAGGCTGGCAACGAGAAAGCCAAGTGAATGTGAACGAGCACACAGATACAGATACGGAATAACCTGTTTGGGCAAGCCTAGGCTTACTGGTTGCATAACCTGTAATGGGTGGACCGTGTGGTCACACAAGCCTAGACCAGGGGTACCCTATCTGTGCAAGCCAAAGAAACATAGCGAACCAATCCAAGTGCATGAAAGAGATTGCTCAAGTTAAACAGAAGAAAGCAATCTGTATGAACTGTCAAAAACCAGAAGAAGTGGACATTTGATCTGGTTTTGAATTTTGAGATACTGAACTGAAGTGTAAGTTGGCAAGCTGAAGTCTTGGGGAGGGGAATCCTGAGACTTTATGAACATTGTTGGTGTCTTGAGGAAGGGAACCTTGCTGGACCCCTGCGTGGCCTCTCCCCGCTCAGCTCCGACGCGGGCACCCCAGTCCTCAGAGCCTCCTGTGACTCCCCAGACTTTGGCATCACTGCCCGCCCTTCTTCAAGACTGTGCGATCCTTGCTACTGTGGGCCCCTCATCGGCAGAATCCCAGCTCAGACCCTATCACAGCCTCTTCCTACGCAGTTCCTGCGCTGCACTCCAGACTTCAGTGCCCTTCGGAACCTCTCCCTGCGCAGTTCATCACTGCCCACCCTTCTTCACGACTGTGCAATCCTTGCTACTGTGGGCCTCTCATCGGCAGAATCCTAGCTCAGTGCCTATCAAAGACTCTTCCTACGCAGTTCCTGCGCTGCACCCCAGACTTCAGTGCCCTTCGGAGCCTCTCCCTGCGCAGTTCCAGCGCTGGCACTCTGGACTATAGTGCCCATCGGACCCTCTTCCTGCACTGTTCCTGCGTTGGCACTCTGGTCCTTAGAGCCCAACGGAGCCTCTCCCTCTGCTGTTCCTGTGCTGGCACCCTGACCTTCAATGCCCATCGGACCCTCTTCCTACGCTGTTCCTGACTGGCACTCTGGACTTCAACTGAGCCTCTCCCTGTGCTGTTCCAGTGCTGGCACCCTGAACTTCAGTGCCCATCGGAGCCTCTTCCTGTGCAGTTCCTGCGCTGGCACTCTGGTCTTCAGTGCCCTCCAACTTTCCTCATCTACTGTCCCCCGACACTCAGTCTCACAGCCCGCCCCCCCTCCTCGGGCCGCAGCGTCCTTTCCACTACGAGCCCTAGGTAGCCTCTCGCCCGCTGACCCCTCCAGCCTTCCTCTTCTACCAGCTCTCCAACTTCTGTGTCTTTGCCCACCTTCCTCTTCACACCAGGGCGTCCTTGCTACTGAGGCCCTCTCTGCAACTGGCTCCCTGAACCACAAGGTCTCTGCCCGCCTCCTCTACCGACAGTTTCACTCCGCAGTGTGCCCCACCTCAGCTGATCCCAACTCAACCCCAGTGCGGCCCCCAGACCTCTTTACCTACCAGCCCCTCATCTACCAGCTCAGTGCCCCACCTCAGCTGCCCAACTCATCTGCCAGCTCTGAGTGCTCCTCCTCAGCTGAACCCAACTCGACCCCCCTGTGCGGCCTCTGGACCTCTTACCTACCAGCCCCTCATCTGCCAGCTCTCTGATCCTCACGGAACTGCCCACACGCAAGTCCATTCCGCAGAGTGACCCACCTTTGCTGCCACCTCTGAGTGCCCCACTTCAGCTAACCCAACTCGACCTCCCAGTGCGGCCTCCAGACCTCTTACCTACCAGCCCTAATCTGCCAGCTCTCTGGTCCTCACTGTTCTACCCGCCTTCCTATCCCCTGCCCCCTCTATCTACCATCCCTCCTCTGCTACCTGCTCTCCTAACCACCTCTTTATCCCTCTCCTTCCTCTCACCGCCCCTCGGTTATGCGTTTGGCCATATCTCCTCCCCACTGTCCTCTTTACCCTTCCCCTCACCCTCCTCCCCCTCTCCGCCTCCCCTGTCCTCTCCTACTCTACTTCTCCTTCCTCCTCATGTCCATTCCCCTCTTTAATCCCCCCCACTCTTCCTTTACTATGCCTATCCTCTCTCACCGCCCTAACCTTCTCTACCCCCCCACTGTTCAACCCTCCTCTCTCATCAACATTGCTCTCTGGAACGCTAGATCCCTCTGCAATAAGACCGCAGCAGTTCTTGACATGTTCCTCCGTCTCAACCTTCATGTCCTCTACCTTACTGAAACCTGGTTCTCTCTTCACAACACTACAGTCCCTGCTTCCCTAACCACCTCTTCATCCTCCTTCTCTCATATCTCTCCTGCTACTGGTCGTGGCGGAGGTATTGGCCTCCTCTTCAACCCCAAATACCTTTCCTCTCCATCCCTTCCTTCTTTCCCCTCTTTCGAGTTTCTTTTCAAATCCTTCTCCTCTCCTCACCCCATCTCCTTTCAAATCATATATCGCCCACCTGGCCCTCTCTCTACCTTCTATGATGACCTCGATCACCTCCTTTCTCTCATCTCTCCCTCTACTCTTACTGTTCTCGGCAACTTTAATCTTCACTTCCCTCCTCCCCCTCTCTGCTCTCCCCTTTCATCCATCCTCGACTCCTACCTTCTTTCCCCTCTTCCTTCCTCTCCTACTCACTCCTCTGGCTCCACTCTTGACCTCATCTTCAACTCTTCCTACCCCTCCTCTACTGTCTCTACACTTCCTCTCTATCTCTCCGATCATGCTTTACTCTCCTTCTCCCTTACCCTCTTCCCCTTCCTTCTTCTCCTAAGCCTTCCCCTTCTATTTTCTCACGTTGTGACCTTCGTAACTTTGATCCCTCCCTCTTTCTTGAAACTTGCTCTTCTTCTCTCCCCTCTCTCCATGACTTCTCTTCACTATCGGCCAATGATGCACTTTCTACTCTCTCCTCTTCTATCTCCTCTTCTCTTGATCTACTCCACCCCCTTTCCTTCTTCCGTCCAACCCCGGAAATCCTCTCAACCATGGCTCTCCACTGAACCCCTCTCCATGCAACGTCTCCTCCGACGTCTTGAGAGACTCTGGCTCAAATCTCCTTCACTATCCAACCAAACCTCCTACTTCTCTTATCACTCCCTCTATGACTCCTGCCTCTCCTCGGAAAAACGCTCATACTACTCTAACCTTCTTCATTCCCAAGCCTCCCACCCCCGCCGCATCTTCCAAACTCTCTCTCGTCTTCTCTCTCCCCCAACCCCTGATCCGTCAACCTCCTTCACCCTTTCTCCCTCTGACTTCGCAAACTTCTTCTCCTCCAATATTCTTGCCCTTCGGCAAAAAATCTATTCCTCTTCATTCCCCCCCTTCTCCCTCCTCACCCTCTACCTGCAGGACTGTATTCTCCCCAGTCTCCCCTTCTGACATCTCTATCCTCCTCTCCAAAGCCCACCCCTCATCTGCTGCATCTGACCCTGTCCCCTCCCTTCTTATTCCTAAAAGCTACCCTCTTCTTATTCCCTACCTAACCTCCTTCTTCAACACCTGCCTTTCCTCGGCCACCTTCCCCTCTGCTTTCAAGCATGCCACTATCATTCAGATTCTGAAGAAACCTTCTGCTGATCCCCTGCTCACCTCTAACTTCTGTGCCATCTCACTTCTCCCATTTCTCTCTAAACTTCTTGAGCGCCTCGCCTACTCGCAGCTCTCAACCTTTGTCACTAATCTCTCTCTCCTTCCCCCTTCTCAATCTGGCTTTCGCCCCAAACACTCTCCTGAAACAGCCCTCACTTACATCCTTAACTCCCTCCTCTCTGCCCGACACTCCAAGCAATCCTCTGTCCTTATTCTTCTTGATCTCTCTGCTGCCTTCGATACTGTTGATCACCCCCTTCTTCTCAACACTCCCCCTTCCTTTGGTTTCAAAGGTCCTGTATTCAACTGGCTATCCTCTTACCACTCCTCCCGCTCTTTCACTGTTACCTGGGGAGGCCGCTCCTCTCCCACCCACCCTCTCGAATACGGAGTACCCCAAGGCTCGGTGCTTGGTCCTTTCCTATTCTCACTCTACACCTCCCTCCTTGCCCCTGTTATCTCCTCATTTGGCATCTCTCACCATTTGTATGCCGACGGCACGCAGCTCTTTCTTTCCTTCTCTTCCTTCTCTCCTGATCTCCACCTTAAAGTTTCCTCCTGTCTTACTGCTATTAAATACTGGATGTCTTCTCACTTTCTTTCCCTTAACTCTGACAAAACTGAAGTCGTTTTCTTCCCTTCCAACTCCCTTCCCCCTCCCTCTCCTCCTCCTTTCATTCATTTTCCTCCCTCTAATCTTACTTTCTCCCCCCACGCTTGCAACTTAGGCTTTCACTTCGACTCTTCTCTCACCTTTTCCCACCATATCTCACTCACCTCTCGTGCCTGTCGCTACCACATCTATAATATTCACAAAGTCCACCCCCTCCCTTACTTTCCATGATACTAAACTTTTAATCTCCTCCCTTATCTTCTCTCGCCTCTTATACTGCTCCTCCTTACTCTTTGGTCTACCTACTTCACATCTCGCCCCCCTCAAATCTATCTACCACTCTGCCATCCGTACCCTCTGTCTCCTCTCCCCCCCGAGACTCCATCTCTGCTTCCCTATCCTCCATTGGCTGGCTTCCCTTTCACTCCCAACTTAAATTTCATTTTCTCTGCCTAGTCTTCAAATCTCTCCACGATCTTGCTCTCCCGTATCTCTCTTCCCTTCTCTCTTTCTACACTCCCTCTTGCTCCCTTCGTTGCGCTGACCACTTCCTCCTCACTGTTCCTCCCTCCCCTTGTGCCTCCTCCCCTTTCCGCTCCTTCCAACTCCTGGCCCCCCTCCACTGGAACTTCTTACCTCTCTCAATCCGCTCTATTCCTAACTTTTCCTCATTCCGCACGTCCCTTAAATCTTTCCTTCTCCATTCCCCGCCATGATACCCCTCCCTCTTCTCGCTCCCCCTCTCGCACCCTTTCCCTCTTCCCCTTAAGCCTCTCCCTCCATTTCCCCCAACCCCATCCTCACCCCTTCCGTTTCCCTCCTCTTCCTCCTCCTACCCTTCCTCCCTCTTCCTCCTAGCTCTACTCCACTTCTCTCCCCCTTCCCTCTGTCTAATTGCTCTACATACTGTTTTGTTGGCTGATTCAAAATTGTAATTTGCTTCTACTGTTACTGTTATTTTGTTATGTTAAATGTATCCTGTTGTCGTTAATGTGCAGCGCTTTGGTGTAAAGCGCTATATAAACCTAATAAATACAAATACAAACAGAGACAACCACAGCAACAAGAAAAGAACAGTAAGAAAAACAATCGCAATCAACTAATATTGGAACGTATACTGTCTATGAATGACGGTCTGATTCTGAATCGCAAAAACGTTTTTACGTTTATTGCATCACGTTCAGTCCTTGTGTGCAATAGAGTCAGAGGACATTGCGGTGGTGGAATTCACTGAAGAGCAACAGCATGATCGCATTCGTCTCCATATAAACTGTAGAATGATTTGCGACCTCTTGCTCAATGCTTCACAGTCTCTATTGCCCTTAGGTTTTGATATTACTGAATTGCTACATGAACCAGAACAGCATGAAAGACCCTACAATTCAGGCAGAACAAAACAAGCTCCAGAAAAAACACAATATCTGAACTGTAAAAGCTTTCGAAAAGTCCTGGAGCCTATTTTCCAAAATGATCAAGAACAAAGCACTAGAACATTGGAATCAAGCATCGATTCTCAACGGAATAGAACTGGCTAACTTGTAGTGAAGAATAACAAACTAATACCTGAGCAAATCGTGCCGCTGAAGATCACAATAAATTGTCCAAACAATCTAAAAAAGATAGTCAATAAAGTTCAAAGCGCAGAAACACAAGAGACTAAGCAAGACACGTGGAGTTGGCTAGCCGAAGCGCTATGTACTAGGAATATGAGCTAATGCCAAAATCAACAATCCAACACATTTACTCGCATCGGATCATGGAATACCAGGGGATTCATCCATTTGTTCTGTAATGATGAAGATAATTTAAACCGATTTGACATATTATGGCTGCAGGAAACTTGGTTAACTGCTCAACCGAGCGCCGAGGGATTCAACACTTTCTTGAACTCTGCAATGAAGAGCAAAAAGGGGCGACCCATGGCTGGTCTTCTAATCATTCGAGGATAATAAGTGCCATTTTTGTTAGGGTCCATCTGAAACTTTACAACATTTAACTCTATTTTGTCCTTTCTAAAGAACTATCAGAGCACGACAGTTAGAACTTTCATCTTAGGAAGACCATTGCTAAACAGACAAGAATGGTGGCAATTGCTGTGCGAGGGGCAAAATCTAAAACTCATCTTTGTTTTGATGACATTCCTAGAGCAAATATCTGAACTTTTTATCACCGACTGTAGCGACTGATTTTACCACAAAAATTCATCAGGAATAAAAACGCAAGAAGCATGATATTTAGAGAAAATTGAGGACTGGACAATATGACACAATCTACTGTGAATTCAAAATGTTTTTTAAAGTTTGTAAAAAAAACCAATAAAAAATAAATAAAATACATGAACAATGGAAAAGTAGCACTCGCGTATATTAGGAAAGTCATTTTACTCACGTGAAAAGCAAAAGTTGCTTAAACCCAATGTTAAACCCCAAATAGACAGTAACTATCTGAAAGAGTGGTCGCGTGTCACTAATTAAGAAGAGCAAATGTTACGAAGAACATTACCGAATACCTAAACTTGATAAATCAATTGTTGAAATCTTTAACTTGTGAAAACTACATCAAGAGTGGTCGCATGTGGGAGGGGGTGCTGTTGAGCAGCCCAAAGATGGCTGCTTAGCCTTTCAGCTCTGCGTATTGCCAACAAAAATACACTCGAAATGGCGGTTTTCTGGTGCTCCTGATCTTCAGAAGCGGACCATACATTAATAAAGGGGCGAGTCACCCCCGGTCCAAGTCCTGGGCGTAGCAGACGCCTGGGAGTGAAGATCCTGCTGAGAGCGTTGGGGTTTTTGGTTAAAAAAAATATAAGTACATTTATTTTTAAACCATCTGTTCGCAAAACACTTCACTTCTATTAAATAAAACCACACTCTAAATCTACTACACACAACCAATTCCTCTTGTTCAGGTCAATTCAAGGTAAGTACATTAGGATTTGACAGGCCGGTGTTTCGGACGTTACCATGGGTTAATACGCGATCACTAAAACGCGGTTGTTTTCCACAATGCCGCGTTGTTTCTGCCTGAATCTGCTTTACCATTTGGGGCTCTCGGGCTCAGCAGATTCAGGCAGAAACACACGCGGTTGTGTTGGAAAACGCTGCGGTTTTTCTTTCCAAGTTTCTCAGGCTCCTCCGAGCTGGAGGAGCCTGAGAAACTTGGAAAGAAAAACCGCAGCGTTTTCCAACACAATAACGTTGTATTTATGTTTGCGGTCGCTTCAAAAGCGACCGCAAACATAAATACAACGTTTTTAAAGCTGCGGTTTTATTTCTAAGTTTTCCGGGCTCCTCCAGCCCGGAAAACTTAGAAAAAAAACACAGCTAGTGCTTATTTAAAAAAAATAAATAAATAGCACTTACCGAGATTCAGCTGCAGCTTTCCTGCTCTGGTCTCCGGTCCCCGTCCTCCGCCTGCAGCACTAATGAAGGCAAAGCCACCCAGCGGTAGCCTTTGTTTACTACAGCTGGCTGGCTTTTCCTTCATTAGTGCCGCAAAAGCAAAAGCCAGCACAGGAGGGCCTCCATTTCACAAAATGGATGCGCCCATGTGCTTGCTTTTGCGAATTTTGAGCTTGAATAGCTCAAAATTTTACATAGGAAGTTTTAAAACGGAGAATGCTAGTATTTTTTTTTATGTTGCCTATCTATTTTTTAAATAAAAATGTTTACTAGACCATCCCTTTAAAACAAAATGTGACGATTTGGAGTACAGATCACGCAGAAACAATATTCGGATCGTCGGGGTTCCTGAGAATGCACTCAAGGAACATATGGAACTTGCGACTGAAAACCTTCTTAAGGACCTACTGGACAATCCTGAATTGTCTCCCTTCTTTGCTGTTGAACGTGCCCACCGTGCTCTAGCCCCATGCCCTAAACCTGCCGATTTTCCTAGGCCTATAATTGCAAAGATCTTAAGTTACAGGGACGGAGACCACATACTGCGCCTGGCACGGGAGAAAGGGGAACTCAGACTAGACGCACAAGTCATCAGAATCTTCCCAGATTTTTCTACAGGAGTGCAACAGGAACAGCGACAGTTCAAAGGTGTAAAGAAAATGCTCAGAGAAAGGAATGTCGCTTATGTAATACTATTCCCGGCACATCTAAAGTTCACCTTCAGGAACAAGCTTTACTTTTTCACAGTCCCAGATGAAGTGGTGAAATTCATAGAGGTACACATTCCAATGGCCAACCCTGCGGACGAATTGATGGAAAATGACTGAGGGGTATCCCACCCCCTGCTCACTAACGAGACTACCCCTTGAGTTCATTTATCCGTCTTTCCATGTGTTGCTAGTGTCCCAGTCAATTACCACCTGCCTCTCATATTGAACAATGCACGGTTGAATGGAAGTGGCTGCCTGCACTGCAAGACCTTACTGTAGACTCCTGTAATCCTGATACCCATTAGTCGATGAGGGGAAGGTGCATGTGCCACTCACCTGTCATATGCGGAACAGGAGGTGCCCGGTTACTATAGTGAGCGCCACATTTGATGTTTATACCTCTGATGTCCACTATGCCAGTTTCAAAGATTTGCTGTGTAAAGTGTGAATATAGTGACCGCCGTAATATGTAACATGAAGTGGGTTACACCACGTTTTATGAGAATGTTGAGAATGTTGGTCACGTGACAGCGGCGTACCCCACTGCGGCTGCAATGGTTGTTTTGATGGTTCTGTTGTGCACGAGCCCCTGGGCCTGTGACGTGGATGAGCCAAGTTGGGAGTGGCTCACTGGTAAACAGTCTAATGGGGGAGGGGTTACGCTGCTGGTTGGGTTAGGGCAGTGAGGGTGGGGGTGGAGGTGTTGGGGAATGTTGTATTAAAAATGGCAGATGTGACGTGGCATTGCACGTGATGAGCGAGCAACATGAAACTACTGTTTACGCAGTTCTCTATGCACAGAGGCGTCACTGCTGGGATGTTCCTTGAAGTAACAGCATGCCTATTTGGCTAATGTCATGGAACGTTTGAGGGTTAGGTAACTTCACGAAAGCCCGGAGAGTCACAGCTTACGCCCAGAGACACGGGGTGAAGATACTCCTATTACAGGAGATTCACACCTTGGGTCGCCTTGCATCAAGCCTTGCGCCGTCCTGGGGACCCAATATGTTTTACACAACATACTCTACACAATCTAGGGGTGTCTTGATGTGAATTCACAAATCTATTAAATTAATTCTGAAGAAGAGCCATATAGACTCGGATGGCAGATTCATTGTCCTACATTGTGTAATAACGAATGAGGAGTACCTGCTTGTGAACACATATGGACCCAATGTTGATACCCCGGATTTCTTGGACAAGGTGGTCTCCTTACTTATGGGTTACATTGGGGTTCCAATCATTTGGGGAGGGGACATGAATTTAATACTGGACAACGACCTTGATAGGACAGGATCACCACCTAGGGCCATGTCCCGCGCAAATCGTAGATTACAAATACACATGCACAGGAACGCCTGGAGGACTCTTCACCCTCAAGTGCGGGAGTATACCTATTATTCATCTGTGCACGATAGTTCATCCAGGATCGACCTATTTCTACTAACAGGTGGATTAATGGGTAGGGTCGTAGATACTCAGATACTTACTCGTACACTTTCTGATCATGCCCCAGTGACAATGCTAGTAGAGTTGGGAGCCACTCCACCTGCCCTGCTGGACATAGTGTTCAGGGCAGAGATCCTCTCTGATATAAAGACCTTCTTTGAATGCAATCCACAACATGACACGACTATCGGGGTTCGCTGGAAGGCATTCAAGGTTTACATTAGGAGTATGTCCATCTCCAGGGAAGCGGGAATACTTAAGGCCATAAGGAGCGATTTATACCACTTTGAGTCTAATCTTAAGGACCTGGAGCGAGAATGTGCAACAGCGTCTACCCTAAATAAACTGGCACAAATAAGGGAGGAACTCGAGACATTTGAATCACACGCCTTGAGGGAAATACGATACTTTACTCGCCCACAAGCGGCGAGGAAACATGGTGAGGGAGATAGACCTGGGAGGACACTGGCCAGACTGGTTCAGGCGGAGGGGGGCAGATCGCAGACTGAATGCATTAAAGATACACAGGGCGTCCAACAATGGTCAGACCAACAAAATTCTACATCGATCTGTATACACTTTTATATCTGTATACAAACTTTTAATCTCCTCCCTTATCTTCTCCCGCCTCTTCTACTGCTCTTCCTTATTCTTTGGTCTACCTACTTCTCATCTC